>NW_003307553.1:2088419-2092712 GCF_000143455.1 Volvox carteri f. nagariensis | reverse complement strand
CCCCCCTCGCCCCCCTCCCTCCCCCTCCCCTTCCTTCTCTCCCGCGCCCCTGCCCCGGCCCACCTGCACCCCCAGCAGCACACTGGACTCCCTGTTCCCCGAGTTGCGATAGTGAAACAAAGTCACGTTCCACGCGGGCGGCACCATGTCCAGGAAGCGCCTCAGAGCCCCGGGATGCTCCGGAAACTCCACCTGAAGGATCTTCTCAGCCTCAATACGACAAGTGTACGAGCGGGCACGACCACCGGCCAGATAGCGCAGGTGGACCTGGGGGGGAAGGGGGTTACATGGTGAGCGGTTGAGTGGTTGTGAGTGGTTGGTGAGTGGTTGAATCTCCCCCTCATTGGTGAATTTCGACTGTCCTTCATGGTGCCCTAGGGTGTACCCTAGGTCGCCTGGCACGGTGCCCGTACTCCTTACCTAGCTAACAACTGAAGTTGCAGAGAGGTGAGGAAGTATTATTAAGGTACAAGACAGTAGGGGTAACGGCATGTAGGGGTAACGGCACGGCACTCCCACCCTGCTAATACGACGCTACGGCCTCCCCTGTCCAAGGTGCACGGGCAACGGGTTGTCAGACGCCATAGGCTATGCTCTATTAGTTTAGTACGGTATTGTACAGCGTGAGGTGTTGATGTACTGCTTTTCAGCGCAATTTTCGTGACAAACCCTAAGACCCCGCACGCATTGCCATGTGGTTGCTTTCCTCCATTGCCGTTGCCCTCGTCCCGCCACCGCCGCCGTGCAGACGCCGCCAACCTGCACGCATGTATACCTGCCGTACAGGCGCTATCTTCAGCCTGGGGAGCCAGCCGGGGGGCCAGTAATAGCAGCCGCGGCGGCGGCAGCGTTGGTCGCTTGGTTCGTCGTACTGCTCTCATAGCAGTGTCGCTGCTGGTGTTCAACATTGGCGGCACGGCGGCCTGGAGGCGCGGCGTGGCGGTGGTGGCGGCGGCGGCGGCTTCACACCCTGCGCTGCAGATGACGACAACGGTGCTGACGGCATCGTCCACCACCTAAAACGCGACCGTGTCGCGGCGTCCTCTCCCGTCGCTGCTGCGGTCGGCAGCAGTGGTACGACAGCTTGATGGTGACGTAGACTGCTGGGACGGCGAGGATGGCCGTGCCCATATCCACTTGCTGCAGGAGCCGCGGGATCATCAGCGCCCTCGCCATCCTCATTCCGAGGGCGCTGGATGGCACACCACCCTAGTGCCCTAACTGCATTTCCCCCGGTCCCGACCAAACCGTGTGACATGCAGCCGCATCACCGCTTGGGCACTACGGCACTGGAGGGGGGCCATTTCTCCACCTTGAAATCGCTGTCGGCCAAAACTCCCCTCCCTCCCTCCCTCCTTCCCTCCCCCAAATCCAAATCCAAATCCAAATCCAAATCCAAATCGCGCGACATTTCCCCCCACTGCACTCCCCGCTACACTATGGCACCCCCGATGCCGTACTCTTGGTGGTCAGAGTGGTAGGTTATCACTGAGAGAGCGAGAGTGCAGAACGTGGTGAGAGCGTTGCGGTGTCCACCATAGTCAAAAACAGAAATAGCCATTGCCTGATTAGGCTCCAATTAGTTAGGCTCCACTGTGTAGAGCGGAGGAAGACTGGACCACATATGCATTGGGCGTGAGGGGCCATGAAATGGGCTGCGGCGACGGTGGCGGGTCCAATCCAAAAAGGGAGGTGGGGGTAAGGTGGGGGGAAAGTCGTTCCAGCCGTCAGTGTCGGGGCTTAAGTGAAGAGAGCGGAAAGAGCGGCAGTGAGGAAGGGCGGTGTGTTTGGAGAATCTCATGGTGCAATGGGTAGGGGGTGGGTGTAGGAAAAGAGGAGAGGTAGGCTTAGGGGTTCTTGTTGCGAGAGGATGGGCTTTTTGCCCGGTGTAGTTCTCATCACAGTGGGCGCCATGTGTGGTGCAAAACCCTAAAACCCTAAGTGTGTGGTGCAGTGAGGGCCTTGTTGAGGGGCCCAGGCGGTTCCCACCGGGGGATGGTGTGGAACGCCTTGGAATGGGTAGCAGTTATGTAAGGGTAGTAGTTGCAAGAGCTTTCGTAGAGGTGGGTATGAGATGCGCAGAGAGGTAGACGTGTGCACGCAGCTGCGCCTAGCCGGCATGTGAGACGGGTCGTTAGGCCCGTCAGGCGACATGTATGCGTGTGCGGGGGGTGGGGGGTGGGGCGGGCGGGCAAGCGAGCTTGAGTTCCTCCTCTTGTATTCGTCGTTGCGACTTGTTGTTAAGATTTTGCGTTGCTGGGTTTGCTAGCTGACACTGTTTGCAACACCCGGTGTCTTTGCATTTTCGTGTACAGGAGTACCTAAGCTAGCTACGTGCTGGAGAACGTGTGTGATAATAAAGCTTTCCGTGTGCTGGTGGTTGTTTGGTTGTTATGGCCGCTGAGGTTCGCATCTGTGCTTTTATTTCTCTCCCTCTCCCACAACCTCGCTTGTTAAACCCCCCCCACACACAAACACACCGTTTTATGGCGTGCAAAAGAGTACAAACACAATATAAAACGTTTCCTGAATGGAAGTTTTCTCAAGCGCTACCTCACCAACGGAAGTTCTGCTTTCGTGACCCAATACCTGGATCTGAATCTCCCCACTATGGGAAGTTAGGTGACGGTGGGTCAAGGGGCTCCACTCACATCACTGCGGGTGCTAATAAAGAACGTTGAGCAGTTTCAGGCTTTCTGGAACATGTGGGCGTGTTCCTACATGCATCATGTGTGTATGTATGTGTATGTGTATGCATGTTTCAATTTAACTGAGCTGCGAGATGTACAGATTCGAAGAAGTCTGTGTGTCCGTGTGTTTTTTCATGTGGGCCATGATGAGGAGAATATCGATGGAGGTACACAAATAAGTTTAGTGAAGCGAGCTCCGTAGTCCAGTAACGTGTTAGGCTTTTGGACTGAAGCTATGGACGGCGGGGAAGAACGGTAATATTAGGGAAAAATGACACCAAGCCCAAGAACCAAATGTGAGCAGCCCAGTCAAAAACCGTTTGGATTCTGGCAAAGGAAGACGCTCGCCTCATGGATGGCTATTCCGTGTCTGCCACGACCTCTCACCCAACCCCCCTCTCTACCCCCCTCACTCCCACTCCTGCACACACCCCGCAGCTGACCATGACCTTCCGGTCATGGTACACAAGGGCAATACCCCAGATCCCACTCCCCCCATGCAGCCCACCCAGCTGACACAACATAACAAATCAAACATCACAATCCCAGGGCGACATCCTCCCTCTGACCATACACATCACAGGACAAAACGCATTAACGTCGTACACCACACAGTGCCGTACCCTACACCGCTGCCGTAACCTAATCTCCTCAACTGTGGTGGTCTCAGGTGCACTTGGACAGTTGGAAGGCATGTGGTGAAGCTGTGGTACAGCACCTGTGCACCCTTCACTTGTGGTGAGGAGGTGGTCAAGGCCATAAAGCGGCTCGAGAACAGTTAGTCATGCAGCCCTGGCAAAACTCCGGCGGAATGTTTGAAGTGTGCGACTCGCTTGGTGCAGGTGCAGGAGATAAGTTGGTTTCTCGTCACCCCATATATGGATGCTTTTCAAGCACCTCCGTTCCGAAAAGGGGCACGTTTTCCCAGTCAGCCCAATTTGAGGATCCTTGGGACTTCATTTCTGACACCTCAACCGGGGTTGAAAATGGGGTGCTCACGCCACCTTGAATTTACGTCCCTTCCCGGCATCATAGGAGCTTATTTCGTTTTCGTTTGTGCTGTTGGGTGATTGAGGTCAACGGTCCCATTGGTAGGGTGAGGGCGGATCGGGTTTCAAGATGAGTATCATGTCTTCATGGAGTGCCCAATTTACGACGACATTTCGACAGGTCCTACACCGAGCGTCGACGTTGGGTGACCGGCGTTTGCTTGCCAAGGCGCTTCACGCGATGCGTCAGTAGAGAAGCTCGCATAACGATGCCTATCTATGTATTTAGTCACCAGCGCAAACTTATTTCATAGACGCCCGAGGCCTCGGCCCGAGGCCTCGGCCCGAGGTCTCGGCCCGAGGTCTCGACCCGAGGTCTCGGCCCGAGGTCTCGCCTCGAGGTCTCGGCCGTCCTTTCCATGGAGCCTTATGCTGCAACTCAATAATAATTACCTTTACACAATTGAATGTATAACTTGATGTTCTTGTCACACATGTGTTCAGCTTCCTAAGGTGAATTTCAGCACCCGTAGGAACGGCATCCATTCGCTTTTCCGCCAGCAGAGACTTTGCCCTTATAAAGTAGATATAGCAACTGCATTATACTCCTTATA
>NW_003307553.1:2016055-2088284 GCF_000143455.1 Volvox carteri f. nagariensis | reverse complement strand
GTTACCCACCTTCAACCCCCGGTAGCCCTTTGGTAACCCCCTTGTAAGTTCCTACCCAGCAGGAGGGGTAACATGGCCCCAGTGTAAACCCCTCCATCTGCCTTCGTTGCCCTGGATTATGGACATATATAAGGGCCTATAGGCTACCCATTTTATATGCTTCCCAGATTAAATTCTGCTTAAGGATACTTTTTTAAATGAAAACATTAGCAACCTACAGTGTCATGATATCTCGAAAGCATCGTTCACCATTCTGTTTGGCTGCGGTAAAATGAGAGCTCATAGATGAGTACAGGAGAATCAAGAATTCAGTCAATCATATTCACTGCCAGCACTGTTCCTATTGACCATACATACAATCGATACCCGTTAGGGTCAAAGTCCTTCTGATGGTGGAAGGCATTGCACCCCTAGTTGATGGATGGTGGTGACCTGGGATAAAGTTAACCTGTGAGCAGACCATGGTCCAAGCCATGGGTTAGATCCCGTCTTGGACTGACCCCATCTGCAGGCTAACTGCCAAACTCAAGTGGTGATGCAGTAGTGCTGAGCCCTACTATCCTTGCTGATATCTATACGGGTAGTATCTATCACTTGGAAGAGAACCTGCCAGACCAGCAGCAGCTGCATGACCAGGCCAGGATGACCTTGCCAGCAATAGTCATGGAGCTGAAGGAGTGGACAGCTGAACATTTGGCATCTGGCCAAAGGCTGCTGGGGAGCGGAAGAAGGTGGAGGCAGCAGGCATGATCAGCAACTTGGAGCAGCAGGTAAATTGTATCAAGAAAATATTGAGCACAAGGGGGCCATGGGCACATTTGTGCCATCACACACACTGCACTGGCTCTACCAATTCCACCCTGTTGATGAGTGAGTCAGATATGGTTATTGCTGGGGCCTAGTTACTATGATGCTATGACCATGACCTGTGTACAGCAAATAATCCACAATAATATCATAGTTTGCCCTAGCTAGCTGCAATGCAATACAAGAAGGTCATGGTCATAGCATCATAGTAATTAGCCCCCAACAACAACCATATCTGACTCACTCCTCAACAGGATGGAATCCACCACATTCCTATAGAGCCAGTGCAGTGTGTGTGATGGCACAATTGTGCCCATGGCCCTTTTGTGCTCAATATTCTTGATACAATGTAATATCTGCTGCTCCAAGTTGCTGCTCATGCTTGCTGCCTCCACCTTCTTCTGCTTCCCAGCAGCTGCCTTCTGGCCAGATGCTGAATGTTCAGCTGTCCACTCCTCCAGCTCCATGACTGGTATTGCTGGCAAGGTCATTCTGGCCTGGTCATGCAGCTGCTGCTGGTCTGGCAGGTCCTCTTCCAAGTGGTAGATACTACCCGTATGGATACCAGCAAGCTTAAGGATAGGAGGGCTCAGCACTACTGCACCACCACTTGAGTCTGGCAGTAAGCCTGCAGATGGGGTCAGTCCGAGACAGGATTGAACCCATGGCTTTGATTAAATAATTGAGATAACACATACAGTTCAAAATGCAGACTCATAATCCCATGTGTCCAAAAAGTTAAGCATACAATAACAAGCTAGTATGACTTAGGAGGTGTTCCACTTGGATTAAAAGTCGCGGATTAAGGTATTTTTAAGCCGCCAATTTCACCAATCCACCGCTAATTAAGAAACGGATTAAGAAACGGATTGAAGTACGACACTTGCTCATTCCGTGCATAAAATGCACAAACGAGTAATGCCAGACATTTAAAAGACTATCGAGTATCAACATGAAGGCCTTGTAGCACCTTTGAACGACACCCACGGTGTGGTGCATAATGCCGAACAAGAAGCACAAAGCTTCCACAAAAATAGGGGGGCCCTTGTGAAGCAGCTGCCCGCGCTTCCAAAGCACGTATGGTGATGTGGAAGGTGCCAAAGTACGTCGGTGAAATATAATGTGGTAGGACTGGAGAGAATAGTGTAGCAGTATAATGTGAGTCTCGTTGCAAGCTAAGCAACGCGTATACATGATGTGTAGCATCAGTCCTCAGTTCACTTCTTGTAACGAACATCAGCATAGGTCCAAGCCCTCTCGCTTGGAGGGATATATGCAAACAAACATCCTGATAGGTAAACTCGCATGCTACCGAGCATTCAACCGAGCACATGCATGCTTAGTTGAATGGTGAGATGCGACCCCCCTTCATTTCGTGATATGTTGGCGATGTTACAGAGACGCTGCACCTTGGTTTCTGTGCGCAATGCCCCGCCGACCAAAACTACACGTGCCCAACTGAAGACACACCGGTGGTTGTGCAGCAGCTCTTGAGGCTTTGTTGGCTGAAATCCATCCTGAGCTGTTGCAACACGGCTAACGCGGGCAAATAGCTGTTCCAAGACCACCGACAAGGCTCTAAACGTCTTATCTGTTCTTGTGTATAATTAAGTTTATGTATGTTATACTTTGCGCAACTTTGTAATTCGACTTTAGTCGGAACAAGGTGCTGTATGCGCTGCGCTGCAGAAAGCAGGCGCCTTTTGGCTTGCACACAACTGCCTTTTCGCCGCTTCCTCTTCCCGCGGCAGTTTCACGAGCCCAGTGTTGCAAGCTACGACGTAGGCTTTCGGTGCTTTCAGTTACTGCAAAGCAGCCACGCAATAGACTAGGCTGCATGCCGCGTGCGACTATGGCCATCGTGCCCACCTGCGCAACGCGCTGGCGCACCTCATTTGCTTGCGCAAACCGCCGCTTCGCCAAACGCTTCCTCTTCCGCGGCCGTTTCAAGCGCCCAGTCTTGCAAGCTACGTTGTTTGCTTTCATATATTTTCATATCTTATTCGGCTCAGGCTAAGCAGCCAGCCAAAAGTCCGAGATGCATGCCGCTTGTGACTGCGGCCAACATGCCTTGATGAGCGGCCTTTCGCCGAAAAAATTTACATACACTTTAACAGGCGCATTTTGAGAATCGCACGCGCGCATCCGCGCGGCAAAATTCGCTCCTGACTTTTGGGGCGATATGTACGGATGTTTTATTCGGCACAGTACGACCGGACACATTTGTGCGAGAGGCTGCTTAACTAGGAACACCTACAGCCTTTATAAAGGATAACCTTCCAACCTATCACTCAGGCTTTTTATGAGGCGACATGAAAAGTGTTAATCCGAGATTGTCAATTTGATACCTGGTGGCCACCAGGTAGCAAATTTTTGGCACCAAGTTTGAGCTTTTAGTATAGGCAGAAAGCTCGCATTTCATAGCATATTAATCTATAATTAATCCGCGAAGCGCGTGAATACGGACGGAACTAATCGCGCCAACCTTAATCCGCCTAATCCGTCCTAATCCGCGCGATGTTTCCATATGCGACGGATTAAGCCTTAATCCGCGACTTTTAATCCAAACACCCCCTTAGACTCATCATAGTAACCAGCCACTGCCTCATTAGCACCGTCTGAGAGCCAGGTCACAGTTGTAAGAGGGATCAGCTCCCCTGGCATCTCCCAACTGAGTACTCTTTGCCTGGTGTTACATTGGTGCGAATTGCTAGGAGGTGGGAACCGCCCGGATCGAATCTGGTTGTGAACATATCACACACCAGGCATGATGCAGCATACTCTTACCCCAAAGGTGGATGCCCAGGCGGGCGAGAAGTCTACCAGCTGAGTAAATACAAAGTCCTCCATCTCGGACAGAGACTGACGAAATGTCAATAACACTTAAATTCACAATCCTACGGGATCTCAAACAACATACATCCTACAGGATATGCCGGGGGGCGCCCGAGGATGTTCGCTCGAGGGGGGGGAATGTAAGAGGGATCAGCTCCCCTGGCATCTCCCAACTGAGTACTCTTTGCCTGGTGTTACAACAGTACCACTGGACACATTTGGTGTGTCCCAAGTGGCCTTGGTGATGACCCTTTGTCCAGCACCTGGGGAAAGCTGACCAGCTTGACAGGCTGGCAGCA
The DNA here is from genome assembly GCF_000143455.1 of Volvox carteri f. nagariensis. Taxonomy (NCBI): domain Eukaryota; kingdom Viridiplantae; phylum Chlorophyta; class Chlorophyceae; order Chlamydomonadales; family Volvocaceae; genus Volvox; species Volvox carteri. The sequence goes on along the minus strand of NW_003307553.1, from coordinate 2,084,343 downwards.
AGACAGCCTGACTCCAGCAGCCCAGCTGCAGGTATATGAAGAGGTAACAATAGGAATAACTGCCTATAATAACAAATGGCCAACCCCAGGTGTCACTTTTGCTGTGTTACAATGGTATCAGGCATGACTGCACGAATTCGACTGTAAACTTTGATTCTGGCAACCAGCAGTTATCACAAAATTGTGATTCCATGGTGTAGTGGATAAACCAGCACACAAAGCGTGATGTAGTGGATAAACCAGTACACAAAGCGTGAGGTGGGATAGCTCCACTGCTTGGCAAGAAAGCTTTCCAACCAAGGCGCATAAAGCTATCATAGTGATAGCATGGTAAAGTACCTCAAGTCCAAACAAAACCAAAGAATAAGGCGGTAATTTTAATAGTGGAAAACTCCCCAAGAAAGTAAAGAGAAGCTAAGATGCTCTAATAATGGTCGTGGATGTCTGTTGCTAAGCAGGGGGCAATCTCACTAACTTACTTTCCGTTGACGATGTGTCACTGGTAGTGACAGGGCACGATAGAGCAGAATGCCTTCTGGGGCTACTCGAAGCCTACTGCAAAGTGACAGGTATGGCCTCATTTTTGGGGGCGCTATAGGTGGCCACCTAGGGATGCGCATCTCGATTGGTTGGAGCACACTAAAGTGACCATGCCCCAGCGACTACATCATGTGCTCATGTGTTTTCGGTTAGGCTTTTGGGAGTTAGATGTTAATAGGTCTAATGGGCGTGAGTGCACCGCGCATACCTGCAGGCTTTGTGACTGTGGAGCGGTTGAAGATGAGTTGCATGTTTTCGAGGAATGTCCCGCTTACAAGAGCATACGGGCTAAGTATGATGGTGATCTAGTCTTTAAGGGGCGCAGCATGCGCACCATTATGACTGAGGCGCCACCCCTGGCATTGGCCAGGTACCTCTCGGAAATTTGGGAGGCCAGGCATGTCGCGCTGAGGTGCTTCACCCTGAAGTGGACGAGGGTTAATGAAGATGACCTACTGTGTATTCGCATCAATACCAATACAACGTCCATGGGCCCCCCGGCTTTTACGGACACACCCACACTTGTGTGCGGAACTTGTAACTTGTAACTTTACCAACTTTGTAAATAAAACCGAACACAACCGGATATAACAGGCAGCATCAACGGTCAGTAATCCGTAGCTACGGGTGCAGATGAGTAGGCAGGCTTCTAAGTTCAAGCAGACGTCATCATGGGATGAGAAAGTGAGAACCCTCCTAATGGTACCACAGAGTGAACCCCCACTGCTGCATCATCCGTGTTTCCCCCCCTCCTCCTCCCACTCTGGGAACCCGCTTCCCTTCGATACCCGGGATTCCCTTCATCTAGTGTTCGTTTCGTGCTCATTTAGTGATCATTCCGGAATGAAGGGCTGAGGGGCCTTCAGAACATATAGAAGGAGCTCGGCTGAAATGGTCACTTTCCATGCAAAAGCCGTCTATTATCGCCATGCCAGGGTTTGTTTTAATTACTTATGACTGTATGCATTGTTGCCACGTGAGTTATCATGAATTCTGAGCTCATCCCACAATGAAGGGCTGAGGGCCCTTCAGAAGTAGTTTGGCTGAAGTGGTCGTAATTCACGGATTCCTTTATAGAAGCCTTCTGATATCGTCATGCCAGAATTGGTTTTAGTGAGAACATGACTTAGCATGATTGGAGCTACGTTCGGCAAAACAAGTACAAACGCGCACAGCATCTGTTTGCAAGCCTGGCTGGCTGTGACGGTATAATAACAGCTAATAACTATGGCCCCTCCAGCTAAAACATATCCCCGTTACCTCTGCGACGGCCGCTCACCAAATTCGAATTTTCGTGTGCGTCCTGTGGACGCAATGATCAGTGCCAGTCTCGTGCATATTATCACATCACCAGACAGCAGTGCGTCCAGCTTGTTAATAATGGCAAAGAGGCCGTGGCTCCTAACGAGATGGTCGCAACTTCTCACTGTTGCAATACATTGCCACGTACTCTTTATGGTTAAAACTTACGACGTCCGATATGCTGCAGATGAATATCCTCAGCAACAAGCTCCAGTTGCGGTGGTTGGTGCAGGAGCACAGGCTCAAGCTAACCAGCCGGATGAAACAGGTACAATAAACGAAACTAGCAGACACGTCACATGTAGATCATCAGCGATTTGAAGCTAGGTCCCCCCTGTCAGTACTGTCAGTACACTAGTGTAGGCGCCTCGTCTCCAGTGGCGGTGGACATGGAGTGGAGTCCGGAGTCCGCCGAAGGGCCAGGCGGAAATGCAGTGGAGCCCCGACAACCTAACAGGTGAGACCGTAGTCCATAAGGTATTTTATAGAAATGTTTCTCCTCCTTTTGCATCATCGGGTGATGTGAACACACATTGAAGAAGTGAGGAAGATAGCAAAGTTGGATATGGGGGGGAGAGAGGAGAGGGGAATGCGGGGAAGAGATAGCTGTTTCCTATAGGAGGTGGGGATGCGGGGGAGAGAGAGGAGAGGGGGATGCGGGGCGGAGGTGGAGATGGTGGCAGTGCCGACGGTGGAGGAGGTGAAGGGGGAAGGGATGAAGGGGGCGGAGGTGCTCCGTTGACGCCCGGGGATGGCGACGCCCTCCCCTGCGCCCCCCTAGCCCAACGACGCCCTCCCCTGCGCCCCCCTTGCCCAACGACGCCCTTCCCTGCGGCCCCCTAGCCCAACGACACCCTCCCCTGCGCCCCCCTAGCCGTACGCTGCTCTCCCCTGCACCCCCATAGCCAAACGACGCCCTCCCCTGCGCCCCCCTAGCCCAACGCTGCCCTCCCCTCCGCCGCCCCTAGCTAAACACCGCCCTCCCCTGCGCCCCCCTTGCCCAACGACGCCCTTCCCTGCGGCCCCCTAGCCCAACGACACCCTCCCCTGCGCCCCCCTAGCCGTACGCTGCTCTCCCCTGCACCCCCATAGCCAAACGACGCCCTCCCCTGCGCCCCCCTAGCCCAACGCTGCCCTCCCCTCCGCCGCCCCTAGCTAAACACCGCCCTCCCCTGCGCCCCCCTTGCCCAACGCCGCCCTCCCCTACACCCCCCTAGCCAAACGACGCCCTCCCCTGCGCCCCCATAGCCCAACGCCGCCCTCCCCTGCGCCCCCCTTGCCCAACGCTGCCCTCCCCTCCGCCGCCCCTAGCCCAACGATGCCCTCCCCTGCGCCCCCCTAGCCGTACGCTACTCTCCCCTGCGCCCCCCTAGCCCAACGCCGCCCTCCCGCAGGGGAGGGTGGCGCTGCACGGGCCGGTGCAGGGGAGGGCGGTGCTGCGTTGGGTGGGGCAGGGAAGGGTGGCGCTGCGCAGGGGAGGGCGGCGCTGCACTGGGCAGCGCAGGGAAGGGTGGCGCTGCGCAGGGGAGGGCGGCGCTGCGGGGGGCGGTGCAGGGGAGGGCGGCGCCCCATCACTTCAACTACCATCACCACCCACCTGCACCAGCGCCGTAATGCGCCGCATCAGCCTCACCAGCCGCAGCGCCACAGCTGGCTGTGATGCACCCAACTCACCTCCAACATGAACCCTAGTCGGAGGAGGCGGAATCAAGTTACTTTGCCACATCGACACCGCCGCCGCTGCCAACATCCCGTTCACTGCTGGTGATGCTCCTGGTCCACATACATCACTTCACTGCTGCCACCGCCGCCGACAAAGTCTCTGCTGCTGCCGCCAGCTCTTCCTCAGCTCCCTGCACAACGATGGTAATCGACGCCAGCAGCGCTGCACGGCTCACAGTTCCCTTACCTCCTCCTCCTCCTCTCCTCGTGCTGCTGACCCCAGGTGCGCCTGCTCCTGCCGATCCGTTTCAGACGAGGGCTCGCCAGGCTGAGGGCTGAGGGCCACAGCGGCTGATTCGACTGGCTCAGCAGTGCCTGCATAAGTAAGTATGTATGTATGCATGTCATAAGGGGACGAGGGGAGATTGCTCGTGCAGATGCCATGACAGCAAAAACAGGAGTGTAGTTTGGGAGGTGGGTGTAATGTGTGGCGGGCATTTATGTCGTACATGTATGACATTCATTTCGGCATACGATGTGGGGGAGGCCCTTCTGCGCCAGCAGCAGCAGCCGCATCGTCGTCTCACCTCCGCTGCCGCCAGGCAACCGGCGGGACCCATCAAGCAGCTCAGACTGTAACACGTGGATTGAGCTGCCGCCACTAGAGCACAAGCCTCCCTCGCCACCTTCCCTCTCCTCTATGGTTGTTGGTGCATTAGAAATTACAAATAATATTAAATTAAACTAATTAGAATTCTAATGAGAAAGTTAGAAGACCCCTTGAGAACAGATTAGAATGTTCTAATGTCGTACACCCATTAGGATGGCTATTCAGGCCGCCTCCGCAGCCTGCAACGGCACATTTTTCTAGGAAAAATGGCTGATGCTGATGCTGGGCCATCAAAACCACCAGTTTCGAAGACTCCTAAAGCAACATAAACTTATGGCAACAAGGAGCTAGATGCTCCAGCCTACACGGAAGCCCTGAAGAGTGCAAAAGCAAGAGGCAGTGCTTCCTGGTGGTCGTTTTTCACCGTGATCTTGACAGAAAGAGTCGTGAAGCTGAAGTGCACCATTTGCGGCGAGGTGCTGGGTGCCAAAAATCCGTCTGCAACAGCTCCCAACCATCTTAAGAAGCACAACAAGGCAGCAGACAAGGTGCAGGAGGGCAGTGAGGCGGAGGGCGCCACACCTGCAGTGCCGTCCGGCGCGAAAAGGTCTCGCTCATATGACGGCACGCCCACTCGATCCATGCGGCTTTTCATGCCATCTGCCAACCAGATATACGTCTTCCTGAAGAATCTGGCCTTGTCCTTCTACACCACCAACATCGCCCTTCACCTTATCGAGAACCCCTACCTTGTTCAGGCCTGCACTGCCCTGGGGGTCACACTGCCCAGCCGCTGGAAACTAGTAACCACTATGCTTGACGAGGCGCACGCGGAAACAGTCTCTGAGGTTGAGAAAGAGTGTGCGGCTGGGGAGGGGCTTGCGTGTATTGCCAGTGACGGTTGGCGGAGCCGCGTTGCGTTGGGTGGTACCCCACTTATCAACATCATGTCACTGTATATCGAGCGCGCGATCTTCCGCAAGGCCGTCACCGCCGCCGGTGTCGGACTGTGTGTTGGGTGTTGCTTTGCAGACAATTAGGACTGGACTCTTGGGCTCTTGGTTCAGGTACCAAAGATGTTGGGAAGGCATACGCAGAGACAGTTTAAGACAGTCTAAGACAGTTTAAAGGCGAAATTAGTGACCCAGAGGTCACTTCGACCGGGGGTTTGGCTGAGAAGTCCTGCTTACGGGTGTCGTAGCCCCGTAAAAACCGTTAAAAACACCTGGGTTAGCATCTGCCGTAACCATGGTGAAACTCCGAAGTGAAAAGTCCCCCTCCCTGAGAAGTTACCCCAGGTCTTCTAATATTATTTCTAACGTTCTAATTAGAAATAATATTATAATTAGTAGAGAACGCCTGAAATTCTAATAATTTCAACAACCCTACTCTCCTCCCTTCCCTGCCTTGTCCTCGCTGTTCTCCTCCGCCTTCACTCAATCCGGCACTGTAATCCTCCACTTCATAATCGGTACCCAAGCTGACATCATCAACTGCACCGCCACCGCCGCTGCCGCTACCGCCATAGACGGCCGTTGTCCCCGCCAGCATCGTCGCCACCAGCAGCCGCTGCAAGCCCTTCCGGTTCCGGAGCCGCCCTCGCTGTAGACCATCCACATCCGAGCAACTGTCATTTACACCTCCACCTCCACCTTCCCCAACCTCCGGGTCTGAGCCCTTAAGGACCGGAGGTGGTGGCAGTAGCCGCAGTAGCTCGGGATCCAGGAGCTGGGCCCCCGGGTGCCGCAAGGCGTCGCTGACACAGGCGGCCAAAGTGGTCATCAGCTCTATCTTACCGACCGGTGCTACAGCCCCGGCCTCCCAGCAGGGCTTCCGGTGCAGCGGATTTCATGGTGGGTATGGTTTCGGCGGCTGCTGCAGCCAGGGCCGCTGTGGTGCCAATGGCGTGGCAGAGGGCCATGGTGGTGTGGCTGCCACCGTGGCTGCCACCGCCGCTGCTACTGCCGGCCCCCAGCAGGGGCCCTTCCGGCTCGGCGGCGGCGGCGCGGATTTGTACGACGAGGTGCCTCAGCGCGGCCCCCAAGCCCGGGTGTTGGTAGGTATGCGCATAAACCTCTCTACTGCCTACCACCCCCAGTCCGATGGTCAGACAGAGCGTACTAATAGGACTTTAGGTGATATGTTACGCAATTTCGCAGGCTGCACACCTCTGCTTGGGATACCTACTTGACGGCAGCCGAGTTTGCAATTAATTATGCCGTTAATCGCTCGACTGGTCAAAGCCCTTTCTTTCTTTATTATGGGTACAGTCCTGTTTTGCCTGTTTGGCGTGAGCTTGACGTTAATGTACCTGCGGCTAAGACCTTTGTCAAGATGCTAAGGCCTGTCTGGACTCATCTCAACAGCGCACTGCAGACTATTACAACAAGTCAAAACGGGACATCACCTTCACCAAGGGCCAGCTGATCATGCTGAGTACCAAGAACCTGCGTTCTCTGGCCGAAGGGTCTCGTAAGCTGTTGCCTCGCTGGGTTGGGCCTAATCCTGTTGTGTGCATGGTCGGTTCGGTTGCCGTATAACTTGAACTCCCTTCTGAGATGCGCATCCATCCTACTTGTCTGTCTGTACCGTGGGTCTGTACCCATTCCGGCAGTGCCTGCGCCTCCTGCTGCTACAGAGGCTGCGCCAACCACTTGGTTGTCTGGTAAGCAAACCATGTATGCCGTTGAACGTATTTTGGACTATCGGACCCGGCGCGTGGGTAAGGCTAGGCGCAAGCGCACTGTTCACGAGTACTTAGTCAAGTGGGTAGGGTACTCGTCCGAACATAATAGCTGGGAACCGGCGCGCAACTTCACCCCGGATCTTAAACCGTTGCCTGATGCGGCTCATCTGCGGGCCCAGTCCAAGGTTGCAGCGCGTTAGCTGGTATGGCCAACCTTGTTTTGCACGGTGATTTTTATGCGAGGGGGACGTCGCATTTAGGGGGGGGATAGTTGTTGTATCCTGTAAGCTTACTGTGCAGCTTGCGGCTCCGAAGCCTAACTGTCGGCAGTTAGCTCGTCCGGTCCGATTTACTAACTTCACTGTTACTAACTAATACCTGTATATATATTCGCTGTCGGTGATTACAGGTCTAACTAATACTGATATTAGTTTACTTGCGACTACTGCAGCGGCTACTGTCAGCTGACAGTCGTGGCGGCTTGCGACTACTGATAGTCGTCCGCCATCTGAATGCCGTACCGCTGCGGAAGTCCATACCTGAGTATGGGCGCGGGCTTTACCTGAGTACCTGGTTCGTCTGACCGATCGAGAGTAGTTCCTGAGAGCTATGGCATTCTGGATATCGCGTCACCCAGTCGTACTGGGGACCTTTCGACACGAGGCCCAAGTGGAGTCACTGATGACTATTTATTCAAAGCACTTGTCTCTATCGGTATCTTTCGATACCACCAACTCATGGTTGTGTCGTCTGAAGCATACCACAAAAACAGGAATGTGTGGATGCCCTTCTTGTAAGACACTTGGTATAGGTAGTTCAGATTGGAACAGAAGAATGACTAAGGGGTAATGTGAAGAGCATTGATGCTTTCAGACGTTTTTAATTATTTGAGTCGTGATCTGTGCATGTATGGTTGTATGCATGCATGCATTGTGGACTTTAGTAGAACTGCTGAGCACTGTGGTGATGGTGGTGGTGTTAACGCACTGATATACCTTTTGCTCATGCATGTTCGTTATATTGAAAACAAACACATCAGCAGCATATCAAAGTCGTTGTGTATAGATTCCCATTGCCATGATAAGGGGTTAATGTCACTCTTGCCAGGTGTCAGGTACTGCTGCAGGACGGACATAGTCGCCATAGCATGGCATCTCATGTTACTAATTCCCAACTACCAAAGAGACTACAGGTACGTGACTAGTCCCATCATTCCCCGCCCATAAAGTACAGTCACAGCGGCTCCCTGTCATGTTCCTCCAGTGCAACCCATGGAGGCATGTGCGCACGCACGCACGCCCACGCGCGTGCACACGCACACGCACATGCACACGCACACGCACACGCACATGCACACCGGAAACCCCAACCCATCAGTAGCCCCTGCGACCCAGGGGTGCTAGAATTCAGCAGCAGTCTGATTTTTTGACAGTGTTTCTGGTAATGCTAAATGGTCCTAAGCAGGCACGTCACACAGGGCCAAGTGAAAACAGTGAAGCTTCAGGCAGATTGTAATTAGGTCAGCATGAAGACCATGTGAGTCCGGAATGACTTACAAGCCGAGCGGAGCACAAAACTAGGCTTTCACTCTCCGGGTGGAGCAAAGCTCTGAGCGGAGGGTGTGGCTGTCGTGTTGTTAAACCTGCATCTGGCACCTTTTTTTGTTCATTAAGGTGGTTGCGGCATCGTTTAACAGCGCAGGTGTTCCGTGGTGTTGGTAATTTGCCGCTACCCGGTACACCGTTGCCGTACCTCTACTTGCTCAAGTCGTCTTTAGTGGTGACGTGTGTGAATGACGCGTGCATCGCCAAGGCCGGGATGTGATGCGGCAATGTTTCCAAACCCTCATACGTCGTCGTGTGTAGCCTCATGTGTAGCGCGTGCTTTGCGTAACATCTTGGTGCGGACGATTATTTCCGGCAGAAATGGGAGGCCGTTGTTTTTCCTGAAAAGAACAATTATTCCTCTTTGCCTTTGCTTTCGCCGCCTCGTGGGTAATTGCAGGATAATCCTGATAGGGTCCGTACGTGGTCGTACAGCGCGCTTACAGTTTTATCACAGTTTTAACAGCTACTCAGCGATATTTTTATATTGATGACAGGACTAAGTAGACTAGAATGATGGACCAGGAAGTTGGGGATATCTTCGCCAAGTTTACCGGGGAGCCCCTATCCCCCGGCGTGACAAGCTTTTTGCGGCATTGCATAGACAGTGAGGATGGGCACGATGAAGCTACCAGCGATGCTTTTATGGCATGTCGTGTCGATTTTCCAACGATTCAGCCCCAGCCGCAAACAGGGAACGTCGACCTGCCATTCCAAGGACAGTTCACGCCTGGCTCGTGCAGGAATGGTTCCTTAAAGCTGATGGATCAACAGGAAACGGCTCCAAAAAATAACTCGCTAGTTGTGGGGGACGTCGCTTATTCGGGTATCGGGGGATGTTCGCTTGTCACAGAGGCCCAAGCGCAAGCTTCTCTTTCAAGGGACTGTGGGGGAGTAATGACGATGCCTCGCAAACGGGGCCGCAAGCCAAAACCTAGGCTTCCAGACCTTAATCAACGACTCATCGCCTTGACAGAGCAATTTACGCAGCTCAGCAAGGAAAATGTTTTTCTACGCAATAAGCTCAAGGTAAAAGCAAAAAAATCGGTTATCTGCGCTCTCTGTCTATGCTTGGCCTTCACTTTTACCATAACCGTACCATGCTTGTTCTCCGTATTCCGGCGTATGGTTTTTCCTCTACGCTAGGTCCTTGAGTGCGTGGTACCATACCGCGACGAGAGCGTGGGCTTCCTGACGCAGCTTCTCTCCACATCAGCGCACACACCGCGGCCGCAGGGTGCTGCAGCCGCGCAGCCAGACACGACACGGGCTGCGAGCGGCGGAGCAACCCCGCCAGATTCTCTGGGCGACCGGGGCCAGTCGCCTACGCCTTCCGGTGACGCTGATGATAGCCATGGCACCTCATCGTGGTCTGGCTTGTCTGGTGCCATAGCTAGGTCCAGCTGTGAGGCCCAGTCCTCTCACGCTCACGACAGCGGAAGCGGCGGCGGCTGCGGAGCCAGCTGGACTAGCAACCCTTCAGTTGCTGTCATGGTCGAGGCTATGGAGGCTGCCGCTGGTGGCGGCCACCTCACTTCCACCTCCGCGCAGGAGCAGCAACAGCAGCGCAAGCTGGGTCAGGAGCGGGAGCCATCTAAGACTGACGCCGCTGGTGGCACTCCTGCAGTCCTAGCACTGTGTCCGGCACCCAACGGTGAAGTGCCCGAAATCACGTTGGCAGCCCTGGAGGACCTCAAGGGGGTAACGGCGCATGACTTCCGGCTGCTGTGGAAGCACATTTGCCTTCAGGTGCGACTGGACGCGCGCTTTTGTGTTGTGTCAGGAAAATATCCTGGCTTGGGGGACATACACGGAAGTGTAGCGGGAACATGCATAGGGATAATAACTGAGGATGGTGATATGGGGAGGTGATGTGCCCTGTGGGTCAAGGCAGTGGTCGAGGTTCCGCGCTTCTTATCGCTCGTCACATGTGCATTATGCATTGCAGCTCGGGGTCCTTGTTGCTGGAGCGGAGGTGCACGGACCGGGCAGCTCGCCGTACATACGACTGGAGCGGTTTCTGGAGCGTGCTCTGTCGTACATGGACAAGATTACACTGCTCTCGCCTGCGTGCTTTGTGCATAGCATGTACGTATGGAGTTTGGTATTTGTATTACTTACATGCTTGTACTTGACAATGCGGAATTGGAATCTAATAAAAATGGTGAACCTGCTTTTGCTCTGTTGAGGGATTATTTTATCTGGGAGCTGAGTGATTGAGCAGCAAATGATTTCACACTAAAGGAACTCCTGGTTACTGTGACATCACTCAATCGTGGGTCCATTGGGCTCCTGCTTGTCCGGGGGCGTTCTTGGGGACTTTCTTTCAGTGCTTGAGCAGCGCCAGTTTTGGGACGCATTTGGCCAGTGTGACCGCAGGGAGGTCGCACGCAACTGCCGGGGACTAGTCTAAGGATATCCGATCTGGGCCCAGACTACCGCATCATGCACCTCGTGTATTTGTACTGCTGTCTGCTCCCTTGCCTGCCGTACCTTCTTCAGGTACACCAATGTAGAGACTGGGCAGCCCGAACGACCGTCGGACAGCTTTTGGATTACATGCGGTAAGATTTGTCACCTGCCATGTGGAGCATTGTTCAGGTAGTTTGTTTGTGTTGATGTCTTCTTGGTAGAGTTTCGGCCATGGATTTCCAGTCGGTCTTCTGCCCTCCTTCCGTGGTGCGTCTTCCGAGAAGGTTTGATTATACTAGATTATGCAGCTATGTAACTCACTTTGCAGAAGCATGGCAGATTGGCCTTGGGGTGTGTTATTCGTGAACCCGTCAATTTTCCTTGACTTGCCGTTTCCTGATGCCCTAATTGCAGCGCGTTCGTTGCAGCTATCTCCGCAGCAGCTGTCAGAAGTCAATTCGCTGGCGGCCGTGTACGAACAGAACGTGATCCCCGTGGTGCAGCAACGGCTGCAGCTGGCCATGCAGCTGACGAGTCGCCTGGGTGCAGCCACTGGCCCGCAGCGGCCCGGCAGCAGAAACGGCGCGTTAACGGTAGGCCAGAGTTTAAGGAAGGTTATCTAGCATGGGGGGGCATGGTAACTTCGCGGCTTTAGGCACTGGCGCAGGAGGCAGTGTGAGAGTGGTTGCATACTGGGTGGGTTAGCGTTGGTTGGCTGATAGCAGGCCACATTCAGATCAGGTAATGGAGAGGACGCCCCGGTATTGAATGTGGTGATGCAGGGAAACGAGGCAATGCTGTGTCCAGAAATAATCCTGCTCCTGTGCGGTGATTGAAGTCCGCGCACATAATACCTCGCTTGGCGGTAGCACTTGCGCGCCCTATAACAATCTTTTTGATGGCTTCCATAAAAGTAAAGCGCCTCCCTCCAGCATTGAGCCCACCAATGATCACCCTTTTGCACGCCTGTGGTCAGCAGGCGGTTTCCACAATTGACGAACTGGCAGAGCAGCTAGAACGGAATGTGCTGAAGGAGCATCAGACACACTGGAATATTGGCGACTTCCTATGCTCCAGGTGAGCGGCACATGATAGATAGAGCGACTGACGGCGTGCCAAACAATTTTTCAGTCGGACAGGGTTTGGGGTGGGCGTGACGCTTGGTTGTCCTTGTGTTCCCCCCTGTCCGATATACTAGGATGGGTTGAGATGGCATACGACTTGTTTTACGATGTCCTTGCATTTGTGCGTCTGCCGCTGCATCCCTTCCACCACCCTTTCGCAGTGTGTTGACACCGCTCCAAGTGGCCAAGGCGCTCACCGTTGCCTACCCGTACATCCCGGATGGTGTGGCCATGCTGCACGCGTTCAAGCTTATCAATGCTCCAGACGACAGGATGCCGACAGCACCTACAGGAGTGGCAGCCAACCCCTCTGGCCTCGCGGGCACACAACAGCCGCCGAGCAGCCAGTCGTTTCCCAGCCTGGCCGGTTTGCTAGCGAGCCAGCTGCCGGCGCTTTTGATGGGGGTGGCGGCGGGCGGATCACAGGTGCAAGCACGGGTACCGGCGGGACTACCTCTGCAGTCCGGCGGCGGGGCTGGTGCGGTCCTGGCGAAACTTGGGACTAGTTTACCGCCGGTGCAGATGCAGCAGATGCTGGTGGCGCTTTTACAACAACAGCAGCAGCTGCAACCGGCACAGCTGCTGCCGAGGACGGCAGGCAGCGCAAATCCGCAGCCACAGGTGCAATTGCTCAAGGCCCTGGCGGCCGGTCTTCAGCAGCAAGGAGCGACGCAGCTGCAGCCGTTGATAGCGGGACTACAGGCGGCGGCAGCAGCATTGTCGGCAGGGACACAAACCCAGCCTGCGCCCGGCGGTGGTCTGCCAGCCACGGGTCAGCTCCAAGGTTTTGCATCGTTACTTGACACCTTGGCATCTACCCAGCAAACTGCAGGCAGCATGCAGTCTGGAGCGGTGGCCAGTCAGTGCCGTTGAGCGGGTCGGTCTCACGAAGCATCAGAAAAAGGCCGTCTAAGCCATCATTTAAGCGCTCAAGAATGTTGAAAAGCTCATATACGGAAATGTTGTAGGGATGTGTACTACATCCTTGTCATTATTAATGTGCCATGCTTTTAATGTCTTAAGGCATGCCATTTTTGGGTTTTATTATTGTGTCATTGCCCAATCCAACCTCATGCTGCAATGAGGCCATGAGGAGGAGTGCTCTATTTGTTGCCGGCAGGAAGTGTTTTCGAGGCACTGTTGCCATGTTGATGTTGAGATGAGGTGTGTCTGTAAGGTTCAGGAGCTATGCTAGCGGGTGTTGGTTGCATTTATGCCGCGTATGGCATCATGTAAATAGCGCACGAGAAGTAAATCTGCACAAAGCATCCATTCATCTGTTACATTAATTAAGTTACGCAAAACCTTACCATTCAAAGCATATTAAAACCTCAAAATTCCCCCTGTACATAAGCATATAAACAGTGGTTGTTGCCGCTGACTTCAGCTGTGGCAATTTAGTTGTTAATCTGTTCCTTGGTGGGTGCTTGCTATTCCTGTATGTGCGTCAGTGTAATGGTAGTGGCCATGTAGGCACGGCACTGTTACAGCCGTCTCGTGTTGGTGAATGCAACCCCCGTATGAGGCAGGCCACGCGATCAGTTCGATATAGAGCTGGCGTAAGCTGATGGCTTGCAGGATGAGTTGATGAGTACATGTCATGTGGCACCGGTGCTACCTTGTAGTGCCCAGTCTCAGGAAGCCTGGAGCATGTTGAGCAGCCCTGTGGCTTCTTTGTTCTGGAGAATTTATCTTCTGAGCGATATCGTTGACAACCATTACGCGTACTCAATTTCAGATAGGTCGCTTGAAATGCTTCCACGCCGTTGAATAATCCTTGGCGCCGGCGCAGGGGCCTGTGGTGCGTTTGTGATGGGCATAATCCAAATTACCCAAGGTTGAACACAATTTACGAGCTTCGCGGTGCCGCCATATTACGACGTGCTTTATCGAGTTTGAATTTTGTCGATTATCATGATGAGTGTGGCTGGGTCCAGGAGAACAACGCAATAGGAAAGGTCTGCATTATCGCACGGATGCTACAGGGTTCCATTGAATGCACAGCCATGGAATCACCTGAGATGCGCCCGTGGGTCCTCTCTGGTTCATAACACGTCCCATCGGCCTGTTGTATTCCGTGGACTCCGTGATGTCCTACGCGGGGATATGGCATAATCCTTAGGAATTTCCAGGACAGCTCGTGTTGTGGATCCAGTCATGCATCTTCAGCTCCAGCCACGTATAACATATATAAAATTGCACACAAGCAAAGGGACAGAGATATAGCTGTACCTGTATAGTTCGGACAACGTCCGGCTCATAAGTTACACCTTTGGAGGTTAACACAACTCAGGGTATAACACACACAGACACACACACATACATAGTCTTGACTTTATCCTATTTCGGCCGGTGTAGTTCCTTACCTGTATAGCCTGCACCTCGTCTGCCGTCCCGCTGCCAGCGGTGAAGCTTGAGATGGCCTCGTTCCACCCAGACTGCCTGCTGGCCACACTCACCTGTTTGTAGGGGACACCGGCACTACAGGAATCAACACCATTGCTCGAGGAAAGGTTCTCCACACATCCCAACTCGTGGCGCTGCACCCTTTGCCAGTGGTATTCACTTCCTTCAGCGACACATTTCAGCGGCCACCCGCATGAACCTAATCATCCACTTAGATCCTGCTCCCATGGATTCCACTCTTCACACATCTCTTGGCACATCATCGTACCTGGGAACCCAAGTGGCGTAAAACTACTTCAGCGCACCTGGGTCGATGGGACCTTGCCGCTTTGCATGGTGGGCTTCCGTAGTGTGGCGCTGGGACTGCCCCAGGCCCCGGGGGACCGCTTCAAGGACTGGCTGTTGGTGTTATCGAAGGACTGGATAGAGTCCAACATCTCCACCTCAGCCGCCTCGCTGGGCTGCGGAGACGCCTTGGCCTTAGCTGGCGCCGCCTGCAGCGGCTCGTCGGTAGCCCAGCCCCTGTGATACACAAGACAGCAACCAGAGATCGCATACTCACTCAACGCGTCATTGCCAAATGGATAAGCAGTACTTGCCAAGGACAGGCATAGGGACTAAGCGCCATCCGCAAATCCACGCTACTGAAGATGTCAAGGAATTCAATGGTTTCCACAACAGGATTGCTGGACCTGCATGAGCATGCACGGCTGCACCGCACAAAAGGGCTTGTGGGGGCCCTGGCCGAAGCACCCGCGCACCTGGTTTGGGCGGGTTTGGGGGGCGCACCGAGCCGGCTCGGGCCCAAGGTGCGCTGTTGAGGCGACCCTGCTGGCGCCCTTAGAATCATGGGTTGTCGGGCTATGAAGAGGGTCCGATGGAAAAGCAAAGGAGGGACACGGCGTCACGATGGGCCTTAAGAGTCACACCGCTCACAAACTGCTCCAATGGACGCAAAAACGTTTAAAAAATGATTGCGCACTAGCACAAGCGTAGAAGGCATTGCCAGGCTCTGCCGTACAGACGGGCTTCAAAAACAGCGACGTGGGAACGCAGAAAGCGAAAGACATGGCTGATCCTAGACTGGGTGGACAGCTTTGAAGTTGACGACTTCGACTGAAGAAGCTTACCACCAGTGCTGAAATCTACGCTTTCCTCGATGCCCATGTCCTGCTGTGTCTCCTCGTCCTCCGTCAGCGTGTACTCGTCATCGTCATCCGCCACTCGCCGCACTGCAACCAAGGGAATAGATTAGGAGTGCTCAGGTAACGGCGCTCGATGTCAGGAAATTGCCTGCCCAGCATGCCAAAGCCTCGAACTCTACTTCACACATATTCACAATGGGGCCCCCTTTTCCTGAATTCGGTGGCAGTAAGCGTTGCAACTTATCATGTCAAAACGTAATCAGTTTAAACCTACGTAGCAATACACCTGTAGTAGCCGGTACACTGTACGGCACTGTGAACAACTACAAATACGCGCTACGCGCGTCCACCAGCATCTCGAGAGGCCTTTTCAGCGGCCAGCTACTACAACACCTGCATGAAACCTTCCTTGATGCATAACAATTCGCAGAAGTGGCGCTGCCCCCACCGGCAGTTAGCGCCCACAGACCGTACCTCCCCACTCACCGGCCTTGGGCTGCGGAAGCGGCGTCACGTCCTCCTCATCGTCATCGAAGTCCGAGTCCTGGTACTTAACCGACCTGATAGACATGTTCATGTTGCCGCTCGGCGGTGAAGCCGTCGCCACCGCGGCCGCCGCCGCTGCCGCGCCCCCGCCCAGCCCTGACCGGGCCACCACCTGCATCGGTTTGGCGTGGCCCAAGGTAATCCGCTCCGGACTGCCCGGTGAGACCTCCCGTGTCAGCATCACCGGTGTGGGTGCCTGTGGCCCAGACGAGGCTACGGGTTGCGGCCGGGCGAGTTTTCCCGACTGCTGCAACGACTGCTGGCTCCGCAAGGACTGCTGGCGTGGGTCACTGCTGCTACCGCTGGAGCCCCGCTGAAGCTGGGTGACCGCATCGCCGGCCCGGCTTGCACTGTTGCGGAGCTCCGTGGTGGACGTCTCGCTGCTAAGGTGAGTGCTGCCGCCTCCGCCTCTGCCTCCGCGACCTGCCGCGATATACGTGCCACATTAGTGCAGAAGAGCGAAGAGCGAAAGAGGTTCACGCAATCGATGATGAAGGGGCTTCGTGAGCGATGAGAGAATAATTACACAAGTGGTTCGTGCGAGTCGAGGGCAGCTGCGGTTGGTACACAGACGGGGTGGAGACGAACCGCAGACGAGTGATTCTGATACCAGAGAAAGGTACTCCAGGGGGGAAGGTGCTGGACGGGACGCAGCACGGTGCAAGGTGGAAGGAAGGAGGAGAAGGGTATCGCCCGCCTTCGTAACATGCCTTACCCTGTCCAGGTACGCTCCGTCGTGATTCTGAAAGCTGCTGAGTAGTTCCAAAGCCAGGCCTGCTGACGAATGAGGGGCAAAACATGCGCGTCAGAGCAGCACTGGCAACATTCATGGGAGTGGAGGCTGGGCCTTATTTCCAAGAGAGATCTAATGGCCAAGGCTGCTCCATGCGATATGGGGTAACGTTTTTGTACCGTGTCAGTCTTCGCGGTGTGTGTGCAGATATTACTGTAAAGTGAGGGGTCCCGGCAGGTTACGCTGCCCTTCAGAGCAACTGTGATCTGATGTGGTTCACTCTTGGCCAGCGAGCCAGCAGCCTTCCAGGCAAGCTGCGGCTATACCATGGGGCCTTACAACGCGGTAAGGATGTATAAGCGCGCAGGGGGCAATACCATTCTGCGTACCCCAATTCAAGCGCCCAGACTTTTCGGACTTAAGGCCGTCTGGCGCATTCCGATGTGCTCTACACCCGACGTTGATTATTGACATACCTGGAGCCCTTACTGCCCCTCAGCTCCTCCACGGCCGTCGCGTCACCTCCCGTCGCGCTGCTACGCTGGCTGTTCTGCCGCGACGGGAAACTAGGGAGCTGCCGCGGAGCTGGTGAAGCCGCCACCACCGCGCCTGTAGCGAGTGGCGCGGCGGCCGCTTCCGCCGCCGCGGCAAGCCCTTGGCTGCGGGACGCCAGGGATACAGAGCGCCCCGGCTCGCCGGAGGTGACCTGCGCCAGTTGCCCGGCGGCGCCGCCAACGTCGGCGGCCGGCACTGCCACTACCCGAGCACCAGGCTGAATCTCCTCCTCCTCCCCTTCGTGGCCGGCACCGAGCATGTCTGACGCCTGCGACGGCTGCTGCTGCTGCATTTTCTGTTGCTCCAGCTTTTGCTGCTGCATCTGCTGCTGCAGTTGAGCTTGTTGCTGCAGCCGACGCTGCGCCTCGTCGTCGCGCTTCAGTAGCTCCAGGTGCGTCATCAGGAAGTTTCGCAAATCTTCTGCGCGGTCCTGGACGTCCCGAGGGAATTTCTCCAGCAGCTGCCTGTGTTGTGTATGCGAAGGGAAACAGCTGCCTACGTCACATCAACCCACAACCCAAATAGATGAGAGACGTGCCTATGTGTGAGGGACAGGTGTGCGGCCATGGATGTTGCAGCTTTAGGGCGATGGATGTGCAAAGCGCGCAGAGAGGTCCGTCACCCAGACCTGGTGTTCAGAGGGGTTACGGGACTCAGGTAATGCAAAAAGCGCACAAGCGCAGGGTACCGGAAGCCAGGGAAGCAAGCCAGCACAGCATGGTCACACGGTGCAATTCCGTGATAGTAGGCTATTGCGCATAAAGCCTCCTTATTGCCTGCACTGCCATTGATCCGCAACTGGAAGGAAGGCGTTGTGCTCCCTTGCCAGCCAGGCTGCCAGGGAGAGATGAAAAAGCAGGTACGCAGCAAGAGCAAGTAGCTCCGCACCTCCTCCGGGAGCTCAGCTCTTGCATGCACGCCAGGTAGGTCTTGTCGCTAAGGGACTGCGTGGTCGTGTCCACGCTGTACTGTGCCAATTCGTCGTCCAATCTTGCCAGCAGCAGGTCCGTGAACAGGCTGCGCGCCGTCGCCAGGTCCTACAGGGCAACGCATGCACGCGCTTCAGAGCTCCGTGGGCAAGGAAGCGGAACCAAGTCCGTTGATGCACCGCAGACTCCGGGACACATGTACAGTGTGTACAAGGGATGCAGTCCAGTCACGTGCTTCGCATCCTGTTATCTGGCCAGTAGATAATGCAGCCAGAGGACGAATGGGGAAGCCATGCCCACAGGCTATCAACATGTCAAGCCTGTGGCATCCTTGCAAGAGGGGGCCGCAGACGCCGGCGTAGACGCCACTGCGCCAAATGAGAAGCCGAACATCCCAGTGCTGGTGCTGGGCTTCGTCGTAGTGCTGGCATCAGTTTCGGTGGCCGTGATAACGGTGGGAGCTGCGAAGCTGCCGAAAAGAGAGGAGCCAGACGCCGCGCCAGACGCAGCGGAGGCTGCTGCCGCAGGGGCAGCGACCATGAAACCCGTGGCTGGCATGGGAGAAAGAGGGGGACGCCCCAAAGGGGGACGCCCGCGCCTGTGGTGTGAAGGACGGCACAGGCCCTAGGCACAGTCCAGAGAAGTGAAGGACGCATTAAGATGCCATCTATGGTCATTGTCATGAAAACCAGCAACTACCAAACACCCTCCCTTCGGGGCCGCTCTTGGCCACTGTTTGCCATGTCCTCCACACCCATTCGCCTCCCGCTCATTCGCCACTGCTCACACAGCTCTGCTGACCTCCAGGTTGTGTCGCGAGATAGACAGAACGCCCTTGCGTTCCGCCATCTCGTACGTCAGCATAGCCCTGAACCGCTCCTCGTCGTCGCCCTCAAACTCGTAGGGATTCTCGGAGATAACCCGGATCTCGTCTTGGATCATCCGGTCAATCCCTTCCGGCAGCATCCCTGCCACATGCCGCATGACTTGCTGTTGAATGGCCCTGCACAATGTACACGTACAGCGCGGAAGGTGGCGGAGAGGATGAGAGGGCGAGGACAGAGCGATGAGGAAGTCGGAAAGGGAGAAGGCCCTACGGATGTAAGAGCGCCTTGTTATCGAGTGCTGTAATTTTTGGGTCCGCCTTAACTCGCACAGCATTTGCATGTGCACCTAACAACACTGTGCGTACTGGTTGAACCGGCGGTGAGAGCGCGACAAACATGCACCCATCAGTCCTCCACCATGAGCGCCTAAACGTCGTACAGCTTCCTACACCGTGCAGGTCTGACCCCTTCCGAGTCGTCGCCCGATGGTCCCCTCCCTTCGCCCTAAGCCCCACAAACCCCACAACCCAAATTGCTGTACTTACGCGGCCTGGGTTTGGTTAGGCCGGGGAATACGCCGCAGCCACCGGATGCCCTGGGACGGGTCGTGCTGCTGCCGCTGCTGCTGGGGTGACGGCGGCAAGAACGCCGACGACGACGTGACCTCAGACTCCTCGAGAATGGTCGGCGACCGCGTAGGGGACTTTGGCGAATGTGGCGGAAGGTCCGAGGCGGCGGGTTTCCGGAGGGAAGTCGGCGTCTCCACGCTACTGCCACCGCCGGGAGGCGAGTCGCCCGGGAAGGAGAAGGACGACTGCACCTTGGCTGGATCTGCCAGCCGCTCAAAGTGCTTCACCTGCGAAGGCACAGGAGCACACACACACACATAGGCATACACACATGCACGCACGCGTGCATGCACACATGCAGCTTCGTCAGAGGGTCCCTGTGCAGGCGCGGGCTCGACACGTCGTGTATCCCAGGTAGGAAAGCAGCACAACACTCGCTGAAACGAGTAGCACCCATCGGCTATGGTGTGTGCCGTGGCACCAATGGCCCCAGCATGGCCGCTCCCAACAGGAAAAGTACGTCGCCCCGCCTGACCTGCTTCCGGACATGGCTCGGTCCAGAATCGGGACTGCTCGCCTGCTGCCGCTTCCTCTCCGCTTCCAGCTGCGCCTGCGCATCCCAGGCAGGGGAAGGGAAGAGCCGCACCATCGTGGTTTCGAGCTTTCGCCACTCTCCAAAACGTACAAGCGAAAAAACGGAGCGCCACAGCATGCATCACCTCACATAGCGTGACCTGGGGCGTGATCTAGATCACCAGTAAACTCGAGCCATACACCGAAACAGGTGACAGCACTACGTATAATCCTGCTGATGTGCCGGGTAATGACGCCTTCGGCCAAATGCACCCGCCGCCTCCTTATCAAGCTCCGCGCCTTACTCCCTCCACCCTTCCTGCCCCCTGCATTCCAGTCGCATCGGTGCCCCTACCTGCAAGTCGCGGACTGTGGTTCTCAGCCGCTCAATGAGCGCATCGCGGTCTCGAAGAGCGTCCTCTAGGTCCAGCACACGCCGCTGCGAGGCATCACGCTGCGGCAATTCACAGAGGGCGGCGCAGAAGCGTCAGGAACATCAGACGGGAAAAGCTACCTCAGGTCGGGACAATAATGGTCCAAGCAGCACCCGGATCGGGACCGGTCAGGACTGGGTATGCGCCGTAGCCCAAGGCCAGGGTAAAGACTGGGAGACTGACTACCTAGGCCACTATCGAGCACCAGAGCTTGGGTATCATATTACGATGAAGGAAACAGAAGCTAGCGTGGTGTGCCGGAGCCCCGCAAGCGCGCACCTCCTCCTTCAGTCGCTCCATCTCCTCCGTCCGCCAATCACGCCCTATGCTCCGGTCGCCTGCGGCACATAGTCACCAGCGTCCAAGACTCAATGCTGTTTTCGGCTTACAGTCCACCATTCTCGCCTTCTCGCTTGGCCCCTTGATCATTTTCCGGCCCCAGCCCACGTGATTGGGAATGGGATTTGCTACTCATTATCCTGCTAAGAAGCAGCCAGCTTGCTTTGCGGATGAGGAGCCCTCTGCAAGGCATATTTGGGGTGGTGTAAACATGCTGAGAATCCGAGGGGGGCCGTACCAGTACCTGGCGGCGGAGACGTCCGGTTCTGGAGCTGCAGCCGCAGCTGCTCCACCTCCCCAGCCAGCGCGTTTCTTTCGCCCTGCACGGTGCCAAAGGGGTGGACAGGAGGAACTGAGGAACACTGTAATTCTGGTCCGGGTTGCAGTGGTTGGGTTGCAGTGAGCATGCGGGCGGGATGGTCGTCGTCATAGGCGATGAGCGAGGGCACGCTCAGTGGTTGGAAAGCTTGCAAAGCCGATGCGGCATACGGCAAGCCAAGCCAGGCCGCATGCGTGCTCCGCTCGCGTGTCTGCCTCATTTGACGTAGCAACCCATGCGTTACATCGCTGCCACTGCGGGTCCCCTTCTCCCTCATCACCTTGAGTTGTATGAGCTGCTGATTCAGCCGCTCGTTGGTTGCCTCGTACTCTGCCAGTAGAGCCTGTAAACGCGAACAGCGGAGAGTTCCGATATGCAATCACATCAGCAGTTCCCTCATCGTCGCTCAGAGATCATTTAATGTACATTCACAACACAATGGTGTTTCCCATGGCAAGGGAACATGCGCTGGCGTCTCCATGCTCCATGAAGACGTGGACGCGTGCCTATGTTCCTAATTATTGTTGGGCCATGGACCCGTGGGTCATTGCTCCTCAGCCCGCCCAGCACGAAAGCTTGGCCCCTCAAACCCGGCCTCGCCCAGAGACACACGTCCCCCGCGCACCCGCTGCCTGTCAACATTGTAGTCCTCCGCATCCTCAGGCTGGCTGCGGCGCTCCTCCACTATCTTCACAAACCCGCCGGTCTGGGGTGGGCTCATGCGTCCGGACCCGTCACGTTGCGCGGCTCGCACCTCTGCAAGCCTGGCAACCGAGCATAAATGTAAGCAATACACTTGCGGGCATACTTTGCAGGCCAAGGTTCTGCTGGACGACTAGTACGCCATAAAAGCTAAAAGCGGTTACAAGAGCTTCAGTAATGGAACCCCACCTGCGCTCCGCCGCAGCCACTCTCTCCTGCGCGGCTTCCAGCTCCTCTGGACAGGGAGGAAAGGGAATTCGACTCAGATCCTTAGCTTATTCTAAGAGCACCAAGGTGAACGGAGGGGTCCCCAAGGAGCATGCAACTGCGTCCTCTGCAAGCGGTACAGTCTCCGACCCACATGCAAGGGCAGCCACAGCACGTGAAGGCGCATGGCATAGTGGGACAAACGCGCTTGTTGCATCGAAGCAGGTGGGATGCTGCGTTCTGGCACTCGAGGAGACGGTTGCCAAGGCCTCAAGCCAGCAAAATTGAAGCCCTGAAAACGCAACGGATGTGGCCCAACACACCGCGCTGGCTATCATGATACGCGCTGCGAGGGCCTCACCCTGCAGCTGCCGCACGTCCTCGGAGTATGTCCGCCGCAGGTCCGCGAGCTCTCTGTCCAGTTGGGCTTTTGCGGACTCCAGCTCCCGCAGCATCCGCTCGTCGCCGGACTGCTGGGAAGACGGCAAGGCGCTGCGGAGGCGCAGCGGGACGTGAAAAGCACGGCACACCTCTGAGCACAACACCCGATGAGAGGAAAGCGGGTTGCAGCTGTGACTGAAATGCAGTTCCCACAATGGTACGATAGCCTGGACAAGTGAAGCTCAGATTGTGTGTGTGTGTATTTTACGCATATTGAATCGCCTAACCCTCCGAAGGTGTAACGAGCCAAAGAGCAGAGGATGAACCCTCAAAATTGCGTGTCGTGCACGTCATCACCCGGGCAAACTTTACCTACCCTAACGCAGTGGCCTTCATGGCCTTCATGAGCTGCTTCTGCAATGCCGCAATCTCGGCCTTGGCATCCGACAGTTGCTCCTGTGTACATTCATACAGACATACATACATCGGGGGACGATGAACAAAAAGCAGATTTACAACAGATAAATATTAGCATTTAATCTAACACGTCCCCGGCGAATCTTAAGGAACCTAAGAAACGTCCTGAGCAGCCACCAGCTTCACCAGCAAGCAAACAAGTCAGCGGGTAAAAGCCCCTTAGTCGTTTAATGCCTTTGCCTTCCAACAGCGCTGTCTTGCCGTTTGTGCGACATCGCCCGTAGCTATACCGGCCCGTTTGATGCCGTCTTCATCTTCAGGCCGGAGAACCAATGGCCAGCATTACGCAGCTTTTTTTTCCATCGCTGCTGCCCTGCTTTTTCCAGCGCTCCCCCCATGCCCTATAACCTTGATCCCACGCCCCGTCCAAAACTCCTTGCAAAAAAGGCTCCACCAAGTACCTGAAAAGCCCACCTGCTTGCGTTAAGCGGGAAGCCCCTTTCCAAGCACCGCACCCAGCCCAATAGCACACCTGAAGCGCTGCTTTCTGGCGGTCAGCTTCCAGCAGCATACTGCTCAGGTTTTCGCTGGCGCGCGGGCTTTCCGTGGGACCCGCCGGCCTGCGGCAGCACACACATGGCAAACACGATATGCCTCAGATACGCATCACATCCCAATTCGGTGGGACGCGCTTATCCTTCCTTAGGCTTGGGGTAGTCCAGCTGCGCCCTTCTCCACGTTGACGCTGCCCTTCTCCATGTTCACGTACACGCTCGACTCGCTACCAACGGTTGTGAGGCGAGGACGCTCGTACGGCGTTCGTCCGCAAGCATTGCGCCACACAGCCCTAGAAGCAGGCAAAGCTGTCTGCCGAGAAAGCCATCTGGGACCGACCGTCAGACAACCACCTCCGGAGTAGCATGGCGGGGCACGCAGCCGGTAGGGACAGCCGCACTCACGAGCCCAGTTGGCTATCCGCTCTCAGTAAAGTAGGTTCAATTAACCCTCGCCATACCTGCTTGCCAGCTCAGACAGCAGCCGGCTCTTCTCGTCCTGCAGCTGTCGTCGCTCCACGTTGGCTTGCTCCAGCTCCGCTGTCAGGTCCTCCTTCTCGTTCCGGAGCTTGCTGCGCAAACGGACGGAAGGGGCGCAGGAAGAAGGACGGAGGGTTTGGGAACGAGGAAGGCGGGAGCCGCACGCACCCATGCTGGGTTGTGTGCAGCTGTGCGTAAATGCGCGCCATGGTACCCTTGGCCTACGAGGCTACCAGTGACGGTGTATGAACATCGAAGGAACGTGAATGGCCCACGCCCGTAGGACTTCAAAAGTAGAGTTACAAGAATTACAAGTTCCACACAAATGCGGGGGACGTCACTAAGAGCCTGAGGGGACCCATTTTGAACGGGAAAGCACAGAGTAAAGAGAAGCGGCATATGAATGAGCAAGGTTGGACTGTCTTGTGATCTGGACCCGTTAGATTTCCCTCGGTCTTTCGGGACTCAGCGGGTGCAGGAGAGGTTAACGAGAGGAAAGGCCCACGAGCCGGACGAACAACCTGGACACGAACGGCCCGCATGCCTAGATGTGTGCACGGAGCGCATTACGCCCATGGCCCATTCCGCATTACTCACGCCAGCCCTAACCGGTCATCCCCTGTCTGCCATGTGCTTTCCAGTTCCCCTCATTCAAGCCCCGTCGCCTTACGTGATCTCCACTGTGGCCTTATTGAGCTGGTCCTGGAAACCTTGTACGGCCTGCAGCGCTTCCGCACTGCAAAACAACCGGGCAGCACGCGCCAAACACAACGAAAAGCAAAGACTCTCGCGAACGCCGAGAGGATACCGGCGTACAGTGCCACAAGAAGAGAGCTATCCGTAGTTCGCGACAGATATTTTGTGACTGGTGTCACAGATGCATTTCCCAAGCAGATCCTGCAACAGGTTACATGGCAGGCCCCGGTGAAGCTAAACATGAGGAGCTGACAAACGGCCGATAACGGGCCGGCTTGTTGCGCCCAGTACAGGTCCACAGAGTGTGAGCCACGCGATCCCCAGAGGCGCGGGTGGTCCATGGCTTGAAGAGAACCCCCGACCATGACAGCAACCCCAGGAGGTGGAGAGACTTACTTTTGCCGCGAGTAGGCGTGGGGGCTTGACGTCCCGCTCGTATCTGTGAGATTTCGGGAAGCACAAGGGTAGACAGAGCAGCGCGCCGCATTCCTAGTCTCAGGCTTTCGTATGTGCAGCAGAGTGTGACACCGCAAGAGAATCCCGGGCGTCTCCGTTCCAAGACCTGACAGCTGCGACCCTACAACTGGAGCTGATCGCGCCGCAACATGAGGCGTCCTCAACCACCTCTCCCCAATTACACACACTTACGAGTGCGCGCCTTGACCGTCGCCTCCAGATCTTTCACGGCCTGCGACAGCGCGGGTTCAGCACGGTACCGTCCACACCAGACAGATGCGGCCCCGGTGGTCAGGGAGAAGCCAAGCACAGCACAACACAGCACAACCCAGCAGAAAATACTACGGTGACTCGCATCTATGCACTGCGGGGCATGTGTAATGTCTGATTTGTCGCCTGCACATCCCACATCCCCTTCATGTCACCTTCCCTAGTCGTTCAATGCTCCACGAAAAGGACACCCTGTCTTTGCACCCCTGCCCACGCGAGTCGTGGTGCCGCTTATTGCAGCAGCTGCTATTGACAGCTACTTCGTCTAGCTCCTTACCCCCTCAGCAGCACAAACCTGATATAGCTCATCCCGCTCGGAGCGCAGCGTCTGGCACTCCAGCGTCGCCTTGCCGAGCCGATCTCCCAGCGCCGCCAGCTCCTTGCGCAATAAGGCCTCCATGGCAAGATTGACCGGGTTTGGCTCCACCCGCACCACCTGGGAAGGAAAGGAGATACAGCAAGCGAGAAAGCACACAGTGCAACAACTGACGTGAGCCGATCCTTTCCACACAGTTGTGAAACTAATGATGGCTGACCTAACCTGGTGTTACATCAAGTGATACTGGATGATGAAGGAGAGCCATTGGCGAACACGAGTGAGGTGGAAGGACTGGTGAGGTTAGAGCCGGGCTCGCACCTGGGGCTGCGGCGGCGGTGGGGCCGGCGGCGACACGGCTGCTGCAGCGGTTGTGGCGGCGGCGCCCTTGCCATCATTAAGTACGGCCAGCAGCTCGTAGGTTTTTATGGTTTTGCGGCTTCGTCGCAGCTCCCGCTTGCTCATTTTCAGGTTTGCGTCCAGCTCCCGGATCCGCAGACGTGCCGCTTGGACGTACTTGTCCATGTTGGACCTTGCGTAAGAAAAAAGAGAAATCCCCCAATCGATGGAGATTTGTAACTCAGCTCTTGCGTGCAAAGCAGGATAACAGTCGCAGCCCATACCGCCCACATGTACGTGCGGATGCCTTACGAATGCCTTACCGCCCAATGCAAAGGCACACAGTTGTGACCCAGATCGATTATCGTGGCATACTTGGAGAGCGAGAACGCTCGCATAATTGTTGCTTTGGAACGGCACGTGGGGAGTGCAGGAGCAGTAACAACAATAGCGGGCGCGGGCAAAGTCTAGGGCGGGAGTTGCCGGAAGCGGTAAGCACGCTTCCTAGAAAATCCTGATGTTATGCCGATGAACTTGTCCTGGGACGGGATGCAAGGCAAAGAGCCAGGCACGAAAGTGGAGAACATGTAGTGCTCAGTTGTAAAAGTCCCTGGACACCCATTACCAATGGATGAGACTGCGAGGCGGGTTTAGTACCCATTTCAGAGGCGCCATGCCCCCAAGGCGCCAATACGCATGTCAAGGAATCTCCACGGCCCATTGCCACAGCCATCCCTTACAACGTTTCCTCGTATCCCTCCTCAAGCCCCGTCCCGCGTCACGGTCGCTGTACTGCAGCCCAAAACCGTACGCACCTGTCCTGCTGGAGCCATGCGTTGCTGTTTTGCAGGCAATCCTGCACGTATAGCAAATACTCAATCATCATCTGAGATAGCCGGAATATTTTGATGAAATTGAGCTCCGTAAGATGACGCGTGTCCTCCGCCTCTATGTCGCCGAACGCGACTATGTTTACAATTTTCTCCAGTGTGTCGAGATCCACGTCACGCATCTGTACAAGGTCAGTAAAGGCACAGGTTTTGCGAAGACGAATGGGACCAGCTTCTCAAGCCCTAGAGCAGCTGGAACTAACCATGGCGTTAATGTCGATGCCATGTAGCAGACGCCAATCAATACGTGCACGTCGAGATTCAAATTTAAACGGTGGAAATGATGGTGCACTCGTCATGGTCTGGTCACGTAGCGGATAGTCGTAAGGGTCTGAAGTCACCCATGGTCCAAAAGCCGACGTCCCGCGCTGAAGGCTACCCCCCAGTCCATAACCCATAGTTCGTGGAAAGGTTGTGGTCATTTTGGAGGGTTAAGGAGAAAGTTCACAGTCTCGAGCCTGAAGCAGCTTTACAAGTTCATAAGATGCATACATCTGTCGCAAATTGACTGAATTTCAAACTGAAAAAACAAGCAACACATTCTCAGTATAAAAAATCACCAGCAAGGTTACTAAGACAATTGTCGTCCAGCCGGGTATGCGGGTCAAAATGCTACTGTACGGCGACAACTTAAAGGGCAATTTCTTGATCGATGCACAACAAGCTCCCATTTTGATTTCATTTCTTTTTAGTAGATAAATAATGCAGCTTGTGCGTGTTAGGGGAATCCGGCTTTACGCCGGGGACCATCCTTTTCATTTTGCCGGAGCAAACTGCCATTACCTCATGGTATGTTATAGCCTATCGAATCATTTTCCATTTTTCTGCAAGTGCATTTTCGAAAGGAATTCTTATCTGGCCCGTGGGTCAGACCTTCCACGCTTGCTATAGAAGCAAGCATTTGCAATTTAACTATGCTCATCAACTCTTGTAGCCTCCATCGCTTTATATACTCGGAAGCAGTATTGATGAACTGCTGACCCGCAGACTCATGCCGCCGATGAGCACCAACGGCCTTTGGTTACAGAGGTCTTGGATGATGCAAGGCGGCTCAATCTTACGGTCCTACGATGCTGGGCGTTTTGTGACGGCCCCGACGAATGGAACGCGCTGCAACCGGAACCGGGTAGGTATGCCCACGATGACTCCGCATCACCAGGCATCAGCTCGAGGCACGGTTGGGGTGCCGAGTCTCCCAAGGCTTGCATAATTTGTGGAATGCTCCTGAGATCTGAGCATTCACGTTGCGGTGCGATGCATCGCTGCAGGCAAATTCAACGAGGCGGTGCTTGTGGGCCTGGACTGGTTAATACAGGAAGCCGGGCGGCGCGGCATCAGGTGTGTAAGCTGTCTATGTGAGCACACTAACTCCTCAAAACTGCAGTCGTTAGTGTTCAATCCACTGAAGCTCCACAATTTTCTACAAATTTTCACGGCCTTCCGTAGTGTCTTTGTTTCTCGCGGAATGCTTTGCTGCGCCCTGATTGACCTAGTGCTTATCTTTCATATTGTTTGTCTAGGCTACACAATGAAAAAGATTACTTTCGATGTGGACAGGCTTTACAGCGCTCTGTAGGGTTCCACTAGTGCTGGTAAAGGGCCAACTCGAGGACTAAGCGCCTTGCGTTGCGAGTGCGCATAAGCGGTCTGCAAAACCTTCCAGCTGCATTCCCGTTGTGTCCCCGTTCCTCGCGATTGGTTTAAAAGTATTTTTGGCGCCAGTATGTATGACGGGACATACATGATTGAGAGTTTCACAAAGCAATGTTATGCTGTGGCGGCACTCGTTCTCCCTCCCCTGGCAGCCATCCATCCCATTTGCGACGCTTTAATTTGCTGCTCGTCCAAAGTTTAACGGCTAACAGCATATGCGCAGGCTGCTGCTGGTGCTTACGAATTACTGGCCCGACTATGGAGGCATGCCCGCGTACGTCAGGTACGGCATGCTCGTACATCTTGCCGCTACAACAGTTAAGGTCGGGTCAAAGCCAGGCTCACCTGCCAAATGCGCTTTTGGGGTCGTCCACTTGTGCGGTAAACTTGTATGTGAGAGTGATGTCACACCGTAACATGTACACGACAGCTCGCAGCAACATATACAAACAAACGGTTTCGCAATGGGGGCTTGGCCTTTTGATTGTTGTTTGGTGCCGTAATACATGAAGCATTTTTTCATTGCCGTACATTTGGCAGGTGGCGGTACGGCATCCTGGATCGAACACGGCACGATTACCAGTAAGAGCTAATGAGTTTTGGTTTGCATCGGTGTGTCTGTGTGAGTATGTATGTCGGTGATGAGGGGCGGGGGCGACTCATTGCCTTAGACAATCGCTACGCTCCGGCGTCACGACAGCTTCACACGTGTCCATGGCCAGCTGTCATCTCTACAGCAAGCCCAATCTCCAACCACGCCACATGCCGTACGTGCCAACTCCCAACCCCCAACCACCGCAGGAAGCACCCCAC
This sequence comes from Volvox carteri f. nagariensis, assembly GCF_000143455.1. Classification (NCBI taxonomy): domain Eukaryota; kingdom Viridiplantae; phylum Chlorophyta; class Chlorophyceae; order Chlamydomonadales; family Volvocaceae; genus Volvox; species Volvox carteri. The sequence continues at coordinate 2,054,854 of NW_003307553.1, read as the reverse complement.
CTCGCTCTTTTACACTGACCCACACAGCCAAGCCATCTTCCGGCGTGCCGTGTCGGTGGTGGTTGGCCGAGTCAACAGTCTCACCGGGATGCCGTACACTCAGGACCCCGCCATCCTGGGCTGGGAGCTGGTCAATGAGCCCCGGTGCGAGGCCTCCAGGGAGGGACCTGGGAACGTCGTACTGCAGGTGCGTGTGAGGAATTGCACTAGAATGGGTGTGGTGGATATGGAGTCTTGGGGTTTAGGAGGTGTTCAGATTTTCCTTCGGGTTTAGGTGAGAGCCTGGGGTCCGTCACGTACGGTTGTACGGCTGCTACGAGGCCGCATGTCCGCGGCGGGAATTCGCCGACTAGCTGATGCTATCTATCCCCTCGTCACCTCGTTTGTTGGTTTGCACTCCAAAAAAGGAACTTCTTGGGCAGCTTTAGCAACGTTGGCAATGTGTGCATGCATGTATGTATGTATGTCTTATCTTATTTAGAACATAGATAGAACATAAAAGAGTATTATCCAGTCAGATAGCCCTGAAGCTATAATAGCGCCTTTCACCGCGCGCTCGGCCACCTCGTCAACGCTGTGAACTATGTGTGTATGTATCTCTGTCATGTGGCTGTACGTATGTATGTAATGACCCGTACAAACAGAAGTGGTTGAGCTCCACGGCGGACTTCGTTCGGGAGCTGGACCGTAACCACCTCATCACGGCGGGGTTGGAGGGTTTCTTCGGGGCTAGCACGCCAGGTAGCGGGCGGGGAAAGGGCGGGAAAGGGCTCACCGCGGCACGGGTAGGGCCGCAGATGCGGTACGGGTCGTTTCCTACGACTTTGGCTTCGATTCAGGTGCATTCAGGTCCTTTCAGTGTGCATGATGATTCGGTGGTGGTTTCACGGAGGGTGACACGGGAAGGCTCGATCAGAAGACCTGTTAAAACCGACAGGGCCCATTACACGTTTCTCGCTAGCCGTGTCTCGCCTGCAATTTATAGATTGCGTGTGCCGTTGTCAACCTGTGCATGAGGACTTTCTATCATTGCTGGGTTGCTTGCATGCATGTGGTTACCGTACGGCACCTGTACGATATCGAAGTCTCGTACGAGCTGTGCGATATTTTGCGACGTTACTCCTGCCATACCGCGGAGTTCCAGTAGTAGTAGCTGGCCGCTGGAAAGGCCTTTTCAGCGGCCCCTCGAGGCATGATGGTGGAGATAGCTTAGCGCGTATTTGTAGATGTTACGTGTGCCGTACTGTGTACCAGCTACTACACCTGAACATGTGCCGCCGAGCCCCCGCTGCAGGTCTGATGGCTGTGAACCCGTACGAGTCTGCATCGGACCACGGCTCCGACTTCGCTGCCGTGTTCGCACATCCCTCCCTGGACCTGGCCAGCATTCACCTCTACCCCGACCAGTGGCTGCCTTTGGAGTCAAAGCCGGACGAAATCAAGTGCGTGCGAGGGGATTCGATCCCAGAATTGCCAGGGATCTTGTTCCAGCCCAATATTCTTTCTATCATGCAAAACATGCCGTATATCGTACATTGAATACGATTTGATGCTTTGATAGATGGATGTTCCTTTTTGACGTTTTTTGGGGAACAAATGTTGTTTTTTTAAATGTCGCTTTGCAGGTCTTTCATGCGCAAATGGATTCAGACCCACGCGACGCTATGTGCCGGATCGCGACTTCGGAAGCCGCTCGTGTTGTCCGGTGTGCGGCCTTAGGGTGCCCTGGGTGCATGGAGCAAAGTGGGAATACAATTTAGTGGGGCAGCACCGGGCGGACCCATCCGTCATCCCGGCCATCGCAGCCTTGGGCGTGGCAAAAACCATCCTTTCCAAGTTTCCGGGGGGAGTTGACAAGCTGCTTTTTTTGTGTTAAAGGGCGTCCCATTCGCCGCCGGCTCCAAGCAAGCTTTCGGGCGATCATGATTTCAAAAACCGCGATGCCGTACAGGAATCCTCGTCGCTTTTGTAACAAGATGCCGTCGCTCTGACATCATTCTATGTATATTTTACGTGTTTCTTTCGCCTCAGAGTTCGGCAAGCGCAACCCGAATAGCTACCACGGCCGCGACTGTGCTTACAACTTGGACCGAGAGGAGGCGTTCAGAGAGGTACATCCGTACACAGTCCTTCGTACGCCCGTACACGTTTTTGCCGTACGTGGTGCGGTCAGTTGTCAGATAGACGCTGCGTTTCTTGTTGTTATCATGCTCCTGAGAAGCACGCTCCTCTTTTTGTGAACCTGTCGTACAGGTTCTGGACTGCTGTCGGGAGCTAGCGACGGGTGGCGGCCCTCTGGCCGGGGTGTGTGCGTGGCTGCTGGCCGCCCGGCAATATCCAGGTGTGAGCGTGAGCATGGCGGTGAAGCTTTGGGGACGTGAGCATGAGAGGAAGGGTTTGGCTTTGGGGACGTGAGCATGAGAGGAAGGGTTTGGCTGTGAGCGTGAAATGGGGTTGAGGTTCTAGGTTGGGGCACGTACGCCTAGAAACGAAGCCATATGCGGGTGTGGCTCAGGTATGAATACTCGCTGTAGAAGTGTTGTGGGACGGAAAACCCTAAGGAACAGATAGACAAAACCACGAACATGTTCGGGCCGCTCCCAGTTCGGTTGGACTCAGCCGCCTGGGCCTCCTTTCCTCCTCCCACTCTTTCCCTCTTCTCCTCTCTCTCCTTTTCCTCCCTTTTCCCCTTCTTTCCTTGGCAGCAGCTTCACTCGTTCGTGGTTCATCTTTCCCCCCTTTTCCCCCCAACACTTCACCGCCAGATTACGACGGATACACGCTCAAGCTGGGCCCTGCTGTGGGCTCTACACCATCACCCTTGGGTGTTGTGGAGGAGGAGGAGGAGAAGGCAGAGGAACGGGGAGGAGTCACTGCTGGGACGAAAGGGAGCGAGCTGGAGCCGGTACGAAATCGGGCGGTGGCGGCCGCGGCGGCGGGAGGCGCGGTGGCGAGGGCGACGCCCCGGGTAGCTGAGGTCTGTGAGGTGCCCGACATGATGAAGCCCTTCAGCAGCAGCGGCAGCGGAGGCGGAGGCGATATGGGGACGTACCCGCCCCTGCAAATGGAAGAACCTGCTGTACATTTGTTACGGCAATTCGGGGAGGTCATGGCAGAGCTGTGCACGCAGGAGGCTGCCGGAGAGGCGGGCACGGAAGTGGGGGAGGGCGGGGGACGCAAAGCAGCGATGGGGGCGGCAGCTGGGGTGGCGGATGCGGAGGGGGTGAATGGTCGGCACGGAATATTCTCCGTGTTGTTGTCGGGGTGTTGCGGAAGGTCTGGTCGCCGCTAGCACATGCGACTTTGGGGACGGTGTTTCGTGCAGCGGTTGCTGCCCTGGTGATAATGCAATGATAAGCACAATGGCGCTGCCGGGGTTCCAGACGTGTGCCGTGAATGCTTTTTGTTGCTGAGCACATGGAAAGAGAGGCATCCACGCCTGCTTCTTCGCTTCGGTACCGTTAGCAGCAAATCAGGAGCACGTGGAAGAAGGACTCCACGTTTTGTTTTGATATGTAGAAATTAAATGGAAGCTCCAAAGCACACTTGCATGACCGGCTTGCAAGTGTGTATTGCTGCAACAAGCAATATACACCTCTCCGTCCGGAGATATTCTGCTGCGCTACTACTTTGCAGCATCGGCGCGGCGCGGCGCGGCGCGGCGCGGCAGGTAGATTGCCAGTGTATGATTTACCAGTATCTTCAGTTAATGGATGATAACGTGTGTAGGCGCAGGATGATGAGCGCATGGATAAGGGAGGAGTAGGATTTGTTCAACTGGTTGCTGGCTGTTTTCCAGTGCACATGATATTTCGCAGGATGCCAACGGAAAGGCACGGAATGCTGACATTTGATGGGCGTCCATATGTCAGGTGTTCGTCGGACGATGTGTTTCAGGAAAAAAACGTCATGCCGTACTTTGCTTAAATTTAGCCCCGTCTTGCAGGCGTTGCGGCGGCCGCACAGTTGGGGCCACACAATGGAACAGTAGATTAGCTGATTACTCCGTGTGCATGTTGGGCAGTGCGCGCCTGCCTCAGATTGCAGGGGGGAACGGTGTAGCGCCGGAAGTCGTGTGAAGGAGAAGTCTTGGAAACTGACCCATGGGTCGCCAGTGGGACTGAGGGGACTCACCTGGACCTGGACTGACTGGGGATGGTGATTGGTTCAAGATACCTGTGTCGTCAGAAGGGGGGTGGGGGCTGTGGAGGGAGTCCCAGAACGTGGGGGGGGGAGGAGCGGGAATGTGGTAGTAAGGGTGATGAAAATGAGGAGGCGGGAAAGAGGGCAATACACACACACGCAGACACATAAAGCACACACACACACACACAAAGGGCAGGGAGGACGTGACCGCCCCTGAGCGGGGTAACGGCGTGCGGCAGGGGACTGCGAAGGCACCGCATCTGAAACTTGAATACATTCAACTTCAGGCGTTTCCAGGACGCGCTGGTTCTAAATCTCAAGCTATCGCCGCCATCAAAGTGGCCCACAGCTTTCCCACCATCGCATTTAGTAGCGACGTAATCGGATGGCTGGGGGGGGCAGCATCAAACTTCTCCCGCAGTCGTCGCGCGCAACGACGCATGGCATCCCGTAGCTTTCGTCCCAACTGCACAACAATGCCGGCAGAACTACACATACACCGCATTCGCAGCAATTCCCGTCGGCATGAGGTCACACTTTTCGCTTCGTACACTCCTTCACGCTTTCCTTCACAAGTCGCTTCAGTCCTCTCGTCCCTCTCCTCTCGCTCGTCCCTCTAGGGGGTTGTGTCTGGAACCGCTTTGTCATATGTCCTTAGTAGGTTCCCCAGCAGTTCCCCCCCACAGTGCTAACTAAGCATGCGCACGTCCATTAAAAGCGTTAGGCAGCAAGACAACGGCCTTAGAAACGTATGAAGCAAAAGCAGCCCCGTACGCCGCATGATGAGAGGTCCTGTTGCCCCCTCTTGACACACGCACGCACACCGAACAGATAAACATAAATACACATCGCAAACCTGCCCAGTATGTTGTACAGTGTCGTACATGTGCACACCTTGTCTTCTGTTTTACTTTCCACGCAACCCAAAAACTATGTGCCGTACAGCAGGTACGGCAAAAAGGGTTTACAGCACTCGTTATTTACCCACTTCCGTAAAAGCCTCACCCCGCGGGTTCACACTCCTTGTTGGAAAGCCTCTTCACCATGACCAGGCGCGCGCACGTGTACCGGACTTGTCATTTGTCTTCGCTCCCCAATAGAAGAACCCCCTGCGGGTGGTTGCCCATCCTCTCGGCACCTCCCCGCCCATCTGCCGCGCATCACCGCCTACCACCCTCCCCCCCCAGGCCCCACCATTCATCGTCCAACTCCTCCTCCTCCCCTTCAACCTCCGCTGTTCTCGGCCACGCAGGACCGCTACACGACGCTGACAGCGGTGGCGGTGGCGGTGGCGATGATGATGATGGAACTGCTTGATGCGACTCGGCCGCCAGTCGCCGCCACGCAGGTGCCCCCCGAAAGCCCCCTTTGCTCGGGGCCTCAGAGCCTTCCAGGGGTGGTGGCCTAGCAGGTTGCAGTTGCTGCTGTTGCTGCTGTTGCTGTTGGTCGTGATTGTGGTTGTGGTCGTGGTGGTGGTGTTGCCGTTGGTCGTAATCGTGGTGCTGGTGCTGCTGCCGCATTGTCGGATGATGCTGTTGGCACCCTCCGAAATGTTGGTGTTGATGTTGATATCGATGGTGCAGTTGCTGGTGCTGGATGCCGCTGGTCACGACACATGCCGCCGGAGAAGCCTGACCATGCACTGCCTGCTGCCCCTGCCACTGCAGCGAGGGCTGTTGCTGTTGCAACGGCTGGCGCTGTGGTGGAGTAGCCGCATCGACGCCATGGCGCGTTGCATTACATCGATTGCCATCACCATCGCCATCGCCGGTGCCGGTGCCGGTGCCGGTGCCGGAGTGGCGTTCCGGAGCTGGGTGCGGCGGCTGATCAGAGGTGGCCGAGGGCCCCGGATGCAGTGACGCCAGCAGGCGGTAAAATCCCGCTGCGGAGACGTACAAAGCACCTGGGCCCGGCGTCCCGGGTGCTGATGGCAGTGGTAGTGCTGCTGCTGCTGCTGCTGCTGCTGCTGCTGCTGCTACCTCCGCCACTGCATGCCCCTGCTGTTGTTGTTGTTGATACTGTTGGTGCTGCTGCTGGTGAGATGCTCTCATGGCGTCCTGGCAGATGTGGATGATGTTCTTGAAGACCGCTGAGGTTTGCGACAAGGCGGCCGGAGACCCCACCAGCAGCAGATGCCTTCGGGCTGTAGGGCGGTTGTTGGCGGTTGTTGACGGTTGGGCGGTTGGGCGGGTGTTGGTGGTTACGAGGGTGGGTTGGGAGTTGGTGGGTAGGGCGTTTGAGGGGCTTTGGTCCACCCCCGCATCCCCCCGACCCCGCACACGCAGACAGACAGACAGACACACCTACAAATAGGCAAGTTCAAGACTGATTTACAGACAGGCATAGGCCGCACCCCGAGTCAGCGCCACGTTGAGTCGTTTGGCATCCGCCGCGAAGTCCGCAGCTCGATTGACCGTGGTGGCCAGGAAGATGACCTCCTTCTCCGCACCCTGACATATCCAGTGTAGGGAACAGGATCCAAACTTATTAAAGTGCAGATTTTCGGATCCAGATCCAGGTTCCGTGTAGGCCCCCAAACTCAAGTCCCGGCGGATATGCACCAGGTCGTCCGGCAGTGGGGGACACGCGGTTCACAGGTCCAGATGGGAGATGTAAGGACCCTCAGATACTGGTTCAGGTATGGATCCCATCCCATGGATCCCATCCCACCAACCAATCCACCTGAAACGAGTCCACGGTTGCCACCTGCACATCACTCAATCCACCACCAACACCACAGTCGCGGGGGGCCGCGTCACCCTTCACCACGGCAGCACCACCATCACCATAATCGCGGCGAGAAGGTTGCGGGTGAGGATGTGAATGTGAGTGTGGGTGCGGCGGCACAGTGTCTGCCGCCGCGGCCGCCGTGCCCTGCTGTGCCGCCAGCAGCGCTCGGCGTATGGCCGCTACCTGCGCCCGATAGAAACAGATGACGCCCAGGGCCTCCGGTGCGACACCGCGGTCCAGCAGCGCCGTCACGGCCCGAGCCACGACGTGTGCCTGTGAGCCAGCGCGCATTTAAGGACGCGCCCAGGCACATGCGCGTGGGTCCTATGCATGTGTGTATCAGGTATCTAGTGTGATCCACGTATATGACCTACACTGTAACGCCGCTAAGGCGGCCCTTGGCGCACTTGGCTCACAGGGCTAACGGTCGCCTTAGGGGCGTTACATACACTCCAGATCAAACAAAAACATCCGTACTACGGACACGTAGTAGTGAAACAGCTACAGCTGCAGCTACAAAGCTGCAGTTGTACGGGGTAAAGTCCGCCTGCATGTGCTCGTACATATGACACATGCACGAGTGTTGCTCTTGAGCTGAGGAAATGCTTTTTCCTCGGATTCAGAAGCATTTCCTGATTTTTTAGGATTTATTATGTTATCATTCATATATTGCACCTTGTAAAAAGCAAAAAAGTACTGCCGTACACATGCTAGACACTACCGTACAGAACTTCTCCACACACCTCACCTCCGCAGTGTTGAAGCTGCTGCGGGTGGCCACGTCCACCTGAACCTGGCCCTGCGCCTCCACGAACACCAGCGTCGGCAGGCCCGGCAGTAGCGGCGCCCGGTTGGACGAGCTACAGCCGTCCCGCAGGCGGCCGCCGTAAAAGGCCCCGTTGGCTATCCCCGCCAGCAGAGGGTGGCACCTGGGGCCCATGAGATTGGGGAGGAGCTCGTGTACACATCACCAGGTCACCAAGAACATCACCAGGACAACGATTGCAATAGCGAAGAAATTTGACAGCAGCAATGGCAGCAGCAGCAGCAACAGAAGCAGTAGAAATGGCACCGCCAAGGGGGTGGGTCCCAGTCGGAAGGGTATGGCCCATGTAGGATGTCTGGTTGTGTATGGCACACGATGGAACGACACAAAGGACCCAAGGGGGGGGGCTCCCCAGGGGGGCGGGTTTTCCCCTGCTAAGCACCGAAATAAATAAAAAATAACAATATTCCCCCCCCACCGCTGTCCCCTCAGTTTACGGACCTGTACTGGTAGCTGAGAAGGTGCGGTTTGTGCCCCAGCTGTGACAGCCTCACAAACATGGGCCGCAACAGGCTGTCCAGTGGCCCGGCGCCTGTGCTGGTTCCTGCTGCCGGTGCCGCCGGTACCACCGATAACGACCCATGGGTCGATGAGGTGCCTAGCGATGATGACGGTGGGTGCAGAGCTGGAGTGGCGCCTGCTGTGAGGTTCGCGGGGCTGGCGATGACGGGGGGCAGCTGCAGCGGGTCGCCGGCCGCCACCAGAAACCTATGCACAGACAGACATACAGAAATCATAGGCAGACGCACACAGACAGACAGACAGACAGACAGACAGGCACAGGCAGACAGACACACACATACATACAGACAAACACACACACAGAGGCAGACAGACACACAGACAGACACACACAGGCAGACACACATCAGAGGGGTGGGAGAGCAGGATCGCGAAATACTTCGCAGGTACTATCACTCGTCAGCATTACGCGTGTCGATGGACAGTACTTGCACTCATACACACTCATACGCGTCATGCGACATTACTACATGAAACGGATCGAAGTCCGAAGGTGGACTCGGGATCCTGTTATACCCTTTCTTATGCCCCACGCCGCCTCATGCAACTAGGTATTGACACGTGTACTACTAGGAGAGGCTGAAGCTCCGGAACTTCCCCCTCTCTCCCCCTTGTGGTTGGGGGGGCTGAGGACGTGGCGACTGCCGAACGTTTACTTCCTTCCTTACCCGTCGCCATCCAACCTCCCGGGCAAGCACACAACCCCCTCCCCCCCTACACACACACACACACACACCAGCTACACCCCTACCCGGAGGGGCCCCCCTCGGGGCCCCCGCCAGATCATCCTCCCACCTGGCCCGGGCCCGCAGCAGCGGCACTAGACACAGCGGCTCCGTCATCTGACTGCATTCGTCCAGTACGACAACCGTAAAGGTGCCGCCACAGCTATCCTGTATGCGTACGGCAGTGTACCACAATGTACGACAGAAATGACCACGTCCCGCAGGCCCGCACGCAAGTACGAAGGGCACATGTTGGCTATGCTGGCCAGAACTGGTTTGCTTTGAGGGGGAAATGCGGGTGGGGGCTGGGGGCCGGGCAACACTCGGGCGCACTCAAGCGCGTGCTGCCCGAGATGTGAGGAGAAGGAAAAGGAAAAGGTAACTGCCCCTGTCGTGTGGGCCGCACAACCCTCCCTCCCTCCCTCCCTCCTCACGTGCCGTACCCCTGGCTGACCTCAGCGGAGGGCTGTAGCAGGGCGCACACGGTGGCCGCCACCACGGGGCAGGTGCGGAGGGCCTTACGCCGCTGCTTTTCCGCACCCGCCGCCAGCGCCGCCAGCTCCGCCTCTATGTAGGCCACATCAGTGGGGGAGGTGGCATCCTGGGGGGCGTGTCCGTATATCAGTATGTCCACACACGCGCAAACAGGCTGGAGTTCCCCCAGGCCAAGTTGCACTCGGGGTGCTGCCCTCCTCGACAAACGCGGCTTCCACGCAGCTCAGTAGCTCATGAAAACACAGCCACACAGCCACACAGCCACACAGCCATACGCACCTCCCGGCTGCAACCCAGGTCCCCAGGTCCCCCTCTCCTCTCCCCCTTCCTCTCCCCCCTCCCCTCCCCCCTCCCAACCAACCTTCAGTGCCCGGCGCAACTCCGTGGCCGTGTCCCTGTTGCCGCTGCTGTCGTCTCCGGCCCGCAGCGAGCGGTGCAACACGGGCTTGGCGATTCGGTCCACACTGCCCAGCCGCAGGAAATCAGTGAAGCCCGCGTCCTGAACCGGGGGCCGCAAGAGGTGGGCGACATTAGGCGGTGACCCGTGACCGGTCCTCCTCCTTCCTCAGGTGAGACCGCTGCTTCGAGAGCCGTGCAAGAAACTGCCTTCTCGCAGTTCAGTCCTTTTCGGATATACATACACATATACATATAAATATACACATGCACACACCCCTATAAACATGCACGCAGACATATGGATATACAGACATATACACAGACATACAGGCGCACCTGCAGACCCATGAGCACCCGGTCCACGGCCACATTGGTGTGGGAAGCCAGCAGCACACGGACCGGGGGGGCGCCGCCGCCACTGAGGCCGCCGCCATTGCGGCCTGGGCCAGCGAGCGCGGGCGCGGCTGGCCGACGGCCGCCGCGGCCTTTCCATGCCGCCCCGCCGCCGCCACCGCCGCCTGCCGCAGCTGTCGCTGCGCTCTGCTGCTGTTTGCCCAGCTGCACCAGCATCAGTATCAGCGCCACCAGCAGACTGCTCTTTCCTATGGGGTTAAAGCGGTTGTCCGTTAACACACAAACTTACAACCGTCACCGTTACCGGTGGTCAGGTACACACAACGGATAGACACAGTGACACGTGGGGCTACCGCAGAGAGTACAACACGCAGATAGCGCCCCATTAAACCCCCCTCCCCATTGCCAATCCACAATCCCCAAACCCCCCATCCCAGCTCCAGCTCCTCCAGCTCCTCCAGCTCCCCCCATAAGGCCCTCCTGACCCACAGGCGGTTATACATGGCAACGGAGCCTACCGGAGCCGAAGGGCCCATGGACCAGACACACGGGGGCCTGGCACTCCAGGGGGGCTGCGCCGCCATCCTCCGGAGCTCCACCGCCGCCGCCGCCGCCTGCTCCCCACCTCAGCCCCCCAGGTCCTCCTCCCGCGCTGCCAGGAAACACATCCTCCGCGTCGTCCTCCTCCTGCTTCTGCTGCTGTTGCGTAGTCTTCTTCGTCACCCTCGCCTCCTCCGCCTCCTTTTCCTCGCCGTCACTGTCGACCACAATGCCATGTAGTCTTCTGCCGCGCCGCCCGACAGCAGCAACCACCGACGTCGGGGCGGCACCACCACTGATGTCGACCGTTTGGCGCCGACCTGGCTTTTGCACCACAAAATCGTGGTCATCCTCGTCCTCATCACCGTTGAAGACACCGTCCTCCTCGGCACCATTCTCCTCCTTCCCTTCCTCCGCCGTGTTGCCATCGTCATCATCGCCATCATCATCATCATCATCATCCGCCTCTGCCGCCGCCGTCACACGCCGATCCGCAGCTGCGGTACGGCGCGAGGTGGTGCAGCCCCACTTGGCGTCTGCGTCCGCGGCGGCGGCGGCGGCCGTCGCCTGCGTGCCCTGGCGGGGCGCCGCCTTGAACCAGGAGGTGCAGTGCATCAATACGGCGGCCTGGTCAGCATTCAACTTGAAGCGGGCGATGTACTCGCGCGCGACGGCGACGGGATCGAAGCCGCAACCCCCGGCAACTCCCGGCGGCGGCGGAAACGACGCAGACGCGCTGCTTCCGGACTTCCCTACAGCACCGATGGCGGCTACATCTTTACCATTACCACCTGCGTACCCCGCAGCTATTGTTGCCGAGTCCTCCAGCTGCGCCACTAATGTCTCGTCCGCGGCCGCTGCCGCCCTCCCTGCCTTCCCCTCAATCCGCGGCCGCTTGAACCCGCCGCTGCCGCTGCCGCTGCCGACGGCGACGGCGACGCTGCCGCCACTGCCGCGGGCGGTTGACAGGTCCAGCGGCGCGTCGGGCGGCCGTAGCGACAGGAGGTGTTGCAGCAGAGGCAGGCTGTTGCCGCCGCCGCTGGTCTGTATGGGCCCTATGCCGCCCAACAGCAGCTGCACCAGCTGCACCTCCGATTGAACGTCGGGTCCACGCAGCGCATATACCGCTTGTGACCTGCAGCCGGCGCCGGCGCACAACCTATCAATCAACCAAAGAACAGTCCGCAAGAGATGAAGACAAGATGTGAAACGGAAGGAAATGAACTTCTGAGACCCCTTCATTTTCCAAAAACCTTTTGTCCTCCTTTCTTTCTTTCCATTGTAGTGATCCTTTACGTCGCTCCAAACACAAAAGGGGCCTTTGAAAGCCTCAACCGATAAGCTGAAACTTTAAGCGGCCAAGTACTTCACACCCACACAGAATCGCGCTCCGAAACACAAAGCAAAACGCAAAGCAGAGAGGAGCTAAGCGTAAATCCTTAGGACCTCAAGCTGTAGTACACTGCCATACGGACGTACCGTACATTCCCTGGCGGCGGCGCCGTCAGCATCTCCACCTCGAACTTGCCGTCTCGGTCGGGTCCGTGCCACAGGCTGCGACACACTGCCCTCCAGCCGCTGACACTGACACCGGTACTGCCGCCGGCCGCGGGGGCTCCTGGCCCTCGACGTGTTCCAGGTCCGCCCACTTGCCCCAGCCCACTGCCCTGCATCAGCGGATGTGAGCTGACGATCCAAAGGTCACTGCGCCTGAGAAGGGAGGAGGGCGGCAAAGGGGGAGGGAATGCAGGGAAGGAAGGGAAGGAGGGAGTGAAGGGAGGGGAAGTTACCGCTGGTGGCTCTCTCCACCCTTCCGCGTATTCCTGAGCCTACCAGGACAGCATACAAGCTTGGAAACCGCCCTCGCATGCCCTTCGACAACAACCGCCAACTGACCTGGTATTACTGACCTGGTATTTTTGAGACGGTTACGTACGGACGGAAGGGTAAGGTAGTACGACACCTTGGGGCCGGCGCTGCGGGCCTCCTCCACCTCCTCGTCGTCGCCGTCGTCCTCGGCCGCAGTGCCGCCGCGGCCCCGTTTCTTCTTCGACTTCTGCTTGGCCCCTCCGCTGCCTCCGCCACCGAAGCCACCTCCCTCTCGATGAACCCAACACGTCAGCGTGCACGACGCAAAGTACGGCACGTGGACGGGCAGACAGGCGCGCTCCAGCTCCGAAGCCTGCATGGGCGGCGGAAGCCGCGCGAAACCGCCGCTCGCAGCAGCTGACGTGGCCGCTCCGAAACCCTGTTTTTGTCCCTGGTGATGTGCGTTGTGTGCCGCTGCTCGTGCCGCAAGCTGGAAACCTTGCTGTTGCTGTTGCCGCTGCCACGGCAGCTGTTGGTGCTGGTGCCCGCCACAGGTGCCCGAATTGCCGCCGCCGGACGGTACCGGCGGCATCGCAGCGGGTCCCGCGGCTAGGAGCCGCCGTACGATACCGTACAGCTGTTGTACGGACTCGGCAAGCCGCAGGTTGATCTCCTCAACCAGAGCGCTCACCCACGCGGTGCTGCAAAGGAGAAAGCCGTGCGTCAAGTGTGTGGCTTCACAATATCATCTGGCGACGTTGCCTACGACGTGCACTCATGTTGGCCAACAATCGCCCTCACTAGGCCCTCACGCGCCCCGGCTCATTGCTCAGCCCTGGCCTCCCGCTTTCCCTTTCCCTGGCCCTGTCGCTGCCCCTGGCTCACCGGTAATGTTCCGGTCCAGAAAATTGACAGGGCAAAGCTACCAGGCGCTGCGGCACTGCCGGCTGATCTAGCGGCGGCAAAGCCAGCGCTCCGAAACCAGTGCCGCACATGCTGCCTCCGCCGCCGGTACCATCGGCAGCGGCGGCGGGGCCGCTGTAGGCCGCCGGCTGCAAAACGGAGGGCGAGGGCTTGGATGCAGGACCCCCCTGCCCCGAGGTACCCGCCGGCGACGGCAGAGGTAATGCCGCTACCACCGGTCGTAAGTGGTTCACTCTTTCCAGCCTACTCCCAGCAGCTCCAGCAGTAGCCAGGGGCCCTGAGGAGGAGTTCCCCGCCGCAGCCGGCTGGGGCGCGCTCCAGCGGGCTCGGGCTGCTGCCACTTTCCCTGCCAGCGCCGTGGGACCTAAGTCCCCGGTACCGCCGCTACAGCCGCCGCCGGCGCTAGCGGTGCCGCTACCGACAGCCCCGAGAACGGTGTTCTCGGCAGCTTGCGGGGCGCTATGCATCCCTGTAGCGGGAGGCACCCGTTCGCATCCCACATCAGTACGGATGACAAGGCCTGTGCCAGCGACATCGCGGCAAGGAGCGCCGCCGCTGCGGCGCCACGGCACAGCAGCGATAGCAGTGGTGGTGGCTGTGGCGGCAGCCGCCGCTGCCGCCGCCGCAGGCATATCTGCCACTATTAATGCTAAAGCACGCCTATCGTTGCCGTCGCCTTCCTCGTCATCCACGTCATGCAGCACCGCGTCGCCGTCTTCAAACGCATCCCATGCGATCCGTGTATTAGCAGTAGTTGCAGCGCCAGGAGCAGCAGTAGCGGCAGGCGTCCACGTGTCCGCGCATGGCTTGGAGGAATGAACCATGGGTCTGTCAACCCCTGGAACAGTCCCCATCCCTGCTAGAGGGATCGTTCCGCTGCAAGCGGTGCCCCATGCTGCATGCGCCCCATCACCTCGGGCCCGGCCTTCGCCAAATTCACCGCCAGTGCTGCTGTTGCTGAGATTGGGCGGTATCATGTTGGCGCTAAGGACGCGGCCTCCCCTCCCCTCGTCACTGTCAGGGCAGGGCGCTGGAGCGCTGCTCAAGAGGAGTCCTGAGGGAGAACCACTGGCATGTTCCGCCGACGAGGCAACAAGGCCCCAACGACGTCGTGCCAGCGCGACGTCACGCGATGCCGCTGGGGCGCCGTGGCCACCGTCATCTGAAGCCGTACCTGGACCTGCACTGCCAAAAGCTACAGCCGCAGCTGCTGGTGCCCTTGGCAGTGCTGTTTGAGGGTCCGCGGACCAACCACACGTCGCGCCGGGCGCGTGATGTTTTGGTGGCGGTGCGGTAGACACGCCGGAATCTGTCTGGTCCGCCGCCATAGAAGGCCCCGCCCCGCCAGTGTTGCCCATGTGGGTCAGCGGCCAGTTGGGTTTAAAACCAACATAGGCTGGCTTAAATGACCCATGGGACTGCGCATGCTGAGCAGTGGTGCTGCCATCGACGCGGACGGTGATACCGTCCCATGGATCATCTGGGTCGGTCAATTCCAAGTCTAGGTCCGCCCAGCTATCAGACAGCTGGGGCCGCGCAGGGCCCTTCTGAGCTTGTTGTTGTTGAGTATAATGGTGAGGCAGCGGCTGCTGTTGCGGCTGCTGGGGACAGGAAGAGCTCCAGGGATTGCTTCCAGGTGCATGGCCAGCGCCGCAGTTTCCTACGGATGTCGTACCGAGGCGCTGACGTGGCGGCGGCCCGTACACACCAGAGCAGCTGCCGCTGGTCAGACCCAGTCTGCCCGCACCAACACAGCGGAGGCCGCCGTGACGGTCCCCCGGCGAGGATGGCGGCTGCTCCGGAACCAAGCCGATCAACGCTAAAATGTCGTCATCTGCACGGCGGCACGGGGAACGGCAGGACCAACATCCGTTCAGCTCTGAACAGTCTCTGCGCTCATTGCACCTCACGCAATAGGTTTTAATAAGTTTGAGGATTAGCAAAGGCCTTTCGCGCAAAAAAACTGGGCAATCGTAATCAAAAGCATGGCATTTACAATTCCTTAAAAGGCTAATCCTATAGTTACACACGGACAGAGTCTAGGAGCCACTCCACAGCGCACCAGTGCGAGCCGTGGGCGCGCTCTCGTGGGCAGCGGCTCCCGAAAGTGGTCCCCTGAAAGGAACTGGGGCAGCCTCGCCGCTGCGCCACGCGGAACTCCCGCCGCCGCGATCTGGGTCCACCTCCTTGCAGGCAGCTGTTGTGCTGCGGACGCTGTCAGAACGTTCATGACACGGCCGCTTCGTCGAATGACGCAGTGATTCATCCACAGTACTTTGAAAATCTGCGTTATGCTGCTCGTGCGGGTGCTGCTCGTGTTGACAATGAGCGTGGTCTTGGTGATTATGAAGAATGCGATTTGGGTTTTTTTCGGTGTTGCGCGTTTGGCCGCCCTGAAAGCCGCTGACGCCGCTGCTTTGATGCGTTTCCCGTTTGGCCCAGAGATGTCGGTGGACCTGGCCATTTTGTGGATGCGGCGCGCCGTGCTGAATCTGCTGCTGTTGCTTAGGCTGCTGTGGGTGCGGCAGCGGCAGAGGCTTCTCCGTTGAGGTTGCGGCACGTGTGATTGATAAGCCATTGGTGTCAGCCTTCTGCTCAGCCGCCTTTGCGCCGGCTGGTTTGGGCGGCATGAAGTGCTGTCCGGTGCGGCGACCGAGAACTGGTACCACGTTCCGCTGTGGAGGCGCGGCAACAAGCGATTGGCAACCCGGCTCTGCTGCTGTAGTCATCCCCTTCGCTGCGACCAAAGAGTTCGGGGGACCTGCACTTGTGCTTGATTGTTTTCCGGGGTCCCTGAGGCTGCCGGGGAGCTCCTGCAAGTCGCATTTGTCCTCCACCATAACCAGCAAGCCGGAAAAGTATTTAAGCGGCCCATCGTCGGAGGAAAGCTTGAGAGCTGAGGCTGGAAGCCGAACTCCCTCTTGCATCTGGCGACCATCACAATCGTGTAGGACGGCCACGCCGGCCTTCACAACCAGAAAGCCATCCTCCCAAGTTTTCCGCTTCTTAACTAAATGCTTCGTGTATAAGCATCTATAGTACTCCATTTTGCCATCAGCGTGTGGATCGCTTTCTTCCTTGAATCTGAGAAAAGGGTTTTGTCAAAGATACACACGGTGCGATGAGTATTCCAGATCACTCAGATAAGCAGATGCGTTTATTAGTCTGTAAATCAGGGATTATCAAGTTATCGCGGAACCTCCTGCCGCCAAATTGCACGGCAACTGCCAAGGTGGTTGTAACCTCCACAAACTCCTGGAGTGGATGGTTGCAGGTATCGGCAACAGGAATATTTCTGGTTTCGGGAACTTCTTATTTCTGTTTTGCCCGTCCGAATTCTGTTACAGGGCCGAGGTAGGGAAACGCGATTTTGCCAAGTCCAAGAGTTGCAAGCGGGCCGGCTCCGGGAACTCTATTTCTGTTTTGGGGATTTTCGGTACGATCCAGAGTTCAAGAAGCGTTTGCCGATGTCTGCTGGGGGGGCTCCGACCGCCAAGGTTACCGGTCGGTTACGGGGTCGTTATCTCGAAATGTCGGCACCCTACCGAAGCGAACCGGTTGGATTATGGCTATACAGCGGTCGGTTACTGACCCTTTTATGCCATAGGTTGGAGGGACGAAGGAGTGATGGAGTGATGCATGTATGTATGATGTTACAGGGTGGTATAGCTTCACCAGCGGGCCCCTTTCCCGAGGCAGTTCCCTGCTCTCCCCTGCGAGAGGGGCACCCTAATCCATTCACCCCATCCGACTTCAGAATGTATTCGTTGGGTTCAGCAACTCACCACCAGCATCCAACCAAATCGAGCGGATCAATGGCGCCTCAACTTAGTTCCTGGTCAGCTCGCAAGTTGATATAATCACGTCCTACACCGTCCACAAGATGGGGGCCACCTCCCAATTCAACACCTCTTCACACACCCCAGAGGTCGGCAGGCGGATTTGATATATGTATGTATGTATGGAGGACTTGATATATGTATGTCTGTATGGAGGGCTGGAGAGATGGAGGGATGCATGAAGGCAGGGATGTATGGCCCTATGGCCCTATGGCCCTATACATACATTTGACCGGTCACTGATCGGTCACCCGGCCCAACCGGTCGGTCGGGTGGGGAGGAGTTACCCTACCGACGGGTCACCCTACCGATGGGCTATCCTACCAATCGGTTACCGGCCGGGACAAAACTCGGTTGACCGTAATGAAATGTGCCTAGCCATGCATAAGAAGTGCCTTGTCTACACCAGGTTCAGTGAAGCGACCAGACCTGCCTGCTGAGCTGCTGCGTGCCCACTGTGCTGGCTGGTGCATGCTGACAAATGATGAAAATTTTCCTAGCAAGACTGTTCATGTATACATCTTTATGTTTTTGAGCTAACGTACGTTGTACGGAGGTATAATTTAAAACTTGGACCAAGTCCCGAAAACACTTTTAGGATCCAATGCTCGCCATTTCACCCTGGGGTGAAACGACGAGCATCCCTAACTTAGCCATGCATACGCGACGCGGCCGCCCAGCAATAGCCTTAATGGAAAGCTAGGCAAGAACACAGCACGGTCGTTTTCCAACGAGACATGGTTACATTTGCCAGCATGGTCAAGCACATGAGCTTATGTATTCTACGGTTGCAAGCTGGATAGGGCGTTATATGCGCCACCGCACCCCCATCTCCATCGCATGCCTTTCAAGTTCATTGGGCTTCTCGCCACTTTCTCCAAACAAAAACTTCTGTGCTACTGGCAGCTTTCAGTACGTGGCGCTGGCTCGGCTAGGACTTCACCATAACTTGCACACGTGTATACTAGTGTTCGGTCCACAGACGCATCCAGTACGACCATGCCGTCATCTAACCTCCAAGCACACCCAGGTTCACCAAAAGTCAGCGAACGTAACCGAAGTGGTTTGGCAAGAGTACGCAAGGAATTATACTCAATCCTAACTATCGGTACCTTTAGGGTTATGAATGCCCAGGTGCCCACTTCTGCTGAGATCCCGACTGTGCCGACTATTCGCCAGCCTAACGGCAGCGCGAAGGCACACAGAATGAAACGCGATGCACCATCCACGTCCCTAGAGTGCTTATGGTACAGTAATAGTGATGTGATGTGGTAAGGCGTCTGCGGCGGTGGAGTGAAAAAAATTAGAGGTTGTACCAGGATGGCGCCCACAGCACATGAGGCATATGCAACGGCGCACCATGCTATTACATGAAACGTTGAAACGGCCCTGCCAGCCGTTTCAAAGACAAAACCATTAACGAGTTTCCTCCCCTCCTGAAATGCTGATCTACCGCGCTGATGTGGCTACTGGCTGGCGTGAAATACTCCCTCCCTTTGGCAAGGAACAAACCAACTGCTCTTGCGTAAAATCAGCCGCCTCTAGCAGGCGTCTGATTTCGAGACCTCAGCCGGAGTAAATACCTCCCAGGCCAAGGCTCGGGACGCGCGCTTAGGGGCAGCCGCCTTTCCATTCCCACGGACCACGCAGGCTCAAGGATAAAACGGCTTCGGCCGGTTTGGCGATTGTCGCGCCATGCTCGGTGACCGCGGTGGCGTCCTCTGCAGCTGCAGCAGCAAGCTGGGGTCCCTAACTCTAACCTGCGGAGATGGGAGCCGGGATGATGCGGGGCAGGTGATGGGCGATGATAGGTGGCGAGGATAAAGTGTAGGACTCCAGGCAGGTCGACAAAGGGAACAAACATCATACGACTTTCGCGCGTGAAGCAGCGGAGCCTCATTCCCTGCGACATCCTAGAAGCCTCAGAAAGAAGAGAAATAAGGCGGGGACCTGCCGAGGCGGACCTTCATCGCGCACGGCACCGCCTAGGCGGAGCCGTCATGGCCACCCCACTCATCGGCTCCTTCCTCCCCAGACCTGCTTGACGGGTTTTCTACCCCGACTCTTCCCTTAAAAATTCCCACTCCCTTTTCAGCCACGATAATGTTGCAATAGTAGCAGAGGCCAGGCGTCCCCGTGTTGGGGCCAGTGATGCGGGGTGGATGCCGGCTCGGAAGCTGTCGATAAACGCACGTGCCAGGCAGAACACGGGGGAAGCAAACAGGAAGCGGCAGCTCTAACCACGCGCACCTAGATGGCGACCCACCATCGCGCTCACGTCCGCCAGTCGCGCCTCCATGAGCTGCAGTCGTGCCCTGACCACATTGTACCGGTAGCTCACTTGCAGTCGTATGAGCTCCTCCGCCGCAGCCACAAACTTGCAGCTGAGCAGCTCCACGAATTTATACTCCATGTTCTTGGGTTGGGGGGTGCAGGAGTTTTCAACAATTACAACTGCGGTTGTTGTTGTTGCTGTTATTGTTGTTGTTGTTGTTATAATCTTTGTAGCTGGAGTTGCTGTTGCTGAACATTTTCAGCTAGGAGTTTTGCTCTGTAATAAAACAGTTAAATTTATCACTGCCAGCCAGCCTGTATCCCAAACCCTCGGCGCTCGCACACCGTAACGGCAGGTTCATGGCTCCAAGCTCGCATCTAGTACACATATACACATACACACACACGTACACACGGTATCTACGGCCCCCCGCGCGCCCCTCCCCTCCCCTCCCCTCCCTTCCCCTCCCGCACCTGTATAAAGTCAAGTCGTGCTTCCCCCGTGGGATGCATTATGAATACGGCCAAGTAAGCGTGTGGCTCCCGGATGGCCTGATTAAGCATCCGCATCAGGATGGTGGGGTAATCCTGGAAGTCCGCCATCAGCCGTTGTAGCACCTGTATGGCGAGGCGTGTACGGCGAGGCGTGCGGAGGTCAGCAAAACAAACAGCAAAAGCCATGGCAACGCGTGCGGCCGCCACAGTCAAAGGCCAGCTGAAAAGGCTCGAACATAGGCAAGACTAAAAGCCTCCTGCCTGCCTATCCATAAGTCCATAGTCCCTCTGTCTGTCTGTCTGTCTGCCTGTCTGTCAGCGTGCAAGGTAACGCAAACCTAGAGCAAACACATACACGCATCCCGCGATGAGCCCACCTCCCCAGAGTCCAAGCCCAACCCCCAGCGGCCATCACAGTTCGCACCTGCACCTCCCGGAACGACCGCTCGTCCAGCTCGTGGACATACAGGAAAAATAAGTTGGACTCACTGCACAGCTCAACCTGATGTGGTAGTAGCAGCAGATGTCGCGGTGGCGGAAATTAGACACAGCGGCAAACTAGCGACGACAGCAACAATAGCAGCAGTAGTAGTAGCAGCAGCAGCGATGGCCATCGGGCGAAGCGGAAGTCCCAGCCTCTATTGTCTCGCTAGTCGGTACTTTCCAGGTTCAGGGGTTCACCGAAAGGAGCTCTCCAACGCCTTTCCCCTGGGCCCCCCCCCCAACGGATGTCACCCGCGCCGGGGTCTCCCACAGGCTGGCTAGCCAGCTCGTGGAAAGGAAGGCCCACAGCGTTCATAGCGGTGCGGCGAGGCTTCCCCACCCCACGGGGGCTTCCCTCCACATGGTTTCGGAGAGTAAGAACCTTCAATGGGTTATCAGTAATTATCTAGGCCTCGGGCCTTATTGCTGGGGAGTTGTTGATAGTGTGAGGAGGAGCTTCGGTTTTGCTTCTTCCGCTTGTCTGGGCCTGTCCCGAAACCCGCATTGTCCTGCGGGGCATCGCCATGCAGTGCAGTGCAGTGCAGTGGATACAACCCACTGGATGCAACATTCAGCCACCCACGCACCCACCCATGCAGCCGCCCTCCCTGGACCCACCCGGACGGCCTTGA
Organism: Volvox carteri f. nagariensis; assembly: GCF_000143455.1. Taxonomy (NCBI): domain Eukaryota; kingdom Viridiplantae; phylum Chlorophyta; class Chlorophyceae; order Chlamydomonadales; family Volvocaceae; genus Volvox; species Volvox carteri. The sequence goes on along the minus strand of NW_003307553.1, from coordinate 2,033,661 downwards.
CGTGCTCCCCGTCCAGCTGCCGCAGAATGCGAACCCGAATGCCCTCCAGCGCCCCCATCTGAGTGCAGAGTGCGGGATGGGGTTGGCGTTCGGGGGAATCACGTGCGAGAATTTCAAAAATGGATTGCCGGCGTCCGTGTCGTAGGGTTGGGGGCCGATGGGGGTGACTTGTATGTACATGCAAACGTCAAAGAACGATATCTGACACATCTAAAGCCGGGGCGGGTGGGCGGAAAGGCCGTGGTGTCGGGCTGGAAGGGAGGGTTATGCCAGTGAATATGGCTTTGGAGAAGGTTAAGGTTTTGGGTTGCAACGGTTCCAATTAAATATCCATCCTTTACTACACGCCGCGTCACACTGAAGCTCCGGTCAGCTCGGCTCGAAAGCCCAGCAGCAGGCAGGCAGGCAGACAGCACATCGGGCTTGTCTGCGCAAGTCAAGGACGACCAAGGAAAGGGCCGCCGCACAAGTGATAAACGAACAAATGGGCGCGGGTGTGGGCGAGAGAGAAAAAAAGAGAGGGAGAGAGAGATGGAGGACAGCAGCTCTTGCCGCGCGCATTTCTCTACAGACGAGGTCTTTTCTCCCCTCAGCCCCGAACCTCACGTCCGGGTACGTTACCTCCCGCCCATCCACCCAACCCCTGGACAGACAATCCCCGATTTCCTCAAGGCCCGGCACGATAACCACCCGGCCCGGCCCGGCCCTGCTCACCCACGATGACAACCTTCCCTTGGTCCTGTCCCCCAGTGCACGCAGCGTCGTACCTCAGCCCCACACAACACCAGGCTCGTGTGACTTGCCGGACTGAAGGTTCCCCCTCCCACCGAGAAAAATGCCCCCAGGAGATCCCCGGGTAGTCAAGCGTCACTCACACGCACGTACGTACCTCCGTGGGCAGGTCCAAGGCCATAGCGGATCGGAGCTCGAAGGGGACCTCCCGCTCGAAGAACAGCTGGAAGCCATCCACTGTGGAAGCGTCCAGAGGGCCGGGGGTTGCATGTTTGCACTAAGGAATCCAACGGGAAAATGATCGATAGCGAATGTCTGGACAAGCCTTGTGCAAATCAGGAAGTGCCATTAGCAGGCGCAGTTGGCACGCTAATTAGCCAACAGCGTTGGGTCCCGGATTATTCAATAGGTAGGTTCCTATGTGGGTTTGTTTGAGAGATTTCGTGGACATAAGGAGCGTGTTCATGAAGGGGTTGGCATAGTGGGGAGCCGGGGCGGGCAGAGGTGCCCTGTCAGCAGCAGTGTGGATATCTCTCCCAGGTCTACCAAAGTTAATTAGTGGAGGGGGATAAGAAGTTCAGCATGTCTGATGGCAACCAGTTGGACTGCAGCGCGCCCCAGCCATCCAAACAAGTGCAACCCCGGGGGATGTGGCAGTAGTAATTTCGTCAGGTTGAACTTGTGACGTTTCAGCACAAAGGCATGACCTATGGAAGATGCTCCAGGGATTATATGTTGCCCTCGTTTGTAGCGATGGCTTCTCACCAAGGCTCGGATCCAGCTGCTCCAACGTTGCATAATCAACAGTCCCTTGGTGCACAGGCTGGTCTTCCATTGCTGTAACAACGGGAAGCACGATAAACTCCACAACAGACTGAAAGCTTTGTCACATGCATACGTTGTACGCAGCAAAGCTGCTCCAGAAGGGACGCATCCAAATACCGGTCAACAGCCCTAGAAAGTCAAGCCTTTCGAAATGCCAGTCTGTCAAACAATATGAATACGTGAATAGTATTAGATACGTGCAATTTCTAAGGCAGTCAGCCAACGCGACGGGCAAGCCTGGATAATGACGGGTCGTTTCTGCAACCGATTGCGGATGACGAAGCAGACAGGTTTAGATGCAAAAGTTCTGATTACAGGTGAAAACATCCAACATTTCCAGCCCTCACGGTTGTAATGCCGTTACAGCCGTACAGAGGGTTCGGTCCCTTCGACTACCTACGACTGCTTCCTGCATGATCTAGCTGAAAGAGGCAGCTAATAGTTCCTGCAAGGCGCATGCAGTAATCCTGAGGGCCCCGAGCCTGTGCGATGTTTCAAGGATTGGTGTACAGATGGCCAAAAGCGTGGACAAACACACATCTGACTGACATCCAGAAGTTCTTATTTCTACGCATAAGTGCCGACCATCGTCAAATAATTTCATAAAGGTCTCCACTTGGGCGCGCCTGGCAATAGGGAAGGAGGGGCCGGGCGCAGCCTTGTGCAGTGGCTCGTAACCTTGAAAGGCTTTCGCAGATGCCAGGTAGTTAGATAACGTGACAGATTACCATCGTGTTCTAACAACCAACTAACGGGAGTTTTGCCCTTCCCCAATGATATAACTAATACTGCCGTTCCCTACTGACACTTTGCCGACAGTGCATGGAGGACTGGAACAAATCATTGAGCAACAGATCTGGTTTAAAATGTAGTTCTTGAAGCCGTCAGCCAATGGCTTATACTGCATGGCAAACGCAAATCAGTTGGCCACCAGACCGTACGAGACCGTCGACTTTCATGTAACCTCAATGGCTGTGACCTGAGGCAGCTGAGGTAGCTGATGGGGCTGAAGTATTATACAGGATTGATATTAAAATGGTTGCGTGATGTGAGTACAACTGTTATTTTGACTGCTTCAGGGACAAACACTCATATTTCGCGCCAAACGCGTCTGCAAGAAGTATCGACTGGCATCATATGACTTCCTCAGTACAGCATACGCGCTTGCCTGGTCCAATCCAAGCAATAGCTTGGAACCGGGACTGTACCAGCATTGCAGTATCGCACTTATCGAACGATTTATCACACGCATCCCACGATGTCATAATCTATGAGATCACCTTTACACCAGCAGGACAGCTATCATGGTCAAAGGTATGTTATTGTTGGCAAGGCTCCCTGGGTCATCCACCATCCTCACCCATATCCTCCTGATCCATTTTCCTGTACCCTAAGCACATACAATCCATTTCCATTTCCCAAAAAGGACCTGCTCCTCACCAATAAACTATTTCTCCTTCGCGTGAACCGCACAAACCGTACAAACCACACCCCTGCTTCTTCCCTCCTGCTGCACAAATCACTTCTCCCCTGCGAGCATCCCGCCGTCCCCCTTCCCGCTCTTCGTCCGCCCCATCCCCGACAGGTCGCTGTCCTCAAAGGCCACGAACAGCTGGTCTCCGGCCTACACTGGGCCCCAGGTTCAGATCAGATCCTCTCCTGCTCTTACGACCGCAACGCCTTCGTCTGGACGCGCCCAAACACCCAAAAGCCTTCCAGCACCACAACCACTGCCGCGACCCAAATGCCCTCCACCTCGGCGACCAGCCCACAGATATCTCCCCGTGGCGCGGGATCCGCAGCCGTCAGAGCAACCCCAATGCCTGAATCCGCGTCTGCGTGCGGGCCGCCTGGGCTCCAGGGGGGCAGGGTATCGGGGCCACCTGCTGCGGCCCAGGGGCCATGGGAGAAGCAGATGGTGATTACGCGGCTGACCAAGGGGGCCTTATGTGTGCGATGGAGTCCCTCCGAAACCAAGGTATATTTGTATATTACGGAACCGCCGCCCCGTCTTTGTGAAGAGATCTGTCTGTGAGCCCCTTTAAAATAGTCACGCCGTTAGCACTGTAACCGCAGCGCAGCTAAACCGTCGATACTGTAATGGTTTTGGGGGACGTTGTTCGCGAATGGCGCCGTTGTTCGCGAATAGAGCTGTGTATAGGCAAGAGTTCTGGGGGCAAGAGTGGTCGGGGGGAGCTGGAAGCCGCCACATTGAGCTGTCCTGGGTCTTCATCAAACGTCAAACTCCGAAACACCAAACCAACCGTAACGTCCATTCGTTTGTTCCGTTGATCTCAGGACCTTCGGATGGTCTAATAGACCTTACGACATGGTCCGGAGCTCTTCGTAGGAAGAGAGCCCCGGGGCCGGTTATTCGGTCCCGGGCTCTTTTCATATGGAGAGATCCCAATACCACCACCATCACCATTATGTAACATGGCATCCAGCAAAAAGGTTTTACCTGGACATCGTCCATCACTCCCTTCCCCCCCCATTCCCTCCCTCCATCCCTATCCTTGGTATCAGCTTCACCCGGTCGTGGTTCGTCTTCCCCTCCCTCCATCCTTTCCTCAGTTTGCAATCGGCAGCGCGGCCAGGGTCGTGTCAGTGGGGTACTACGACAAGGAGAGCAACTGGTGGGCCTGCAAGATGATCCGCAAGGTGGGAGCGGAGGGGGTAGGGGGGATCGGGGGAAAGGGGGCGGGTTTGGGGTTTCCTTACTTACTGGCACCAAGACACCGCGGCGGGTGGGAGGGGTGCTTCATCCTTTTCCGTAACCCCCGCCCCCTTTCTGCTGCTCCTTCCCTCCCCACCACACCCAAATGGCTTCACCTCCGGAACCCTCAACCTCTCCCCCTCACCACAACACACGCCGCCCTTCATCATCGTCATCATCATCGCCGTCACCACCATCATCATCGTCATCATCATCGCCGTCACCACCATCATCATCGTCATCATCATCGCCGTCACCACCATCATCATCGTCGTCATCATCGCCGTCACCACCATCATCATCGTCATCATCATCGCCGTCACCAGGCCCACGAGAGCAGTGTCGTGTGTGTTTCCTGGCACCCCAACTCGCTGTTGCTAGCCACCGGTTCTACGGATAAAAGGGTGCGCCTGTTCAACGCGTACATGGACGGTAAGGGCCGTAGGAGGCTGGGGGGAATGCGGAAGAAGGGTGTGATGGGCAGGAGGGCCGAGGTATCAGATGCCTGTGAGAGAGCCGGGAGGAAGGGGGGAGGAAGGGGGGAGGCGGAATGGCTTGGTTTGGTAGAGAGGGGAACGGCAATGGTGGCTGGAAATGCGAATGGGAGGGAGCAGGGTAGGAAGTTGGAAGGAAGTTACAAAGGCCCCTTGGGGCTGCAAGGGTGGTGGGAAAAATGGAAAGCTGGCCGGAGGGTTGAAGGGAACATAGCAGTGCGTGCGTGCGTGCACGTGCGTTGTAACCCCCTCCACTCACCCCCCCCCTCTCACCCACCTACCCGGGGTAGACCCCGACAACCGACAGCGGGGGTCGTTTTGTATGTTGCTGCGCGTGAGAGCCCCTCCGTGGTTCTCTTCTTCGGGTACCCCACCTCCCTTCCTTCTCCCCACCCCACCCCGCCACGCCACGCCACGCCCCCTCGGGAACTGCACCCACCGACTGAAAAGCCCTCTCGCGGCGCCTCTCTGTCTCTCTTCCCTCTCCCCACAGGATATGACCCGGCGCCCGGGGCGGGAGCTCTGCCGCCCAACTCCGCCTTCGGGGACTGCCTGATAGAGGTAGAGAATATACGAACATAATTACAGCATTAAATATAAGCTTTTTTTTAAAGATGATTTTGGTTTTTTTTATCAGCAAGTGAAATTATCTCCCCTCATAAATTTTGGGTATCAATAGTAGATATGGGCGGGGGAAGTGGGGGAAGACGAACCACGAGCGGGGGGGAGTCGTTGTGGGAGACGGACGCTATGGTTGGGTAGTGACGACGACTGCTGGCGGCGGGATAGCGCCCCTTGCACAGCAGTAGCGGCAATATCAACAGGTGGTGAGGGTGTTTGGACGGTGGTGGCGGTGATGGGGGTGGTGCAGCGCTTGGAAATGCTTCTTTCAGCCCGCCGGGACGTACATGGCCCCACTGGAAATAGGCCTGCAGCCTGTCCAGGCAGCCAGTCCGCCCGCCCTGTGCGCCCGCGCTGTCTGTCTTTCTGTCACGCCGGGTTTCACCCCTCTCCGGTGACCTCCTCCTTCCATTGCGGGTTCCCCGGCCTGGGCCGTTTATGTCCGTACTCGGGTAATGATGCCCTTTTCCCCCTCCCTCCCCCTCTCCCTTCGGCCTGCAGGTCGGCCATGAGGGTTGTCTGTGGGTCCACTCGATGGTTTGGAGTCAGGGCGGGGATGAGGCCCTCATGTACACCTCGCATGACGCAGTGGTGGGCTATGTGCGGGGACCGCAGGTGAAGAGGGAGAGGAGGGGGGGAGGGAGGGGAGGGGAGAGGGGGAGGGGGGGAGGGGAGGGGAGGGAGGGGTAGAGAGACAGAGGAAGGGAAAAAGGAGAGAGGAGTTACGGGGGTTATGTGCTGGAAGGCGTTAAAGAAAAGGCGAGCTGGTAAAAATCTGTAGTAGGATAGTAAATCAATCCGTCTTCACCTCTCCTTTTCTCAAACCTTCTTTTTCCAACCCCCTCAGGCCCAGGTTGCCGTACGACTGTCCAGCCCCGCTGAGCTGCCGTTGAAGTGCATGGTTATGGTTTCGGAGCGAGTGGCAGTTGGGGGCGGTTGGGATGGCTTCCTGGTGGTGCTGACCAGGGACGGCATTCAGGTATATATGTATGCATGTATGTATGTATGTATGTGTGTATGTATATATATATATATATGTTTCTGGGGCTTGGGTGCGTGGCGTGGGTCTCCAGTATGTGACTTTTGACCCGGGTTCAAACCGCCGACTGATCCACTCGTATCTGGGGCTCTGTGCTGATGCTGTTCGCCGTGGTGTGCCTCTTGTTGGTTGGTGGTTGTGGCGGTTGCGCAGGAGCCCTGGCGGCAAGCGGGTGTGCTTGGGGAGTCACAAATGACTGGCGCCGCTGCCGCCGGCGACGGCGGGAACGGTGGCGACGGCACGGCCGGGGGAAATAGCCTTGTGCGACAACTGGCACAGATGCACGTCAGCGGCGCTGGAGGTGGCGGGGCTGGTACGGCAGGGTCCAGATCTGCGGCAGGTGCGGTGTTTTGGGGGCGGTGGCTAAGGACTTACCTGATGCTGCAGGGAATTTCAGCTTACCTGATTACTGGCATGTTGCGTTTACGGACAACGATGGTTTGTTCTTTGCGAACCGGGTTCAAGCCTTCAGGCGCATTCATGTTGAGAAGGAGGATATTGTGGTGGCTTATCCTCGTTGTCCCGCCCGTGCCTGGTACCAGCAGCAGGCGGAGTCGCGCAACCCATTTGCCACACGGCCCTCGTCACCGGTCTACACGTACGGCCAAAAGAGGCTGCGGTGCTTGGAGGGGGCGCGGCTTGGCATGTGGCATCTGCTGGCCTGGACGGTCAAGTCATCCTATGGGATCTGTCTTCCTACCTATAAGCGTGCCCGCCCATCCTGAAAGATCGGTCGGACACGCTTACAGGTAGGAAGAAAGATTGCGTAACATAACTTGGCCGTGACGGAATTGTGATAAATTTGTAACCACACAGACCAGACGCTGCTGGGTGCGGTACATGTACGATATGACAGTGTGTTTTGACCGGGACCTTGGTAACGGCAATAACGAAGGTTGGCGGATGAAACATTTGATATTGTTTTGAATACTTTATATACAGACCGTTAAATTTGCAAGGATGGTGAAGGTCGTTAAGCCCGTCGAAATAACTGCGACATTACGATGCAAAGTAGCTGTAATTGGTAAGAAATTAGCTTCCTAGATGTGATCCACACGTTGAAATACTAAGCTATTCTATTATGCACAGGCGAGGCGGGCATCGGGAAAAGTTCGCTCATCTCAATGTTCACAAGTAAAGGAAGTAAATTCAATAAGAGTTACGTTATGGTAAATACTGTAAATCGATGTATTTCCTCAAAAAGCGCGGCCAAACGACTTTGTGACGGCACATGCAGACCAGCGGAGTGGATGTCGTGGTAGCTCCAATAGTTGTCCCGGACACAACGGTTCAGGTGGAACTATACCTTCTGGATACAGCTGGGAATGAGCTCTACAAGGACCAGATTTCCCAATATTGGAATGGCGTGTACTACGCCATGTTGGTCTTCGACGTCAGCTCTATGGAGACGTTCGAAGCGTGTAAAGCATGGTACGAGCTCCTTAAATCCGCAAGGTACGCCGTGTGCGTCCCGCAGCGTTGGAAATCGTGGAAGACGTTTGTGTGGGTGTTCGGGGAAAAAGAGGAGCCTGAGCCTGCCAGGCCACAGCTGCAGTTCGAAGCACCCTGGCGGGGAAGATACTGCCAACGCCTCACTTAGGCGCCTGGCAACAGTTCCACCCGTTTCCGCTTGCTCTAGCTCTCGCGCCCCTCCCATGTCTTGTGCCACACTTGGCGGAGAACTCGTCCTTTCTACCTGCCGCGCCCACATGCAGTGAGGTACAGGCAGCGCCTCTTTTAACTGTAATGCCATCCTTTGATGTTTCCCCTGTCCCCTTCCAACACCATATGCATGATGCCCAGGCCCGACCGTGAGCGCCCACTGCGCGGAGTGCTGGTGGCCAATAAGGTTGACTTGCCGCCGCAGCGACAGCAGGTCCGCCTGGAGATGGCGCAGGAGTGGGCCACCAACAACGGCTTGGACTTCTTCGACGTGTCCGCGGTAAGAGTGGGTTCCTGGCTGCTCTGCGGCTCTGAGCATGTAGCAGTACCCGTTTTCCCTGTCTGTCGGGTGCTCTGGACTAATTCTTCGTTATGGATGAATTGCTGCTACATCATTCACTGAGGAAACGACCCCAGCATTGCATAACGGGCCGTGTTCCATCGCCCCGGAGGCCATGTATGGGTTGAAGCACCACATGCGTGAGCTGCAGCAAAGCTATGGACAAAGGACACACCGTGAACCGCGTTTTGCTCTGGCCTATGGCCCAGGGTGCGTACCAGCGGCTACCTTCCGTGAGCCTCCAGTCAGAAATGACAACCCTCCCTACCGCCTCCACGCTTGCGTGTCCCTTGTCAGGCCCCCCCCGGCAAGGACTTCGAAGCGCCATTCAACAGCATTGCGACAACATTTTACCGAAACTACGAGGACAAGGTGACAGCCTTCCAGGATGCCTGCCGTAACTACTGAAGTGTCCGAAAAGACCATTTGGGACCTCTGATGGCCTGCCTTAGCCTTCGCTGGCCCAGCCAGGCCAGCGCAAACGTGCTCTGACGTGCGTGGTTGAGGCTCTGGGGGGCTCCGGCTGCCAGCGCGGTGTGCTCATCATATGCATCGCGTGTGCAAGGCGGGCATAGAGCGGAACAAGCCCAAACTACCTTGTGAGGTTACGTGATCGTAGCGGTGGTAGTAGCAGCAGTAGTAGCAGTGTCTGGCCTGCCGCGTTTCCTACCAACCTGTCGGTGAGACGCTTAGTAGATGGGTGGATGATGTGCGCGGGATGCCGCCGGGATACGGCAACCAGACATACTCACCGTGGACGCTCCATGCGTGCAAATGCGCTGGTGAGGAGCGCTACATGCGCGCATCTGAAGGAAGCAACATGTTTCGATGTGGCGTGGCACAGTGTAATGGTCTTTTTCGCAGATGCAGGCTTTGAAGAATGCTGGTGCTGCTGCTGTTGCCGGCGGTGGGGAGGGGGGAGGTAATGGTGGTGCGTGCGAGTCGATCGTTCCCACATTTGACTGCTGCAATGATAGCTGCAACGGGTCCATGCCTTACGGACCCATAGGGACCCATGTACATAGAGCCGCAACGGGCCCTTGTTTAACGTCTTCCTTTTTCGTCGGATATCACCATCGGTTATGTTTACATGTCTGAACATGTTTCAAGTGTTTGTACCAAAGTTGGGAGAGTTGCGCGCGTCACGACTCATCCTGGACAACTCGGATGCCGCGCTGTATGTACTCTGTGGATGCGCAAGACACAGACACACTACTGGCTGCCGGCAACGGCGCGCTTAACCCCTAAACACAGGAGTGGAGTGGTTACCAGAGACACTCACGTAACGAGCGACACGATGCTGGAGTAAAGCCCAACCCTGAAATGCAAATTCAAGTCTTTAATCATCAGCCAAACAGGCAGGTTCCGCAGCCAAAGATAAGTATATGTAATATACCCCCGGTCTCTCCCGGCTCAGTTTTAGAGTCAGGCTATATCAGGTAGCCGTGTAGGCAACGGTGGATATTGGAATGGCCCTCAGGACGTCACATGTAAGGTTCATCACTGGTACATAATGCCGGACACGCTTGCAATTGGCTGGTGCGCGCGCTCCGCCGTGTGTCCCGCAGACTCCTACCAAAGCTCCCACACAACCGCGGCAATCCCAGTGCGACTAAGATCAAAACAATATAAGATATGATCGACCTCCCGGTGAGCCATACGGGAGTTTTCCTGGAGGCAGCTATTTTTGGCCTCCCGTAACAGTGTATGTCGTATGTATGCGTGCGTAGCGAGGAGTTTAAGGAACAGAGCAGCCGTTGCACAAAAGGGCTAGCTACGGCCCTCGCGGCCCGCTAGCTACGCCGCGCAACCGCATATACCCCACCACACAAAACACACACATCACACACACACACAACCTTCACACATTTCATATATGACCCAATATGAATAAGACCAATGATATATTGTCTTATCTAGGGCAGGCATTTAAGCAAGCTTAGGAGGGAGGCTGGCCTGCAGTGGATCGTGTCGGAAGAAAGCCCTATGAGAAAATCGTTCCTTCGAAAGATGTACATACATACACACATACCTAATACAACATTACATGCGTTGCCCGAAATCCGAAAGAAGCGAAGAAGACTGTGGATGGGTACAAGTTCCCCCGCTTGCCTTCTGCCTTTCCCTCTCTCGCCCTGCCTGTCCAGGATTTGCTCAAGATCCACTCGGAATCCGTTCAGGATCCAGGCATTCGAATGCTCACCTTGACTGGCGAGGGCAGCTGTATGTACGTTACTAAGCCCTGGGACTGTTCACCACCCGCGCCCAGCTCCCCCGCGGTCTCTCCCTCCAGGGCCTTATCCACCGCCACCTCAATGGGACCAGGCAGCGGCCCTGGAGTCATCCGCTCGAACCGTACCACCCGACCCGACCTGCTCGGCGGCGGTGCGATGGACACAGGTAGCGCCGGCGGCGCCGCAACCACCGGCGCCTGCGGCGGCAAGGCGGCGGCAGGCGGCGGGATCTCGATGTTGGGTCCAAAGTGCACGGATGGCTCGAGTCGGGCCTCGCCTGGGCGTCTCAGGGGGTCGGCGGTGTGGGGCCCGCCGGCACCGCCACCATCAGCGGCAGTGGTACCTGACGGTAGCATGCTGGCGGGTATGTGGGGCCAGGGGCTGGTGACGACGGCGGGCGGGGGGGGTCCTGGAGGTAACACTCGCAGCCCTGACGGACCTGCAGCCGGATCAATTTAGCCAATCAGTTGCTTAGCTGCTCAGTCGTTTGTTCGTTCGTTCGTAGTCCGTTCCGTTAGTTGGTCGGTTAGTTGGTTACTCTTGGTTCGCCAGTCGGTCCGCGCGTGCAGAGCACAGTTTGGCATATGTGAGCAGGTGGCAGCAAGTGCGTGCGATGCAGTGAGGTGCTTTGTGCAACACAAAAAGGGAGATAGCTGAGACCCAATAATCCATAACTAACTTACCGGAATTCCGGGTTTTCGTTGGGGTCAAGGTCTCTCAATACTTCTTGTAAGCCTCGCACCGCCATGCTATTCCCCTCCGAGCCAAAACCCAAATCACGTAAGGCAAACCACGGCAAGCAAACCACGACAAGTCCCCGCCCTCACCGACACCACGCACCAACACACCACCCACCCAGCGGCGCCATCTCGGGTGTCGGACCGCGCACCGTAATGGCTGTGGATGCAGCAGCCGCAGCAGTTGTAGCTGCTACAGCTGCGGCTGCGGCTGCTGCAGCCCCTGCTGCCCCGGACTTGCGCTTCTTGGCCATGGTGCTGACTGTTTCCTCCTGCAGCCGGCTGCCCACTCGGGCGTACGGCCTTGAGTCCTCGCGGGACAGACGGTGGCCTGAGGGCCGCGTTGGAACAGCGGTAACGAGTGGCGATCGAGGGGAGCAAAAAAGGGGGGCGGGGGGGAAACAGGGGGGCGGGGGGAGGACGGATTTTGGAGCAGGTGTTTGCACCGTAGGGTTTTAGGGGCTTTCCAAACGGTTTCGGGTTGCCGCTGCTATTACAAGAGGTCACACACACACTGGGCTGGTTGAGCTTCACTTAGCCTTCACAAGAGACATAACTGTCGTACAGAGACAAGGATGGTTGGACACAGCGGAGGTCGGCGGCCTGATGCTTAGAAACAGAAAGGCGAGAGTGATGACCACGACTCCGGTGTCACCTAGCCCTGAAGTGGAATTCAGTAGTAAGACTGGCAAGTAGTAAGATCTTTTTCTTCTTCCGCAAGCCACGCGTCTAGCGTACCCGGCAGGCCGTTCAGCAGCAGCTGTACACTGTTGACGTTGCCTCCCGCAGCCGCCGCTCCTGCACCTGCGCGCAGAGGCCGCGACGGCCCGCTGTGCGACCTGCTATGCGCCGCCGCGGCCCCTCGCGCCGTCTCACCACCAGCCGCCACCGCCGCCGCCGCAAACGAGCCTGCGGCGGCAAAGGCGCTGCGATCCAAGGTGGCGTCTGTGGCTGCGGACAGGGGCCGGCTGGCGCCGGTCGCCGTCAGCAGTGCGTCGCGCGGTGGTGAGGATTGCCGGCGGGGGGAAGTGCTGGAGGTGTGGTCCAGGTGATGAGGACGAGCTCCGGCCAGTACGGCAACCCTCGGGGGACTTGAGGACGCGATCTGGAATAGTGGTAGATTCGTCCAGAGTGTGGCGGAGCAGCGTGTGAGGGAAAGAGGATGGTGGGAGGTGGGAGGTGTGTGTGCGTGTGAGGAAGAGGATGCAGGTGCGATGAGGGATGGGGTATCGTAAATGGAAATCGCAGGTGGAAAGATGTTCTTATTGCACCTCAGTCGATGGTCGGCTTCCCTATCCCAGCAGGTATCGGTCCCCGCAGCAAGACATGCCCCTATGGAATTGGACAGAAGGTGACGGCAGTTGGGGAGTTGATGCAGCAGGAGCAAGGAGAGCTCAAGGGGGAAGACGGCCATGATGATAATGAGGAGGAGGAGAGGAAGAAAAAGGCTCTTCCTTGGGGGAAATCACATCGGGCCACGCGGCGCAGGTGTCGAACAGCTGCGCACGGCGCACGCCGTACCTGCGTGCCGTACTGCACAGCCAGGCTGCCATCGGCTTGGACGCGCCGCGTGGGTGAGCTGAGCGGTAGCCTCTCGGCGGGCAGCTCGGGAAGCTCGTCCAGGGAGTCTATCTCCCGTACGACGCAGCTGTCCTCGATAGTGCCTGGCGGACCAACAGGTCGGAGGGAGGGAGGGGTGGGGGTTTGAGAAGTCGAAGCGGGAGCGGAGGACAGTGGGGGCATTATTTACTACATGCAAAGGTTTCAAGACATAACGGCCGAAGTGACGCCCAAAAGCAACAGTCGCTGGAGTCCAGGCGATGGCGTTAATGCCCATGAAGGCCGCGGGAAAGCTCGGAGCAAACGTCTGAGGAGGGGTAAGGCCACGGGGCGGGGGGATGGGAGCCCCCGAGGAGCAAGCGAACGACCTGTCCGGCTCCTCTAGGAGAGATGCTTGCCACGTGCAGGGGCCACGTGCGGGGGCCAGGGGTCCATCCTTCGGGAAGCGGCTCCCACCCCCACTCTTTCCCAACACCCACAACCCCGAGCCGAAAGAAATCCAGGTCAATTCCAACTTCCAGCCCCCGGACTTCCAACTCCCCCAACTACCAGCCTAACTACCGGCAGCCCAACCGCTTCCAACCCCACCTAGCTCCCCCTAGGTCCCCCCCCCAGCGCAGCGGCTCACCTGATGACTCCCCCACAGGATCGGAGCCACCGACCTGCACCACCCACGTGCCGCCCGGGGTGCGGCCCGGGGTGCGGGAGAGGGTCCCGCCGCGTGATGGAGGGGGCGGGAAGGGGGCGGAAGCAGCACGCAGGTCATGAAGCTATGATTGCAACAACAAAAGCCGTAACCACAGCTGTAACTGTAACCGCAACCGTAACCGCACCGACAACCACAACCGCAGCTGCAACCGTAAGTCCGTGCCGAGCTGCCGACAGGCCTGGAGGAGGACCCCAAGCTCCGAGCACCTTGACGGATCAGCAGCCGCACATCCACCAGCATATCCTTAAACACACACATATGTACATACATGTAAACAGACACACAGACCCTAATGAAATCCTAAAGCTAACAGTCACACAAGAACACGTACAAACTTGACTCGCAGTTCAGTCCAATAACACACCATCCCCATCCCCAACCCCAACCCCGCACCCACGCGACCCACCTGCAGCACCTTCCGCCCCGGGCTCAGCAACGCGGCCGTGTCCGCCACTCCGGCGCTGATGGCGTCCACGGCGCGAGTCAGCCGCTGCGCGCGAGCCGCCAGGGAGGCCACGGCGGAGGACAGAGGGCCCTTGGGCCGTACGGCGGCGCCTGCGGACGTACATGCATACGGACCGAACAGACGCACATGCTCGCTGCTATGCGTTCTACTGTGGTGTTTTGTCTTTTCATGACCAGTGCATGCACCACATGTAGGCGCGCGACAAACCGACCTGTGTGGTTGGCTCTTGTCCAATACTTGTGTGTGTATATATATATGTACATAAGTACATATGAAAAAAATTACATATATATGTGTGTGTGTATCTATGTATGTTCATGGACATTTGGGACACGGAGAAGGAGAGATGGGGGGAAAAAGGGAGACAGACAGAGAGAGATCGCACGGATCTTCGTGTGTGCCATCCGGCTCTCCCCCGCGGACTATTCCTCCGTTAAGAACACGCACACAGCACCTTTCCGTTCCGCCGCCTTCCCTACCGCACCTGTCCGGCCGGGCCCCCTCTCCCTACGGCCAGCTGGCGGCGTCCGGCCGCTGGACAGAGCGCGTCTGCCGCTGCTGCTGCCGCTTCTCAGCCCTCCCTGTAGCCTTCCACCACCACTAGCAGCAGCACGTGTCGTGCCAAACGACGTAGGTTCCCCCATCACCACCAGCGGCGGCTGCCGGCCATCGATGCTGGTGTGGCCCCGTCGCAGCGGAGGGGGCGGAGCCGCCGCCGCCGCCGCCGCTGCTGCTGCCGTGGCAGCAGCTGCGTTGATTGCTGCCTGGCTGGGCCCTGCCACTGGCGGCATGGCTCCGCGACCCTCCAAGCTGCCCCACATCGCCATGGTGGCCCCGGGGGCCGGGGGCCCCGGCACGACGGTGGCGCCCGGCTGCGTGAGTGCATGGGTGCATGGGTACACGTATTGGGAAAGCCAAACCACGGCAAACCAGGAAGAAAAGTTCGATGTTTGTGAGTATGTATGTGTGTCCCTTACGCCGGGTCTCCATTTGCAGAGGTACTGGTGCACTGGCGAGTGGGTGGAGAAGGGGAGCAGCACCGCTCGGGGGGGTTCTGGTGTGTACGGGAGGGTGTGCGCGTCCGTAAGTCTCTGGACTCGTGAACTTGTTCTGGATCCAATTTTCGTCTGGATCCGATTTCTTGTAGCCCATTACTGTTGTGCCCGGCTGCCCCAGCAATTTGGTAGTTTGGACATCGACAGTGGACGCCTTTTGCTTCTTGCCTCCGATGATTTACTTCTTCCCTCCTTCCCCCGCACGTTCGCCCTTCCTCGCCCTTGCCTGGTGTTGTGAGGAGGTGAGTGGCTGGGAGGTGACCTGCAGTCCCGCCGCACGCGCCGCCGCAACCACGTCCGCCGCCGCCACGTGCTCCGCCGCCGCCCCCGTCTGAGTCCCGGGAGCGCTCAGCACCACGTTGGGGTTGGGCAGGTACTGGGTGCCGACTGCGTGAGGACCATCCGGGAAGGCAGGGGGGTAAGACGAACCACGGACGATTGAAGCACATACCAGAGTTAGGAGGGGAGGGGAGGAGACAAAGAGAGGATGTAGGAGGGCCAAGTAGCGCGATCGCAGGGCAGGGGAGGAGAGATAGCGCGGTGGTGGTGGTGGTGGGGGGTTACCGGCATAACGTGGATTTCACCGGGAGGTGTGGGTCGCTCATCTTCTGCTACATACAGATCGGTGCGTCCGGCTCTCAAAACCCCCTCCTTGCCGTACCTTCGACCGTTGGAAGTTGGTACAGCATGAATGGATTCTCGGGGCGCTGACCAGGCACAAGTAAGTAACCTCCTCCGCCGCCGCCACCGCCGCCGCCGCCGCCACTGTCCGGTCCTGGCCCAGGGCCTGTGTCCGTGCCCACTGTTGCAAATCCTCTACCGCCACCACCACCGCCACCGCCACCAGCGTTGGGACCGGTTCCGGAGCCGAATCCGCCTAGGATGCCGCTGCTGCTGCTGCCCGCCTGCGCGGAGGCGAAGGCGTGTGTGGCGGTGGCAGCGTCGACGCCGAGCAACCTGCAACGAACACATGCATGTACGTGCGCATACATACGTACATACGTACAGAAAGACAGACAAACCACCAGTCATCATAAGGAACGTGAACATCGAGAGAATAAAAACGAAGTCCCCCACAGGTCACCCATTTCATTATTGAGATCAGGGACGCTTTCACTGGAGTCGATCTGTCCCCCATTTGCTCTCTCGCCCTTTCGACCAAGTGAGTGTGGCCCCACGGATTCCCCCTAGCACCTACCTTCCGGCAAAACCGCCAACAAGCCCAACTAAGCCTAGCCGAGTCCTCCATTGTGGTAAATAGGTCGATACAAACCAGCCTAGAGCACCCAACCACCCATTTACACGTGCAGCCGCGCACCCCCTGCTGCATTAGACCGCAGTTCCCAGTAAAAGCCGCAGCAATAGCAGTAGCAATAGCAGTAGCGGGACTCACGCCAGGTTCCGCTGCTGCAGCTCCCGCTCCGCCTCCACCTCCGCCGTCGCCACGTCCGCCGTCGCCCGCGCCGCCTCCGCCACCACCCTCGCCGCCTGAGCCTCCGCCGTGGCTGCCTCGTAGTCGCCGATGGCCTCATGGGCCCTGCGTGTGGCGGCACCGGCGGCCCACAGCCGCAGTGCCAGCCAGGCCCTCTCCAGCCGCCGCCGATCGCCCAAATTCTCCATAAAAGTAGGAACCGCCTCCGTGAGCGCATCCACCTAACACGATTTTAGAGATTTGTTTCTTTTAGACAGTACGACAGCAGTACAGAGTACGGCGAATAAGGAAAAATAGTAGACGCAGAGAGAGAGAGAGAGAGGGACACACACAGAAAGCACGTATGTGGGGGAAGCAGCTCAGCGCGGACGGGCGATCCATGAGGATGGCGGAGGCGAGTAAGTGGCAACAGAAGAAGACTGTGGGGTTGCTAACGAGGAGGAGGGGCAGGGGTGGAAGGACAGCTGTCCGGAAGATACGGCCAGAGGCAGGGGGAGAGGGAAGATACGGCCAGAGGCAGGGGGAGAGGGAAGATACGGCCAGAGGCAGGGGGAGAGGCGTAAAACCCGCAAGGAAAGAGAGGCTAAGTACAAGGATACAAGATAGGATACAGAACAACAACAGGGCACAGGAGCGGACCCCGGCTCTCGCACCTTTCGAGTTTGTCGCTTCATGTAGGCATAGGAGCGCCATGCCTGGAGGAGGTGGTCGCAGCCGCAGCCGCAGTCGCAGCAGCGGGAGGAAGAGGTAAACAACAACATGGCCCCGGAAGGGGCGAGAGGGGGGTTTACACAATGTGGCAGGGTGACGATACCGAAACGGGACGTTTATTTTCAAGTATGACACGGTTAAGGCATGCGAAGATAAAATAAATGTCAGTCGCTATGAACCAGAATCAGAACTTCTCCTTGTTGTTGTTGGTGGTGATGATGTAGGTGGTGCTGATGGTGGTGTTAGCGGCTGACGTGTTCTTCACCTGCATAG
>NW_003307553.1:2009803-2015706 GCF_000143455.1 Volvox carteri f. nagariensis | reverse complement strand
AGGAAGGGAGGGAGGCGAAAGGGGAGGGAGGGAAAGGGAGGGAGGCGGGAGGGGAGGGAGGGAAAGGGAGGGAGGCGGGAGGGGAGGGAGGGAAAGGGAGGGAGGCGGGAAGGGGCGCGAAAACACAATTGGGAAAGATGGGTTACTGGAGAAACGGAAAAGTTTAGGTGAGGAGTTTGGGGATGGGTTGCGCACACGGCCCGTCCTGCAACACGGCACCTTGAGAATCGCAGGCGCCAGCACATGAGACAGACATACAGACAAGACACATAGTTAAGACGTTCGGTAGGCAGGTAGGCAGGTAGGCAGGTAGGCAGGTAGACACACATGCAGGTTGACATACACTAACAACAGGGACATTGACAGACAGTACATGGCACTCACTTGTCTTTGGACCCTGAAGCGCCACAAGTACATCACCGCTGTGGCTAGGCACTCCTTGTGACGAGCTGCCTGCGGGGAATGAGGGACCGAGCCAGGGGGGAGAAAGGGGGGGAGTAAAGGGGTAAGAGGGAGTGCGGAAAACCCAAATCTAGAGGCCAGCCATCCACCAGGCGGCCGGTAGCCGTCAGCCATCCAGTCCATCAGTCGATGTAGGGGCACAGGTCCGACAGCTGTGTAGGCTGCAGCTGACTGCTAAGCACCCTTCAACCGCACATAACAATAGACACCAAATCCTCACCCCCAGATCCCCGACTCCAGGGAACCCACCTTCTCCTTGAAGGCGCGGTGCAGTGCCGCCACACGAGACTGCGCAGCCTGAGAAGGAAACACATCACACACACTTAACATTTACTATTGACATCATGAACATGGGCACCAATAGCACAGCAGGAAACAACAACAACAACCGCATCACCAGCAGCATCGGCCGCAGGGGAAGAAGGAGAAACAGAAGCAAGGAGAGCTACAGTTCCAAATTGTTACGCTAGCTGCTGCTGCTGCTGCTACAGCTGCTGTTGCTGCTTACAAGTGGGAGGAGGAGCTGCATTTCGCTGATGACCTTGTTGGCTCCACATTAACAGCAGCCGTAGCATGGGCAGCATTTAAGATTGTTATCATCAGCACGAATAACCACTGGCAGGTCTGCCTGTCCGTCTGTCCGTCCCAATGTGGGGTTCCGTCCGTGACTCCAATTCCGTTCCAGAGCGCCATGATCCATCTTTTCCCCACATCCATCCATCCATCCATCCATCCATCCATCCATCCATCCATCCATCCATCCATCCATCCATCCATCCATCCATCCATCCATCCATCCATCCATCCATCCATCCATCCATCCATCCATCCATCCATCCATCCATCCATCCATCCATCCTAAGCCTCCCATAGCGCCCCACCTCCAGGGCCTTGGCCTTGAGCTGCCGTACATTCTCCTCGTAGGCCTCCCGCAGAGCCTCCACTTGCACCGCATGAGCCGCCTTAACCGCTGCCAGCTCAGCGGTGTGCAGCACGCTCAGCGCTGCAACCTCTGCGGCGTGACTGCTCCGGAGTGCAGTCATCTCCGCCTGGTGGTCAGGCGAGGAGGGGATGGGTGCGGAGGCGGCAGCGAGACGAAGGTAAACGCAAGGTTATCGGGCCATTGCGCGACGTGATGTGTGCGTGTGTGGGTGATTGTATGGTTCTCGGCGTGGAGCTGCTTTTAAGATGGGTTGGGTGCTCTTAACTCATATAATTGTCAGGCGTCCTAGCGCGCAAAAAAAAGTCGCGCGGGCATAAAACACATAGAACACGAAAAAGCAGGGTCATCCATTCCCTTGATGTAACTATAACAGCAGCGACGCAAAATGTTTTTGAGGGGCTTTGGATTGCAAACTGGTGCGCAGCAGCAGCGGCAGCAGCGGTAGAAGCAGCAGAAGAAGAATCATAGGCGGGCGTTTTGACGAGGCTTGATGATTGGGCATTTACACACCTCCTTTTCTGTCATGGCGGTTCCGGCAGCCGCTCTTTCGTATCTGACTGGCCTGGGAACCAGCTCCCGAGAGCTTGGGACCGCAGATCCGGCTGATGCTCTATCCATATTGCTTACTGGGTGCGCGATCAGGCCGGAACGCTCGTCAGTTCGGTGCTGGCCGCCAACCAAGGAGAAATCGCGTTTCACCATGTCGCAAATTTGTTTAATTCGATTTAGTAATCTTTTGATAGGTTATGTTAAAAAACGAAGTCGACTATTTTGTAGCAAAAGTAACATCGAAACGTCGTGAGCGCCAGCGTGAGGTATCGTATGTCGCGAACTGTCCGTTTCAGAGAATTTGAACTTAGTTTGAAGATATTTCTACATCTCGCGAAAATTCATTACCAAGAATGAATTTTACATGATGTTGCTGAGGAGGTTCAGCTAGATATGGCAGCTAGCTGGTCAAGCTATCACAGAAACGTTACAAATTCGCGCAACTGCTGTAACTTGTTTACTACAGCCTCTGTCTGACAACAAGTTACAGCTGCTGTCGACCGAGGACTTATCAAATTTTAACAACATGCACACGATATTTGACAAGTACGTCGAAACGAACTTTCAGATATGTCACATGCGAAGCTGTGCTTTGGGGCGACGAAGCTAACAAAATTTCCCTGGCAAGCTGGAAGTCAGTGCTGTGCTAAACTGACATATTTATTTGCGGCCTAACCCAATGAGTGTATCGCATGTGCATGTGCATCGTTGCGTATCAAGATGCCCAGCATCGCACATGCTGATCCACGCCAAACTGGACGCGTAATGCAAAGAATTGCACCTCCCCCTCTGAATTTCCCCCTCTCACTCTCCCCGAAGCGCCAACCATTTGGGTGTGTAGATACGGGATGTGGACCTCTAAGAACCATAAGTCCGCCCGCCTCTGGAAGGATTGACGATAGCCAAGATAGCCTGATCAATAACCCCGGCAGCAGCAACTGAAAAACCTTGCTCGATGATGCCGTTTACTGAGGATGGCTGAGGAGGATACAATCAATCCCTACCTTCCCCGCGAAACCCCCCTGCCGTACCTCCATGCGTTCTCTCTCCTCCTGGATCTCCTGCTCCGAGCGCGCCTGCTCCTTCTGTGCAGCTTCCATGGCCGCCTGGCAGCGGTCGGCCTAAGCGGATACAGTCACACGGGACAAGAACACCGTGAGAAACCCTAAGTATAAGAAGAAGCACGACAAAGACACACGCTTTCCGGACAGTAAAAAATATTTTACTAAACAGGCATTGTGGAGAAAGCTGTACAGATAGAAGTACAGATAGATTCACGAACAACGTGAAAAACGTGGGTCGCAAAAGACGCAAGCAACGTAAGCGGTGCAAAGTGAAAGATACTTCAACTCTCGTTTTCCATCTCCATTCCATGCGCAAGGTGCTTTTTTCTTGACGGCCTGCATAAGGTGGTCAACATATACGTCATTTCTTTGACGACTCCTCCAGCACATGAATATATTCCCCCCAAACCCGGCCCACCCACCCCCCACCATGCCGTCGACCACCCTCCTACCCGTACGCAGGCCGCCGTGGCGCGCCATTGATAAAACACGACGGCTGTCTCGCAGGAGCGACGCAGCGAGGCCATGTAGTTGACGAGGCGGTGCCGCGCCGCCACCAGGAGCACCCTCTGATCGACCAGACGGTTCTGGAGCGCGGCCTTCTCGCTCGCCAGCGTGTCGCGAGCCTTCTCTGCCGCGTGGAGGGCCTCCAGCGGCACCATCTTCTGGACACGTCGAGTGGGCGAGCCGGTGCTGTGAAGGAGGACAATAAAAGATGGTTTTAATGGTTTTAATTAGAGGTTTATTATCATTAGGAAAGAAAGAGTTCTATTAAGGGTTTAATTCGGGGTTCTAATGCAGCAATTTGTGGGGTGATTTATTGGGGATTTTATGGGAATTTTGGAAAAATGAGGAAATTTTGGAGGGTAAAAAACTATTATTAAGTAATAGGGATATACAAGCGACGTAAGTTCTTGTCCCCTTCCGGTCCCCATCACCCCATCACCATGACCCCATCACCATGACCCCATCACCCCATCCCTCCGAGATAGCCAACGTTAATCCCGCTTACCGTATTCCAGTTCCCACGGCCTCCAGTGCCTGTATGTGCATGTCCTTGGTGCGGACCAGGCCGCGCAGCATCAGAACCTCGCCCTGGGGGAAGCGCAGTGGGGCGCGTGTGTGGTGTGTGGTGTGTGTATGTGCGTATGTGTGCGTATGTGTGCGTATGTGTGCGTATGTGTGCGTATGTGTGCGTATGTGTGCGTATGTGTGGTGTGTGTGTGTGTATGCGTGTGTTGTGAGGTTGGGGGAGCATGGGAGCCAGATGAGTTAGGGGGGATGTGGCGTGGGGCTGGGGGGGAGGGAAGGAGGAGAGAGGGCCAAGGGCACGGATGAGTCTGGTCATGCCCGAGTCGGTGCGTATGTATTTATGTACATATGTACATATGTATACATCCGTCCAAATCAAAAGGGTACATCAACCCTCCTTTCCCCGTCACTCCCCCCTCATCCTCCTTCACAGCCCCCCACACACACATACACACACCACGCTCACCTGCAGCGCCACCACATCCACCACGGGCTCCTTGCCGGCAGCCAGGTAGTGCCGTACACACCGTAGCATCTCCTGCATGATTTCGGAGGCGGCGGCAGAGGAGACACACGTTGTGGAGCGGGCGGATAGGAATGCAGTTGTCAACCGCCGCGCCACGTACCCATGGGATGATGCTGCCAACCCCGACTTAAACCGGGGGGGCAAACCCCCGCACGCCGCCCCCTCCACTCACCCTCGCCATTGCCTCATGGACTTTTGCACATGGCGTCTCCCACCCCCCACCCCCCCAAACCCCCCTCTCTCCATTCCCACTCCGCCCCCTGCCCCGCTCCTTCCATGTAATCCCCCCTACCTTTCCACCTACCGCCCACCCCCAATAAAAACGTGCAACATCCCAAGCAACACATACAACACAACAGAAAGTCAACACAAAAAATCACAATCAGAACACGAAGTCACAGAATGACAAATTCAAAACTGCATGGCCTGGGAGATGGCACGGGTGCGCTTTCCGCCCACGGATAGGGGGACTCCAACTTGGTGCATCTGTATGTATGCCCCCCACCCATCCGTCTCCTAGCTGCGGTGCTTGTAGAGCTGTAGCCGCACCCACCACCCTCCCCAGGTTCGCTGCCTTGGGCGGTCCCCTGCCCCCTGCGCGGTTGTCCCCTTCTGTACTGCCTGCATTGCAAGCCCCCTCATCATATGACTTTCCACCCAGACCCCCCCCCCCGCGGCGGCTCAGAGGCCCCATAAAAACACGCACAGGCACACATATTCACAGACAGATATACAGACAGACAGACAGACACGCACACCATCGGCATGCCCCTCATCATCGCGGCTCAGAGGCCCCATTAAAACACGCACAGGCACACGTGTGTTTGTGTGCCTGTGCCTGTGCGTGTACGGGAGGGAGAGAGAGCGTACCTCCACCGCGGGCCCTATGGCCTGTACGTCCGGTATGACCGCCGTAATCCTCTCCACCATGTCGGCGATCCCCCCTGGAGCCGCCGCCAGCACCTCCCTGAACCGGGCTAGCTGGGCGGCGCGGTCCATGAGCAGCTGCTCGGTGGCTAGGACCCGCGTGCGCGTGGCGGGGGCGTCCACCAGCCTGGAAGGAGAGGGGAGGAGGAGGCAGGGGTGTGTGTAGGGGGGGGGGGAAGACGAACCACACACGATTGAAGCTGCTGCCAGGGCAAGAAGATGTGTGGGGGTGGGGGGGGGAGAGGGGGGAAAAGACGAACCACACGAGCGAGTGAAGCTGCTGCCAAGGAAAGAGTGCTGCGGAAGATGTACAGGAAGCAGAACTGACCAGTCGAGAGAGGGGGAAAGAGGGGGAGTATGAGGGGTTTAAGGGGGGGGGCGTAGAGCATGAGGGAGGGGG
>NW_003307553.1:2005344-2009753 GCF_000143455.1 Volvox carteri f. nagariensis | reverse complement strand
CGGCCGGGGGGTGATGCGGGAGAATGCACCGTAGCGCGTGTCTGCACCTGCCCGCCACCGCCACCCGCTCAACCGCCGTAATCGTCTCATCCGTCACCCCATAAACTCCCAAAGTTACCCCCTATCAAGAAAACACATACCTTTCTCGCGCTCCAACACGCACGCACGCACGCACGCATACATACATACATATACATACATACATACATACAAGCAAACAAGCCTCCCGCACCTGTCCCCTAGGGTCAGCGCCAGGTCCATCATGGCGTTCCCCGCCTCCCGCATCACCACCTGGGCGGCCGCGTAGCCGGGGTCGCCCCCCAGCAGCGGGGGGGCGGTGGCGGCCAGGTCCAGCAGCGCGCGGTGGAGGGCGTCCTCGCGAGCCTGTACGGGGGGAATGAAGGTTGCTAAGGTTCCTTTAGGTTGTTAAGCCGTTGTTAAGCCGTTAAAGTCGTTGAAGAGGATTTCAAGGTCTTTTAGTTAAGGTTCATCAGGGGTACTTTGCTGTGGGTCGAGGTAAGGGTTGGCATGCAACGGGAGGGGGGTGGGGGAGCGGGAGGGGGGAGAGGAGGAGGGGGGTTATGGGGTACTTAAAATGGGATATGGGGATGTATGTATGTATGTATGTATGTATGTATGTATGTATGTATGTATGTATGTACGTATGTGTGTGTGTGTGCGCCGGGGGGAGAGGAATGTATGCGTACAAATACATACATACATACATGCACACACGCGCACTCCACACACACACACAGTCCTTACCTTGAGTTCCTCCCTGAGCCCCAGTCGTACATCTGGTTCCAGTCTTCCGTCCTCCGCTGCCACCACCTGAGCCAGGATACCGCTCCAACCCTAAGGGGAGGGGAATGCGTGTGTGTGTATATGTGTATGTATGTATGTATGCATGTTGGGGGGCCCAAGGGTTCGCGAGGAGGGGATAGGGGTGTCTAGGAGGGGACAGGGGTATGACTGGAAAACATTGACGACATACACACATACGCACACACACACACACTCCTTCCCAGTTCCCCTCTCAGTCTCCGAGCTCGCGGCTTTCCTTTCCAAACCCTAAGTCCCCCCATCCTCTGGCATTAGGTGCTTTGGACGTTGGGAGGTTTTGTGCTTCTTGGGGGGGCTCCGCTCTCCCCTCCCTCTCCCCTCCCTCTCCCCTCCCTCTCCCCTCCCTCTCCCCTCCCTCTCCCCTCCCTCTCCCCTCCCTCTCCCCTCCCTCTCCCCTCCCTCTCCCCTCCCTCTCCCCTTCCTCTCCCCTCCCTCTCCCCTCCCTCTCCCCTCCCTCTCCCCTCCCTCTCCCCTCCCTCTCCCCTCCCTCTCCCCTCCCTCTCCCCTCCCTCTCCCCTCCCTCTCCCCTCCCTCTCCCCTCCCTCTCCCCTCCCTCTCCCCTCCCTCTCCCCTCCCTCTCCCCTCCCTCTCCCCCCCCTCTCCCCTCCCTCTCCCCCCTACCTGCAGAAGTGCGGCGCCTCCCCTCAGAGCGGACTCCGCGGCTAACACGCGGGCCTCGAGCGACACCGCGTGGACCTACAGGCGCTCCAGGAGGGGGAGGACGGGGCCAAGGTGGAAGAGGTGGATGAAGACGGGGACGAGGGATAAGCGGAACATGGCTGACGCCGGGCGGCGTTGTTAAGTAAGCGGAGTAAGAGGGAAACGTGTTGGAGGGCGGGTTATGATGTGTGCACGATGGCTGCAACGCCGTAGCTGCCTTCCAAGACACCTTTTGGAGGCGGGCGATGGGAGTAGTGTACCTGGTACCTGGTATAGGTGGGGGATGGGGAAACATAATTAGACACACAACACACGGTACGAGGCCTAACGGTACGTGCTGTCTATATACAAACACGCACACACACACTCTTGCACATACACACACGCTTGTAACAGCACCTGACATTTCCCCCCCTGGAGTTGTTACACTTCCCCCCGTTCGCCCGCACACACCTGTTTCAGTGTGAGGTCCTCCCGCACGGCCACCAGACATGTCTCCGTCTTGGAAATTCGGTCCTACAGGAATGGTATTTTTTTTTGGGGGGGGGGGAGGGGGTTCAGTCGAATCATATAGACGCTTTCGAGGGTTGTTGAGGGTGAGGGGATGTTTTCTCGCCGAATTGGGGCCCTTATGCGGCCGGGATTAGGGAGGAGGGCGGGGTAGGGGACGGGAGTTGACCGGCGGGTATGGCGGGGTTTTACAGCTCAATCCAACATGAGAAAAGGGGGGTTAGGAACCTAGGGAACCTAAGGAACAGACAACCGCGGGGCTGCAGCGGTGCGTGTGAGAGCCTCACCCCCCGAAAGCACAAAACCCTCTCCTATAAACCCTAAAACCCTAGCGGCCACCCCAACCCACCGCATCCATCCCTTAACACCATCGCAACCCGAACCCAAACCCGAACCGCATCCCACGTTGCGTACCTGCAACACAGGCAGCTTCCGCGACAGCTCCTCCGCCTCGAAGGGCCTCACCGCCAGCAGCGCCCCCACCTCCGCCACCTCCGCATTGAGCGCCTCCGCCAGAGTCCGGCACTCGGACAGCAGGACACGTACCGACTGGGGGTGTACGGCGGAGGGCGGACGGCGCAGGGTGAGATTACATATGCTGCCAGGTCATGTGCAGGCCAACTTTATAAAAACCCTAAAACCCTAACTTACCCGCGCAAACCCCCCCCCCACCTTACTTGGATAGACCCGGGGTGTGCCGTGATAGCCTGACATAAGGCCCCCAGTCCGAAGGCCTTATCCGCCAGAATGACCCGTACGGCAGTGGACTGGGCCTCGAGTTGGGAGGTAGCGGGGGCGGTGGCGGAGGGGGGGGCCGGGGGCGGGGCCGGCTCTGGAGGGGATAGCTGCAGGGGCAGGGGCAGGAGGGGAAGGGGAAGGGGAAGGGGGAGGAGGGGGGAGGGAAGGAACGGGGCGGTACACGGGTTTTCTTTACTTTCGGGGTTCGGGGGGAGGGGTGTTAAACTCGTGTCACGGAAGATGCAAGGATTGCCCGACGTTCAAAGCCCGGGGGAGGGGGGGGGTGGGAAAGACGAACCACAAACGAGTGAAGCTGCTGCCAGGGAGGGGGGTGGGCGCCACCACCATCACAATCCCCACCCTACTACACCGCCAAGGCCACACCATCGCCACCACCGCCACCACCACCAGCCGCGCCACCATCCCACCGTAACGCACATTTCCATTGGCATCCATCACCAGCAGCGGTCTCAGTGCCGACTCCGCCGCCAGCCTCTTCAGCTCGGCGGCCAGCTCCCCATTGAGGCGGTGCTGCGCGTCCCGGTGCTCCCGGGCCTCACGGAGCTGGGACTCCAGGGAGGAACACTCCTCAGCGATACGTCTGAGGGTGGGTATGTATGTATGTATGTAATAGGTATGTATGTAATAGGTATGTATGTAATAGGTATGTATGTATGTACATGGGTATGTGTACGCGTGTGGTGGGGGAGTGTTTTGGGAGGTGGGGGAAGGAATGAGGAAGGGTAGGATGTTGGGCCTATATGAGGCAGAGGCAGCAGCCAGTAGAACAGAGAGGGACATGGATGAGGGTGAGAGCGAGGAGGAGGGGGAAGAGGAGGGGGAAGAGGAAGCGTGTGTCTGCGTGTGTAGGTTTGCGGGGTTCGAGTTTGAGACAGTCTTTGCCGAAGTGCATGCGGGGCCAGAGGCCCGGCACTCCACGAGGCGCAAGAAAGCAGTGAGCGCATCAGAGAGAGAAAGATGGAGGGAGAGAGGGTGGGTGGGAGGGAGGAGCGCTACGGGCCCCCCCCCATGCCAACCCACCCCTAACCCCACCCCTCACCTCACCCTTCAACCCCCCTCACCGCATAGTATATCCGCCCCTCCCACCCCTCCCACCTTATCCATCACCCCACGACCTCCACCACACCTCTCCCCCCACCACCACTTCACTCGTGTGTGGTTCGTCGTTCCCCCCCCCACACACACACACCATCACCACCTCGCACCTGATGTGGCCTTGCTGCTGCGATATGACCGCTTCAGCGGCCGTCAGCCTCTCCGCCAGGTCCGTGTTGTTGGTGAGGGCCACATCCAGCTCCGAAGACAAACGAGTGGTGGCCTGGGAAGTAGGTGGAGAGATACATCCTTTTAAGGGCGGCGGTGGGAAGCAAATATAAGATGATATATTAATTGCAAAAAAAATGATATGATAAATAAAAAATATGCGATAATATTTTTATAGAAAGTGCAATAGAAGGTGCCCAAAAAAAGTGCCCGAAAAAAAGTGCCAAAAAATCCATCTACGTAGCGTATGCCGACTGTCGAAGCATCCAGGAAGTCGCAGCGGTCTCCCAACGGAATCAGAAAGAAGACAGAACAGTTGGAACCCCCGAGAATAGTTAAGAGAACAGTTAAGGGGCAACCACCCCAACCGCCAC
>NW_003307553.1:1989313-2002783 GCF_000143455.1 Volvox carteri f. nagariensis | reverse complement strand
TAAGGTAGGTGTACAGGCGGCGGAAAAGTAGTAAAAAACTGCTGACGTGAAGCTGGAATAAAGTTTGCCGCCGGCCTGGCGGCAACATTGACGAGATTTGGCCAAGAACTGGCTGATTAGCTGGTAACAAAATGCTGGTGATATGCAAGTGCTCCTCCCAACCCCCCAGGAAAACGCGCGACCGACCCGACCGACCCGGCTATCCTAGTCCGAGGGAGGGACGGCGGTGATGACGTTGCCGAGGTGTGGTCGAAGACTTTACCACACGACCGGTTATCCTCTCCCAACCACACCACCACACCCCTCCTGGACCCCGTCCCCTTCAGGTCCCTACCTTCCTACCTACCTACCCTTCTCCTCCCCATAGAAGCCAAGGCATTCACTTTCTCTCCAGTTCCCTTTTCCCCACCCCCCCTCCCCACATCATAAAAACACACCCCGCCCCGCCCCGCCCCGCCCCCACTCCAACCCCACTTTCCATCCCCCCGTCTATTTTACTGATCCCCAATCGGCGGTGTTGCCTCCCCACCCACCGCCCCCGCGTTGGACGTAGTACCCCGGTCCATGCTCACTGTTCTTTGCCCCTCCCACTCGAGCTTAACGTCCAATTTTGCGGTCCTGCTTATCCCTGATGCAGACTTTGTCTTCTCCCGGGAACATCTGTCTAATCGTCCGTACTCCGTCGTACCCCCACTACCCCCCGCCATGCCCCGGGCCCCCCCGGGGGGGACAGCCAGCCAGCCAGCCCACCTTCAGCTCTGAGAGCTCCAAGTGGTACCGCTCTCGCAGACCATTGAGCTCGCCGTACAACTTGGAGATGGTTTCGGAGCGGGCTGCCGCTTGAGCCTCCGCCGCCGCGGCACGCTCCCCGGTCGCACGAGCGATAGCCTCCAGCCGTTCCACCTCCTCCTGCTCTCCCACATCGGCGGGAACCCCCCCCCGAAAACCAAAAGGGGAGGAGTAAAACACACAGCAGACACACCGCACCGCATTGTAAAGCGGATGCGAAACGAAACAAGTTTGTTGTTCCATTCCTCCATCCCCCTTCCAGCCTTCAGCGCCCAATCCATCCCTTTTGCCGGCCCCTTGGGACCTCTTCAATACATACATACATGCACACGCACATACATACACACAGACGGACAGACGTGCACACACCTGCAGCCGGTCAGCGTTCCTTTTATGGTGAAGTCGCTCCTGGCTGGCCTCAGCAACCTGAAGCACGGAAGGGCGTCAAGGGGTGAGAAAGGCGCTGCGGAGCACCAGGGTCAGGAAGCCGCAGCCGTTCCGCGAGGGGAGAGTTGGGGCTTTTGGGGGCCCTGGGGGTCCTCGGACCACATCGCTCTTCACACACCCTCCCATTCCATTCCGCTTTACGACCCGGCACAATTGTGTGTGGCGCAAATCGCTGTAAATATATAATATAGCGATTGCGACACTCAACAGAACCACGACTTTTACTTGTTAATTGCACAAACAGACGACATTATATACTCCATCTTTCATGCGGTGGGAAGCACTATCCGTCCGTATCTCAGTGTTCCATGTGTTCGACGACATGTTAGGAGAGGCTGGCGGGTCACATTCCACGTAAGGTGCCCTTGTGAACCACATGGAATGCCTCCCGGCAGCGGCAAGGCCGCGACCTCCGTTGGTCGGAGACCTCATTTCCCGCCAGACTCTACAACTCCTTGGAGCCCTCCGCAGCGCAGCCCCTCCTCCCCAAAGTACGTCGAAGCTGGGACACGCCTTCTGCATCTACCGGTAACCAGCTGGCCCCACCTCCCTACTCAGCCGCCTTCACTTCCCACGCCAGCCGCCTCACCTCTTTACCACCACCACCACCACCACCACCATCACCGCCGGTGCCCGCATCGACAGTTGATGCGCCTTTTTTTACCTACCACCCATAACTTAGGTGGTGCTCAACTGGACCTCTGCCGCTCCTTTGCCCCTGAACAACCCACCTCTCTGTCCCGCTGCGCCAGCGCCTCCAGGAGGGACGTCTGCTGCGCCACAGCCGCCTGGTACTGCTCACGCAGCGAGTCGGTCTCTAACTTAGACACCCGGGCGTCGTCCTGCAACACAGCACCACCACCACCACCAGCACAGCAATCATCAGCCAACCATGCAACCAACCCGACAGCCGCGGCCAAAAGTCGCCGGTAAGCATGAACCCCTGCTCCCTGTTCCACCCCCCGAAGCTCCTCAGCCAGAGTAAGAACCGCACCGCAGCATGGGCTATAGATATATGATGGGAGGTGGGGAGTCAAGACCAACGGTCAAATGCCAACGGTCAACGTCCTGCCACGTCATGTCTGTGAAAACAGGACTGAGGAGTATGTATGGGCCCCCCTCTCTCCCCCCTCCCTGGAGTGCCGTCCCACCTGGCGGCGTTTGACCTCTTCCTGGTGCATGAGGCCGGCAGCTCGGGCTTGCTCGGAATGGGCCCTGCGGCGGTGGCGGCGGCGCCGCAATGGTTAGTTTAAATAACAGTTGGATATCGGTCGGGATGTGGCGGCGGAGGCGGGGCCTAATAGAATGCGTGTCCCACCGCGTTGGAAGTCCAGTTGTGCGGTTCTCCCATGTGGGTCAGGAGTGGATCTCTCACCGCCACCGCCACCACCACCATCACCACAACTACCACCATTACCACCACCACCATCACCACAACTATCACCACCATAGCCAGGGGGCACCACTCCAACCAGCACCGCCTCTTTTGACGTCCGGCGGCTTTCCCCAAAACCTTGCCCACGGCTGCTTTTGCCGCGATATCGCATGTGAGAGGAGGAGAGGGCCTTTCCTACCTGGAGGATCCCTCGGCGGCCTCCAGCGCGCGGAAGAGCTCATCGTTTTGTAGGCGCAGCTGGTCGATGTAGATCTGCGCCTGACGGAAGTCGCTGGTGGCTTTAGACAGCGCCTGGGCGGTCTCGTCAAGCCTGCGGCGGCGTCGCGCGGGTCCCCCCGTACAGGAGAGCCCAGGAGGTGTGAAGTGGTCTTAATCTAGGTCCAGGCGTCTCAATGCCGGGGCGGGGGGTTTCTCAGGTTCAGCTTCTTGGAAGGAGGCGCTTGTCATCCGGGAGGAAATTAGAGGGTGGAGATGTGAGATAGCGTGAGATTTTGGTGTAATCGTTGTTTTGGTGCTAGGGTCCGCGATTCCGGTGTCAGGCTCCTTCCCCCATCCCGCGCGTCCATCGGCACCTTTCTTCCGTCCGCTTTAGCTGTTGCTGCAATCTGCCGGTAGCCTCCTCTTCCTGGGCGACTTCTTCAAGTATTCCCTCCAGTTCACGTCGGAAGTTGGCCTGCGAGCAGTTACGAGGCGTTCTTGCCAGTCCGGTATTCGGGCTGACGAGCACCTGTCGCTGACTGTCAACGGACCTTCAGAGCCGCCTGGCGCCATTTGAAAAAGGCTGCGGCTGCAGATAATAAGTCCCCCTGGTCTGTATTCCCAGCGACGTCCCGCAGCGACTGGCGCACTAGGGTGGCGGGCGAGGCCATTCCGACTGACTTTAACAACGAGCCAGCTCCTTATGGGAGGTTTCATTTAATGTGGTTCATATGCTGCATCATTCTTCTATTTTAGTGTAATGCGTGCATATTACAAGCTTCCATCAATATTTAGGCCTAAATCATACAACGTATGCAGTATTGCAGAGATTATAAACAAAGTTCTTACCAATATATATTATGAAAACAATTTTTTCCTTCGCAGAGTGCCAGTGGAAAGAGTCTTTGACTGCCGTATCAACCGTTTGTAACCAATGTCATGGACTTCAAGTGCCAGAAGGATGCCATTTGGGTGACCTGAAAATCTTACACATCTGAGGAGCATGCCAAACTATAGATTCCAGCCGTATTTCTTGCAGAAATCCCTGCGTGGTTAGGATTTTTAGGGTCATTACACATCGCAGAGCGATCCGCGTTACTCTATATAAAGCAAATCATTTTTATTTTATTGCATAAGTCATGGAAGGCGCCCATTCCGACATTGCGATGTATAGGGAATCGGACGACGCGGCCATTATATCCTTCTTTGAGGAAAGCCCAGTCTCAGGCGAAGTTGTTGCAGATGAAGTTGCAGCTTTCCTCCAAAGGCACTCCGATGGGAGTCTTCCGTGCGGAGCAGGAGATTGCGTAAGCACAAACAGGCCCATTGTTGTAGTCACATCGGGAGGCACGACTGTGCCATTGGAGCGCCGCTGTGTCCGGTTCATAGACAACTTCAGCGCTGGTACACGGGGGGCCCTCTCCACGGAGCAATTCCTCGAGGTGAGGCACAGTCTTACCAGCCTTCCATGGCCGCATGGAGGCGACCCCTCAGCAGCCCCCTAACCATCCGATTATCCTTACAAACAACATAAATAATACACTGACTAGCACTCGTCTGTGTGCCGTAAAGACGCAAAATAGTCTCCACCGTCGAATCCCCACCGTCATCCCCTGCCTCAATGTCTGACCCACAACACCCAACCCCGCCCCCGACCTGCTACAGGCTGGCTATGCTGTCATCTTCCTCACGCGAACGGGCTCCCAGCAGCCCTTCTCGCACTTGCTGCCATCCGCCGACCCCCCCGAGCTAGTCAGCCGCATCGCTTGCCTGGCCCACCAGCCAGCAGCACCAGACCCGCCTTCGCTAGCAGCCAGCCCAACCCCTCAGTCAGTAATGCCCAGCTGCCTAGGTGCGCCTCAGAGCAACAACTGCCAGACGCTATCTACAGCTCCAGTAGCAGCACTTGCAGGCAGCAGTAGCACGGACGCCGGTTTGGTGCGGATTCGTCCCGAGCACGCGGCGGCAGTAGCACAGGTCCTTCGGGCGCAGGAGACCAGTACCGAAGCTGGGACGCTACTGACGATCAAGTATGAAACGATCTTTCAATACTTAACGGTGCGAGTGCTACGGGGACGTCCTACGGTGGACCCGCCAAACGGGTCTACAAATGGACTGTTTTATCGCCGGCTGGTTGACCAGCGCTGTGCTTGCTTGCCATTCAAACAGTACCTGAGTCCTACCCCTTATTTCTTCTCCGACCTGCCTCTGTATGTATGTCTCTGTATGCCTGCCTTTCCGCTGTGCAGTACCTGCGGATTATCGCGGACCTGCTGCGGCCACTAGGCGCCCGGGCGATGCTGTATTTGGCAGCCGCAGTCAGCGACTTTTTCGTTCCCTGGAGCAAGCTGGTGGGTCGAGCTGGTGCGACATCCCCGCACAGGGCGCCAGGGCGCATGATGTAATATGCTAAACGACGTGAGCCACGCTCAGTGGCTTGTGGGGCCTCCCTTCCCTCCTTTGGTATCTGCTTCATTCGCCAGTGGTTCGTCTTCCTCCCCTCGCTCCCCCGGAGTAGCCCCTCTCGCTCCTCCTCCTCCTCCTCCTCCTCCTCCTCCGGGGTGTGTAACAACTCGCGACCCAATCCAGGCCGCCGGGTTGCCCTTGGTAACCTGTGCTGTGCCCCTGGAGGATGCTACTGCCGCTACTGCCGCTGCCTCGCGTCTGGCACGTTTCCTTCGGTGTAAAACTTGCTGCAGCTGCTGCTACTACCCCTGCCACTACCCGGGCTGAAAAAGCTGCGTATCCTGATGCTTCCGGCCTGCGTCTACTGCGTCTGCTACTTCCCTTGTTTGATTGTACGGCTTCTTATGTACTGCGGCTGCTGCGGCTGCTGCTGCTGCAGGTGGAACACAAAATTCAGAGTTCCGATGGTCCCCTGGTGTTGCATCTCCAAAAGGTAGCCGTGCAGTACGGCGCGGCAGTCCAGATCCCTTAAGCGAGTCGACAAACGCGACTCATTTTGGCTTGAGCATTTGTTTTTGCAAACGTGCAGCGCTCTCTTTCTCTCTTTTAAAAATGGTATACTGCCGTTCGTTCGTTTCTACACACTTCTAGCCCTTCATATGTTCGGATATGGTAGTTAGACGTCTCGTTCCGTCGTGTGCCGTGTCGTGCCAGGTGGTGGTTTTCCCATGTGTTTCCGTACGGTGTGGATGCAGGTGCCCAAGATGCTGGGTGCGTTGGTAAGTGAGTGGGCTCCGGGTGCCTTCGTGGTCAGCTTCAAGCTGGAAACCGACCAGCGAATTCTCGTGGACAAGGTGAGCTGCTGAAGAAGAAGAAGAAGAAGAAGCTTGGGATTCTTTCTATCCAGGGTGGTGCATGCGTTAGCTAGGAAAAGGAGGGCGAGAGTGCGCGTGCGCGGCAAGAGGAGAGAGGAGAAGGAAGGAAGGAAGGAAAGGCCTTGTGGGTACGTTTCGGGTTTTTTTATCCCGCCTTCATCGCGCTGGTGTCGTATTGTGATGTGTCGTACTGTCGTACTGCACTAGCATCGATGGCGCTTGAGCACCGCAGCCCACTGCAACGACACGCCGCAACCTCCCCCAACTGCCCACTGCTGTTCCACCCACCGAAGGCCAACACTGCGTTACAGCGCTACGGTGTGCATCTGGTGGTGGCCAACCTGCTGCACAACCGCAAGGATATAGTCACGCTAGTGGAGCCAGCGGTGCAGGGCGCTGCTGCGCGGCATGGAGGCGCTGACGGCACCGGTTGTGGCGGAGGCAGCAGCGGCAGCGGCAGCGGCAGTGCCGTACACGGGCATACCGTGGCTGAGGATGGGAAGGGGGACCGGGGCGGCGGCGGCGCCGCCGCCGCCGATGGCGTGTATGTGACGGAGATACGGCGCCCGGCTGAGGAACCAAACATTGAGAGATTGCTGGTGGCGGAGGTAGCGGCACAGCATCGGGCCTTCCGCGCCGCCGCCGCCGCCGCCGCCGCCGCAGCAGCAGCAGCAGGCGAATAGCTGCAGCCGCCGCACGGGCAGGCACTGCTCAGGCGGGTGGAAAAACAGCCACGTGACAGCTTCTTGCCAGATGGTTTCTTGACCGTCCACAGTGATGATGATGATGATGATGGCCGATGATGCTGATGACGATGATGCTGATGCTGATGCTGATGATGGCCGATGCTGATGCTGATGCTGATGCTGATGGTGACGATGCTGATGATCGAAGCAGCGCATGTAACGGGGGATCCGGGGGTTCCGGGAGATGCGCAATGGAATTTGAATCAGGCCGAGTGCATGACAGCACTACTTGCTGTACATGTGTAGGTTCGCTTCGTAGAAGTTATAAACGTTTTACTGAAAAGAAACCTGCTGGCGGAAGTGTTCGTGCATCGCCACGGATCTGCGCGTCCATGTGCTCAAGATATACCCTTTTTGATGGCCTCATACGTGGTGGTCCCTTCTTTCCCAGGCGCACGAACTTGGCCCGTTCCTACCACAAGCAAGCCAACATCCCGCGAAAACGAAGAAGGCGCCGCGAAAACCTCCTCCCCATGCACCTACGTAGTGAAGAGGCGCTGGTTGCTAGGGGTTGAAACCTTCAGGGCATTTGCATCATTATTGCAGCCGCAAAGCTGCATGGATAAGGATATTCGTTCGCAAACCAGTCGTTGCTTTGCATGGAGAAAGCTAGGCGAAAAGCCACTTCAAACAAGCAGGCTTATGGATTTATGCGAGGCAGGCTTGCGGAAGCCTTGGGAGCCTGAAGGTCAAACTGTAACTTCTTTCTGTGGCCCAAACTGCCACTGCACTGTTCAGTTTTGGCCAAAATAGCGAGATGCGTGTGCCACAGGAACGTTATAACCCACGAAACTGGCATACCCTGGCTTTGAAGTCTTAACGCCGTAACCAAGTTGGTTGAGATTTTCACGTACTAATCAGGTTCTCAGGTTTGGCAGCCCAAGAGACGTATGCAAAATCAAGCACCTTCGGCCGTATCCATAAAGAAGTATGGAACATGTCTGACGAGCCATACCCGATGCAAAGCTAAGCGATAGAGGGTATGCTGAGTTTCTGGCAGAACTAGAACCATCCATCTACCTGTGGACCTCAGCTGATGAGGGTATGCAAGTCTACCTTAGGTTACAATTCTGATACGTACTGTACTGCTGTTTTGTTCCAACGCGTTTCGGCCACCTTCACGATAACCGCTTAAGCTAAATATTAATACTTATTGTTACATCAGGGTGCCGCTAAACAGGATATTGACAGCGTTTCCTGGTTGTGCGTTAGGGAAGATGCTTGGGCAATTAGCCCAGCAGGGACGTCAGGCAACTGCCTGGGCGCCTGTTCCAAACGCCCCCGTAATTTATTTACCCAGACGTCGTGGTCGTGCTGTGGCTTTGACACCGCAAGCTCTCAGTGCACCCGGCACAGGCCCGAATGCGCCGGCTACAACTGGCAGCAATGGAATTTTCCGTAGCACTCGAGCACGTGTTGTTGTGGATGCTTTGACCACGAATGCCGTAAACGTGGAGCAGCATCTACTTACCCTTTCACGCTTTTTGACGCCTGGTGGTGAGGAGCAGCTTGAACTCCTACCTGGGGCGCTTGCGGCAACGGAGGCTATTCGTGAGACGGTCGCGACGGCGGTGAACACCAAGATGCCGGGAGTTAAGAACTTACAGACGAATGTGGTTAACTCTGGGGCGCTGGCACCGCTCACGGCACTGGCTCGGCGGGGCTACCCTGTAGCATTTGAGGCTTTGCAAATTTTATCATATCGCAACACGCATGTTTGCCAGCAGCTGGTGGAGAAAGGTGTCGGTGAGTGTGTGTCCGTGGGCACTGCTTGACATGCACGTTTTGGAACATCTCGAGCTGGCAGCGTTGGAACCCCGAACAGCATAAGGACGCGCTTACATATGGAAAAGCTCGTCTCTTCTATCTTTGCGGTCGCGGTTCGTATTTGGTTCGTAATTCCGTCCGTTGAAGCCGTCTCTCCAGGATTTCGGACCCTTGCTGTATAGATGTCAACGATATAGCTTGCTGCTTTAGCATTTTATTGCAAGGGCGGGCTCCCGAAATTCACTGCGTGTCCGTCTCCATCCTGCGTCAGCTTGACATAACCGTTGCCGCTCTCTGCGAAATGCCACTACGCAGTTGACCTTATCTCCAACACGTTGAGCGACAGCAGGTGAGCTTTGAGAGGTTGGCCTTCCGACGACGCGTCGAAAGTCAGTTCCCGCACTCTATCCGTCTCTTCCCCAAGCCTATCCGGCGCCTTGTATGTCACCTCTTCCGCCTGCCTCTCTTTAACACCCCTGCAAACTGTTTCCTATGCTTTGCATTTACCCCCCGTCCTCGCCCATCTCGCCCTGCTTTCCCTCACTCCCCCACTCCAACCCCCAGTGTCGATCTCCAATGCGCCATGTGTTTCCTGCTCACCGCGTTCGCGGCCTTCGCGGACTCCTCCCATGCGCCCATGATGCGCTCGGGCCTGGTTCCCAAGCTCGTCATGCTGTGCCGTACACAGGTACGGGGTGCGCCATAGCCCGTGACTGGCCACCCAATGCGACAATACTCCCGTCTCTATGTATTTATGTGCGTGTGTGTGTTTTGGACTTCCCTTCCTCCCCCCTCCCTCTCTCCCTACCCCCCTCCCTGTGGGGAGTTGACCTTTTTTTCGTGTTATGTGATTTCCTCCCCCCCCTCGCTTCCCCGCGCCTGGTGGCGGGCAGGTGGCTGACGTGGCGGTGGAGACAGGCGCCCGAGTGGCCACCCTGCAGACCCGGGCTGCTGCCGTACTGCGAAACCTGGCTCACAACCAGCGCAACCATGCGGTGCTCATCCAAGCTGGGGCGGTGGACCCGCTCGTCAATATCATGAGGAGCAGCGCGGTAGGTCTATGTATGTATGTATGTAGGCGAGGGAGGGATTACAGGGACAATATGCAGGAGATGTGGTGCCTGGGGGGGGGAGGGAGGGAGGGAGGGAGGGAGGGAGGGAGGCAGAAGTGGGACAAGGGGGGGAATGCAAATGCAAAATAAACAGCCGACGGAGAGAAGTGGGTTTTCTGTTGGAGGAAGTACTGGGGGGCAGCCGGGGGGGAAGCAGCCGCTGGTGTGTGCGGGTGTGTTGTGTTATCTGAGGGGGCCGGTGGCGGAAAAGGAGGGAGGTTAGGTAGACGCAGATTGCAGTGTAGGACGGGGGAAAGGTAGGTAGGCAGTGAGGTAGGTATACAGGTAGTTGGTTAGGTAGGCAGGTAGTTAGGTAGGTAGGGGCAGCGGGTTGGTTGTTAGCCGTGTGAGTGAGGTCCCCACCTCCCCCGGGGGCGGCTGACTGCGAGGAGCCTGTAACTGGGGGGAGAGAGGTGACGGAGGTGTGGTCTTATTGAGTTGGGGAGCGGGAAAGGAGCTCCAGGGGAGGGAGGGAGCGGGGGAGCGCTTGTGTGTGTATGCGTGTGCGTGGCGATGGTGGTGGTGGTGGGTGGTGATTATGGTGCTGCTGATTTGCATGTTGGGTTTGGGAGCCTCGGGGGATATCGACATCCATATCACCACCACCGCCACCACCACCACAGGGCTTAGGAGCAGCCACGCTAGGGGGTATGAGTTGGAGAGAAGAAGATCTTCCGTAGTGTGTGTGTATATGTGTGTGTGGGGGGGGGCGAGAAATGTGTATTCAAGTGGTGGCGAAGTATGGGGGGCGGGGGCTTATTTGTGGCGGGTGATGAGACACGGGGTGTGCTAGAGGTGCAATCTATTTGCTTCCATTCAGCAACCCGGGGGGGGGGTTAACCCCATGCAAAAGGAGGTAAGGAATGAACTGGCCGTGTCGAAGGTTTGAAACTGCCCAGGGAGTGAGTCCTAAGCAGCGGGGGGTGGGTGGGGAGGGAGAGAGAAAAAGGTGGGAAGATGCTCCTAGAGGGGCCAAACGGGTGAGAGGAGAGTCTACATGACGGAGAAAAGGGGGGGGGGTAAGTGGGTGGGTGATAAGACGGAGGCGTTGAAGGAGGACACATACCCCACCACCACCACCACTTCAATCTTTTGAGTTTCCGACCATAGATACAAAACAACATTAAACCCAACCTCTCTACCTAACCCTCCCCTCTCCCCCCGCCCAGACACATGAAATAGACCTGTTAGGGAAAAAACCCACAGCCACCTCCTTACCATCCCCAGCCACACAGCCACACATACACACATACACACACGCACACGTCTTCCCGTGTGTTCTGGGCTCTCTTTGCAACTTTGCTGCTCTCTGTGCAGGACTCGGCATCTCGCATTAATGCGGCTGTAGCAGTGGCCTGCCTTGTGGGCCACGAGGAGGGCAACCCGCGGCTACAGCTCGACGAGGACCTTGTGGGGGAGATGCTGGAGGTGCTGGACTCGGCGTGTCAGGGTGCCATGAAACACGGAGTCTTCTGGACGGTGTGGAAGTTGTGCCAGGGACTGGCGTCTCTGAGCGTCAACGATAAGAACAAGGAAATGATAACGGCCAAGGTGGGTGGGGGTTGGTCAAAAGTTGGTTAAAACGGTTAAAACGGTTGGACTTGAAACGGTTGAGAGCACCGGGCTTATGTTGTGGCTGGTGCTGGTGCGGCTGGTGCTCTTGTTACTGTTGTTGTTCTGTTTTTTTCGGGGGGGCCTTTTAGGCCTTTACTGCCCTCTGGCGTTGCTGTTGTTGCTGTTGTTGCTGTTGTTGTTGTTGTTGTTGTTGTGAGGATAAATGAGCAGTGGACTGTTGCTGTGCCGGCGTGTACCTGTTCCGCGCATGTGGTATCAGTGTTGTCAGTGATTTCCCCTCCGCGTCCGCTCCCCGGGCTCCACTGCTGCTGGTTGGTTGTCTGCGCCTGGTGGCGGTGGCGGCGGCGGCATGTCCCCCTGCTTGCGGTCCCCAGGGCGGTGTGGAGATCCTGGCCGAGGTGGTGATGGGTCGCCACCACAACCAGGAGACCGCGCACCGCTTCGCGCTGTCGGCTCTGTGGAACCTGGCCTTCAACGAGCGGAGCAAGGCGGTCATCATCGAGACACCCGGGCTCGTGGACTCCATCAGGAACATTCTAGCATCCTCGGAGTCGCCCAAGACGCGGGAGGTAAGGTATTACTCTTATTATAAAATTTCTTAATATATATTTATTTAATATGTTAATTTATATAATAAATAATTATATTATATTATAATATTTAAATATGTTTTTAAATATATACTAGATAGATTTTTTCCCAGCTATTTTGTCCTCCCCCTTCGTTTTGTTTGCTGTGTATCTGAGGTCTTCCAGGTTTTCCTTCCTTTGTTTCAGAAGAAGAGGTCGCTGTGGGGGTAGATGTGAAGGCGAAAAGGTGGAACGCTGCGGCCGCCGGATTTGAAAAGAAATACATTTCCTTCAGACGATACGTTTGCTCGTGTGTTGAGTATGGTTATTTATAATGCCTGAACGCTTGGGCATTTGGATTTGGGTGTTTCGTCAAATCATCGCTAAGAAGGATGGGATCCAAACTGGATGGATCTGCAGGTGGCCAAGGGGGCGCTATGGACGCTGGGGCTGGAGCAGGACGTGAAGAGCCTGCAGGAGGGCGGAGGGCGGCTGGTGGCGGGTGACGGAGGCGAGACGGAGGCGCACACACAGCACGTGATGTTGTCGTACGAGTGGGGCTGCCAGCAGTCCGTCATGCTGATCAAGAGCGAGCTGCAGAAGGCGGGGTATATGACCTGGATGGATATAGACAAGATGAGCGGTGAGTGCGGTTGGAATCCAGATCCGGCTCAGGGGGAGGGAGGAGGGAACTTGAAGCCAAAGAAAGACTAGACGGAGATGTAGCAAAAGGAGAGTTCCATTCAAAGATTATACATTTATTGCTTTTTTTTCCTGTTTTTCATTGCCTGGAATGTTATTGCTCATTGCCTCGTATTCAGCAATTTCCAATTTTGTCAATTTTGGCTGTTTTAAGTGCGCTTTGCTGAACTTGTTTTTGGGGCGAAAAGTGTCATGTCACTTATTCTTCCTCCCTCGCTTCACCGTCCTCCCCCACATCCTTCTCCCCCCACCGTCCTCCTCTCCTTCTGCGGCTGCTGTCCGCAACGGCTTCTCCACCCCCACCCCCCTCTCCCCCTGGCAGCAGCTTCACTCGTGTGTGGTTTGTCTTTCCCCCCTCTCCCCCCCTTACTTCTGTGGTGTTCTCAGGTAGCACCCTGGAGGCGATGGCGAAGGCTGTGGAGGACTCAGCGGCGGTGCTGGTGTGCGTCAGCAAGCGCTACAAGGAGAGCCAGGCCTGCCGTACAGAGGCAGAGTACGCTTTCCAGTGAGTGCTGTCTTGGTTGGTTGGTTGGTTGGTTGGTTGGTTGGTTGGTTGGTTGGTTGGTTGGGGATGGAATTCACACATGCATACGCGCTGCTGCACGCGTACCTCCCGAGCGGTGACCCATTTATCACTTTTGGCATTTTCCACGTGCCCCTCGCCTCCACCCCTCCCCCTTCCGTCTTACCCCCCTCCCCCTTCCCCCTTCCCCCTTCCCTCGCCCTTCTAGGCAGCGGAAGAAGATTGTCCCGGTGTTGATGGAAGCAGACTATAAACCCACGGGCTGGCTGGGAGCGCTTATGGGTACGCGACTGTACTTCAACATGTCGGATGTACGGCAGATCCCGTCCAAGATGGGGTCGCTCATCAAGGAACTCGGCGACGCG
>NW_003307553.1:1963111-1988856 GCF_000143455.1 Volvox carteri f. nagariensis | reverse complement strand
AAAACGAGTTTATAGAATCTCTAATTCAAAAACCAACATCCAAAACACGCTTCTTAAAACCCAATCATAACCCGTTTTTTAAAACTTAGTTAAAACCCGTTTTAAAACCGAGCTAACGCCGTAGTTTTCGACACCCATCGTAATCCCCACAGGATCAACGCCACAGCCAACGGTGATGCGCCGATTCGCGCCTCGACCTCTCTGGCAGTCGTGACGGCATCCGACAGGGCGGACTCTTGGAACGTGTATGAGGTGGAGGAGTGGCTGAAACGCATCAAGTGCGCGGACTACGTGGGCACATTCCGGGAGCACAGCATGGACGGCGTCGCTCTGAGTGGACTGTACCGTATGGGCACCGATATGCGGTTCCTGCATGAGACGCTTCGGAGCGAGTTCGGCGTCACGGTGATGGGTCACCGGCTCCGGCTGATAGAGGAGCTCAACAAACTGTTTGGGTGATGGGGCGGCTTGCGAGGAAATGATATGTGATGATGAGGTGAAGGGCTGAGTATTATTATTAATGATGATGAGGATGGCGGCGGCGGCTCTTGGCCACGAGCTCTTTTCTTGCTGCTTGATGGTGGTGGGGATGTGAGCAGGATGATGAGGGGATGAGGAGACTGGGGAGGCGCAGGAAAGGCCGCATCATTTCAAAGGGGTTTAGGGTTTTACGGAGGGTTGGGCTTACGCGGGTTGGTTTGGTTGTCAGGTCGGCGGGTGGCAGGCGTGTGTGTGTGTGATGGGCAGGTCGGCTCCGGGATAGTGCCGGAGGGAGCGGCGGGAGGCAGTGGATGGGCGGTTTAAGGGTGCGCAGGGTGATGTGTGTGTGTGCGTGTGCGTGCGTCTATATGTATGTATGTATGTATGTATGTATGTATGTATGTATGTATGTATGTATGTATGTATGTATGTATGTATGTATGTATGTATGTATGTATGTATGTATGTATGTATGTATGTATGTATGTATGTATGTATGTACGTACGTGTGTGAGGCAGCTGGGTGGGAGCTGGACATTGTTAGTGCAGGAGCGGCTGTGGAGGAGGAGGAGATTTGATTGAGGTGTTTAAAGAGAGGTTGAAATTGTAAAATTAGAGCTTTGGTAGCTCAGCGCTGTACACCGCAACGGCTGCGTGAGGGGCAGCTGGCTGACTGGCTGTGTGTGTGTGTGTGTGTGTGTGTGTGTGTGTGTGTGTGTGTGTGTGTGTGTGTGTGTGTGTGTGTGTGCTTTGCTAGCTGGGTAACCGACACGCTGGCTGCCTGGTTGGTTGTGAGTGCGTGAGAGGGTGTGTGTGTGTGTGTGTGTGTGTGTGGCGGCGTGGCGGCTATGTGGTGAAGCGGAGGCTGTGGTCGTACCACTTCAAGGCCTCCACAGCCTCCACTTCACCGGTGTGGTACGGAGCGGTGGTGAGGACGTGTCAGCGTACATGTCTGTCTGTCTATATATCGGTGTGTATGTGTGTGTAGGACCGGCGGGTCAGCCCCTCCGTGACCGGTAATGCATGTGTGACGTCTCTGTGCGTGCGTGCGTATGTATGTGTGTATGTTGAGTCAAATGTGTATAGGTGTGTATGTATATACGTGCATGCGTGCTGCTGTTGCTAGTTTATCATCAATATTAATCTACGGCATTAATCATTATCTCCCCGTCTGTCTTAGAGAAAAAAGAGCAGCTGGTGTTGCGGACCCCGCGCTGCTGTTGCTGTTGCGCATGTTTGCGTGCGCGCGTGTCTGCGTGCACTGGCAGGAGCTGGGATTGGACGGAAATGTGAGCTTTCGTGGCCTTTTAGTTTCTGTTGGATGGTTGGCGAGTTAGGTAGTTTGTTTGACGGTTG
Source organism: Volvox carteri f. nagariensis (assembly GCF_000143455.1). Classification (NCBI taxonomy): domain Eukaryota; kingdom Viridiplantae; phylum Chlorophyta; class Chlorophyceae; order Chlamydomonadales; family Volvocaceae; genus Volvox; species Volvox carteri. Next base: position 1,987,020 of record NW_003307553.1, on the reverse strand, counting down.
GGTGGTTGATGGATGAATTTGTGAATGGAGTGTTTTGTCTTTATAACACCGAATACTCCCGTCCTTTTCTGGTTTGGTTCCATAGAGCCCCACGGGATCATCAATGCAAAAAGGAACACGGAGGGGTGCGATTTGCAGGTTGCGAGTTTCCTTCCTTTGATGCACATGCGCTAATTTACTTTTGGTAACTAGACCTGCCGTATGGCATCATCGACACAACGGTGTTAATCTGGTTGGTGGTTATGTTTTCCTGGTTGGTGAAACGGTACGAAATGACAGTTTTTTTCATTCGTGATACTGTCATCATCATCGCCTCATCGTTGTCATTGTCGTTACCGTTGCTTTTGCCACACCACCACCTCCATTACAACCACCATCATCACCGCCGCCACAGCGGCATCAATCTGAACGGCAGGAGGATGAGTCCGCCGGGGACTTGCAGTTCGGCATTTCATATTACATGTGCATATGTGTGTCTGTATGTCCATCCCTCGTATACACGGCGCCACGGGGGTCCGTACAGTTCAGGACGCGGATTGAATGCCTCTTGGCGGGCTAATGGGACGTTTAGAACGGTTAGATGCGGATGGTAGTAATGGTGGTGGTGGTGGCAGCAGTAATAGTGTGGGGGAGGTAAGGGAGGTAGTAATGATGGGCAGCGTACTGAAGACTTCAGGACTTGGGGGACTTACAAAGCAGCAACGACGTCTCCTTATGAGCAGGCGAGCGATGAGCTTTTCGCATTTTATGAAGAGCGGTGTGGGTAAGGGGCCAAGGGGGGAAGAAAGAGTGCAATTGGGAAGCAGCAACAGCAGGAGCAGCAACTGCAAGCGCATCGCATGTGGTGGCTGCAGCTACATCATCCCTCCTTCCCCAACACGCCTCCTCTCTCCCCACCCCCCAACACGCACACACAGAGACACACACGGTCGCTGTCCCTCCAAGCCACCGGGCTCGGCATCGGAATTTCCATCTGTTTTTCCGGATGGGGACTTGGACGAGCCGTACAATAATTTGTGCATTGTATCTTTGAGTGGCTGATTGAGGGAATGAAGGAATTCCGATCCAGGGGGGGCAAGGGGGTGGGGGAGAGGGGGAAAAGAGTTACACGGGGCTTTGGGGGGTTGCTGATCTGAAGGAAAGGCGTGAGAGGACAACATGTACACAAACTGCTATCAGTCAGGGCAAAGCAGAGGAGCCGGTGTGTATTACATGCACGCATTCGTGCAGATGGGCGCTTGATCGGTCGGTTAGCCGTCGTTGCGAAGTGGTTACTGACAGTTGGATGCATTTGACATGCACATCGTGCTTGGTGTTGCGGGATGGCTGTTTTAGCCTATCGCCTTTTGACCGCCCTTAATTAATTAGTGATATATTTGTGTGTGAACGGACAGCGTTCCTGCATAGTAAGGAAGTCTCTGCATGGTATCGAGTTTTGCATGAAATGTCATTGACCAATTTGGCTGGCGTGTGGCATCCCCCCCCCATTGGTAATTCCTGGGCTCAACGGGGTGTGTGTCTAACTGTATGGTAAGTATGAGTATGAGTGTGAATGTACACCGGCTTGCATACGTGTACAGGCTTCAATCTCTCACACTCTCTCATCCGTACACTGCACTAACATTGCCGTACATCCAGGAGGTCCTCCTATAGCAAGCTGCACCACACCAGCACATGTGCACGTACGGCGGATATGTGCGTGCTGCGGTTCTCTAGCACTTCTTGTGCTGCACACATATCCGTACTTGTAGCCGTGTACGTTCGTACACACCACTGGTATATCCCTGGTATTCTGGTGTTTCCGCATGTCGTGGTGGTGGGGGCATGATGATGAGTGATACCGTATGCACACAGTGGTGCGTTTGTATGTATGTATGTGCATGGGATCTACGTGGTGATGTGCGAGCAGAGGGAAGGGATCGATGGGAGGATCCCCGTAGTTCAAGGTATGTCTTGAGGGGGCTAGGACAGCCGGCATCATCTTCCCTCCGCTTTCCCCCTGCCCGCAGACTCTCACACACACATACATACATACACATACAGCCCCACCACCATCTCTTCCCCCTTCTATACATCATCTGTGCATGGAATTGCATTTTTGGTAGTGTTGTTGCTGTCATTACCACCTCTCATGCTGCTGCTTGGGGGAAGAAGCCTGAGAGACACAGGTGGAGAGATATGGCATAGGAGTAACCCCCTAACACCTCCAGATCCTGAAGCCTAGGATGGTGAATAATGAAATAAAGGTTTTTGTGAACGTTTGTACGGCCCAGAGCGTATGAATGTACGAGCCTGGTGACGTACACGCAACAGAAATGCAAAAAGAGGTGAAAGGGAGGGTGAGAGATTGAGGCGGAGTCTCCTGCCAGCGGAAAATCCCAACATACCTCTTTCACGTACACGTCCTCTCTGCCCTAGTTAGTTAGTTAGTTGGTGGTTCTCTACCGATCGTCCACAACCCGCCAGTCGTGAGGCTTAGTGAGTGAGGATATTTCTGTTCAACGTACCCCAACAAACCAACCAACTAATTGTCATATTACTGCTCTCTTCCACCTAATGGCCTGAAGCACTCCCACTACAGTTATCCTCCCACTACAAACAGCAGCAGCCCAGCCATCAATACTTCCCAACCCGCACACACCTACATACATACGAACACACATACACACCACCGCAAAACGAAGCTACTTAGTTCAGAAGGTATCAAAAACCCTCCAGGGCGCTCTAATTAACTCGCAGCGGGTATTCTCAAGTGCTCCGAAGCCGGACATAATGTTTGTCGAGGTATTGGTTTCCGCAAAAAACAACCTTCTGGCGCCTCTTTGTCAACCGTACACTGTACGGCACCTTGACACACGTACACCATAGAGCATCCGCACGTATCCGCCTATCAATCACCGTCAAAACCGCCCACTGGCCGGGGACATACACTGCCCGGCGGCATGTCTATCTGACGGCGGCGTCACCGCCGCCACCGCCGCTGCAACCCCCACCTCCGCCTCTGCCAACACCACACGCGTGCAGTACTGCAACTCCGTCCGGTATGTACGGATATGATGCTGCCATGATACGTGCCACCTGGACTGGGGACAGCACACTGTCGTGCATGACGAGGAAGGGGGGAAGAGGGGACGAGGGTCATGGCAGTCACCGCCGAGGGATCCGGTCGCAGCCAGGACTGAGGAAAGGAGGTAGTGGGAAATGCTTTTAAACGTTAATTTCTATAAATAATCAAGGGCTGCTGAGGAGCGGTGCCAAGGCCGGATGAGAGCGCCTGACGCGGCCCAGGGCCACATGCTCAAACCAGCCTGACTGTCTTCCATATGTCCCATTCACCCCCTCCCAAATCCAATGGGCCGCCAACCACCCAACCACCCAACCACCCACCCACCCAGTCGTCCAGCCCCTCTCACCCCATGCACAAGAAGTCCCCCACGTCCATCTGGGCCTGATGCTCGCGGATGACATTGCGCCTGAGCCTTTCCGCCACCTCATCAACCTCAGACAACGTCTGCAGGCGGACAGCGGGCGAGGAAAATATCTCAGTTCACAGTTGACAGTTGACAGTTGAGTGGAAATAGAACAGTTGTGTAAGTCGGTTGCCGGCCGTGGCTGTTGCTTCTTGCTTGTCATCTAGGCGGTGTGGATTATAGGAGGTGTGCGTGTGTATATGCGTAGGGTATCCCCTAGGTTTAGAAAGAAAAATCTTCTCATCTCAATCTATTGAGATCTCATTAGATCTCAATAGAATGGGTTAGATTCTAATCTCAAGTTTTGGCAGCTTTCTGGGAAATGCATGACTGGCTCTGAAACTTTGTAGGATGATTCTGTATGGTATACTTGTTATAATAATTAAGTTTTGGGACGTTGCGAAGCACAATTGCACGACAGAAACAAGCCATTATACTCCGCCGCAGTATTGACCCATGGGTCAAAGCATGCGAGGGCGCACTGGACGGTCAAGTACACGTCACAGGCGCTTATCCCTTTGATGCTTCTTTAACTCCATATCCTAAGGGTTAAGGTTTCAACGAATCAGGGCCCAGATCATCATTCCTAAGCCCTGGCAATGCACAAAAGCCGACATGGTATGCCATCAAGATCCCATGCTGGCCAGGTTCAGCAGACATAGACTGCTACCAATGCCGACCGAACAACTTAAATCCCTAGCTACTTCACTCCTCCTCATCCCCGGCCAGCAGCTGCATCACCACCTCCTCATCCGACAGGGTGTTGCGCTTGGCCGTCTCCTCAAGTGTCAAAAAAGACCTTCTAAATTCTCATTGAGATTCTCAAGAGAAATAATTAGATTAGAAAAACGACTTTAGATGAGTGCCAACCCTATATATGCGTGTGTGTATCTGTTGAGGGCTTGGGGCGATTTGGGGATGGCGGACTCCATGCGTGCATGCATGTCGTACACAGTCGTACACACCTGGATGACGTCACTGCTACTGACGGGGTGCTGGCTCAAGGCTGCGGAGAGGCTGGCGGACAACTCTGAAGTGAGCCGTACACGCTCCTCCGCCACGGGGGCCACGTTCATCTCGTGCATATCCCGGGCCATGAGCACTTCCTCGAGCTGCTGCGGGGTGAGGTTGAGTGATGCGCCTGCGTGAGCCGTACATGTGCCGTACACGGGCACCGGCGCAATACCATACACGTGGAAATAGACGGGCCACATATCTTGAGTAGCCATGTATGTATAGATATATACTGTCTACACATATCGATGAACATTAGATTTATGCATATTTAGCCATGTGTGTATGCCTAGCCATGCATGTCTAGCTATGCATGTATTTAGGTGAGTTGCTGCAGTGCTTTGCTCTAGTCACCTCACCTAATGCGCACCAAAATTCATCGGGAGGCCGTTCATGCTGCCCTGTTTCCAAGTTGACGTACCTGCGCAGTACAGCAGCAGAAGGATCTTCAAGCTCGTTCCCCACGCTGTAAGAAAGGAGAGCCCCCCCAGCGCTATGTCTGTATACCATTATGTCCTACTATGACACGCACATGCTCTGTACGAAGCAGTTGGGAGACAGCAGAACCACCTGGTCCATGTAGACGAAGATTCGCTCCAAAAAGCGCTCGAGGCGAGCTTGTTGTGTGCTGCTCGGCCCGTGTACCTCCGCAGCCACACCAAGGACCGCCAACTGCCAAGAAGTGTGAACAAACAACAGTTGCACAATTGCATGGAAGGATTTAGAATTTAGTTTAAAAAGTAGCTAAGTAGCTGATCGGCCGGTTTTGATTACCAGTTGGTGGTTAGGAAAAGATTGTTGATTTGCCCATATTGTTGTAGTTGGTGTGGCTGTTGCACATTAGTCGATTGTTCATTCTCACTTTCTTTCCTTCCTTCTGGCACCAACCTGCTGGATACAGTGCTTGTACAGCAACTGAAACTCCCGGGGTGTAACCTTCTTGAGTTGCTCGACAGCCTCCGGCGTGATGGTGGGTGCTTCACCATCAGGTCCCGGACACAGTGCCAGTGCGATAGGGAGCCCCGGCAGCGGTTTCACCTCTGCTGCTGTCGCCCAGGATCCCAATGACCCAGCCGCCGAGTGACCCACGGGTCTGTCAGCTGCCGGCGATCGCCAGCCAGGCTCATAGCCTCTGTTCTTGCAGCTGCTGCCGTCTTCCCTGCTGCCGCCACCGTCACTGCCACCCGAAGGAGACACCTCTGGAAGTCGCACGTGTGGCCCCTGTGCCGCCGCCATCAACACATGCCCGGCCCCACAAGCACTGGCAACAACTAGTGCAGCAGTAGCAGTAGCAGTAGTGTGATTGGAGATGCAATTCGGGGCAGTGAAAGGCGGCACTGGTGATGGCAGCATCTCAGTTGACGCGGCCGTCGGAAGGCTGGAAGTTGACACGTTAACGGTATAAGAGCCAGTAGTGGCTGCAGTGTGAGTCAGCCACGGGGATGTATCTGTGCGCGATAAGCCAGGCGAGGTGGCTGTAGCCGCAAGAGGCATCATCGCCGTGGTGGCAGGTCCCTGCGTCGGTGCTGCTGCTGCTGCTGCTGCTGCTGCTGTCACCGCTGGCCCTTGGTGCGCCACCGAGGTTGCTGCCGCTGCGACCTTCACGTCCATGCTGGTGTTCCCTTGCAGGTAACTGGTGAGCTTGTGGTGCTGTGGCTGACCGTTTCTGACGGCCGTCAAGAAGCCCACATGGGAGGACCTGTAAGGCAGGACGCGCTCTAAGAGCTGCGGAGGGAGGAGTGGGGTGCACGGAGGAGGAAAGGAAACCGGTGGTGGTTTTATCCAGGTGGCTGTGTGGGTGTGTTGCGTGTATAGGTTTTAAGGTTTTAGGGTTTCATGGTGACAAAGGTTTGCTGAGTGCATACCCATATACACGGCTGTGGGTATGTGCGTTTTATTTTGTGATGTTTTATTTTTTAATGATCTGGGCCTGTGAGTGTGCGGGTTTGAAGCACCCAGGTACCAAGAACGCCATACATTCGTGCACCCATCCATCCCTGCTACTCTCCCTCCCATACACGCCACACACACACGCGCACCTTGAGCTTGCCTCTCAGGAACGTGTTCTCCTGGCTCAGCTGTTCAAACTGCTCCGATAGCGCATCTAGCTGCTGCTGCAAGTCAGGCAGACGTGGCGCAGGTCTGCGGCCACGGCGGCTGCCAGCAGCAGTGCTGTGTCTTCGCGTGAGTGCTGCAGACTGCCAAGCGAGGCCGGAAGCAAAGGCTGGGGCCGAATGTGTGACGGTTATGGGACCTGGATCCGGAGGGGTTGGACCAACAGAGCCCGACAGAAGTGACCAGTTTAGATCCATCGCTCCAGGAAATGAATTGAGGTTGCCAGGCAGCATGCCAGAATGGGTGTTGTTGCCGAGGCAGGGCGGGTCTTGCCGGGAAGGCGGGAGTTGTTGGGGCTGTGCTGAGGAACCAAATGTAAAATTTGCGTTAGGGCGGTCGGCCAATGGGTAGCGGGCATCATCGGCATCGTCCGCTGCGAGATCCGCCAGAAGGGAGCTGAGTCCAGGTGACAAGGGTTCCTGCCCACATGCATCCATAGTGTATAGAATAATGCTAATATAGCGGATATGTTGGGTTAGTGCAGCTAAGATCCGGGTTCCAGACGACGAAATGCCATTTGAAGGCAACCGTTGCCTTCAAAGCTCTGCAACCTAACAGGGTGTTTCCACTTGGCCGCACACTAACTTTCCAACATTATTTTTAAAGTTGACTTAGTGTGTGGCTATTGAACAGGTGTTTCAACTAACCGCCCCGGAACCATACGACAGGTTGCTATTAAGGCACTTAACCATTGTTATAGTAAGAGTAGGTGTAATTTAATGCGCAAACTATTACAATTTGGTCGGCTTTAATGCGGACTTAGTGTCCGAGGCGTTTCCACTGGGCCCTTCGGCTTTTCGCGTACGGAGGCCCTTTACACGAATTTTTTAGAGAACTTTTACTTTCTATTTATATATTTAACTAGTTTCTTATCGCTTGCATGGTTTGCTGAGCCAGGTGTTAACGTTTGAAATGTTAGTGTGCGGCCAAGTGGAAACACCCTGTAAGCCTGGTTTTAATTTTTTTATGAAGTAACGTAGAAGCTATTGCAAGCGCTTGGCGACGAGGCAAAATAATCATCAAATCGAACGCAGAAAAGCAGCAACAGGGGGTCGTGCATGGACATCGAAACGATGCACCGAAGGTTTCCTACCAATTTCCTACCAATTAGAAACATATTCAACTATATTCAAAAAATGACCTGTACATCCGTAACTAAGCGGGGACGGGAATTGCGGAAATTTCCGTCGATTGTAAAGTTACAGTGATCGATTCGCAAATCCTACAACAGGTACCCTTACGCTCATCGTACATTTTCCTTCACTTCACCGACTTCTCTTGCCCAAAGGTATTGATTCGCAATGTATGGATAATGCACTTAGTACCTTTGGCTCCTGCCAGCTCGCGGAACCTGATTGGGATGCTCCGGGCACCTGCCATGAGGCGTCTCGGGCCGCATGAATACCAAACAGGCAAAAGTAATGAAAATTTGAACTTATACATAGATTCCTCACATCAGCTGCGAAAGCCGGACCTCCTGCATCTATTGCCGACGGGAATGCACTATTTCACGCAAACCAGAGCATTTGTATCCTATGTATTGTTAAAGCTCTCTTCGCCATAAGCCGAGATAATGATGTGTGCTCTGCCCGCTCGACTGCTTCAGGACTCCGCCAGGAACTACCCTCAAAGAACCGGAGAATTCTCCCCCGACCACAACCTGCTGTCGCGTCGCTTTTAGCACTGCAATTTGTGTCCTATCTCAGCAGGCAAGATACATGCATGCATGTATATGTATGCACCGGAAACTACATCCGCGTATGTGTAAATGGCAGCACGTTACTAAGACAACAAGCGGGTCCGTTCGATCGCTTTAAAACCATCAAGCGGTTGGGTAACGTAGTTTGTTCAACCTGCTTTCCTTAAGGGTCCTTAAGCGCCGCGTATAGCAATAGGGCTACTACTGTATAGTTTGGCTTTTCCAAGGAGATATTGAATAGAAGCGTGATATCAGGAATGTGTGTGTTTAGTTCGTTCGACTTTGTTAAGGATTTGTTCGCTGTGTGGGAGTGGAAGGGGTCTCTGGGGGCGCGGGCTCAGGAGAATCACGTGTGTCATAATCAACGTGTGTATTTATTGGCCCTGAACATACGGTCAATCACGGCTTAAGAAGTATCAGGGGGGTTAACAAGGCCGAATCTCAAAACCGTGTACTCAGCAATGCGAATCTGATTATATCCCTGCTGCAGATCGATAGAGCTCCGCGAAGCTTATCAAGCAAATCGTTTACACCCGGAAGAGGGTACCGATTTTTAATGGTCATGGAATTCAATCCACGGTAATCTATGCACATGCGTAGAGAACCGTCCTTCTTACCCATAAACAAATCGGAGGAGAGAAGGGAGACGTACTCGGACGAATTATGCCTTTAGCGAGCAGCACAGTAACCTGCCGTTTGACCTCGTCAAGCTCAAGAGGGCTATATTTTTTACTTTCCGTTCTGGATATGGCAAGTGGAACAAGCGTGAGAATGAATGCACTTTTTTGCGCTTCCAACATTGGGGGTAGAGCACACAAAAGGAGAAGTAGGACTGAAGTTTAGGACTCGGTTGTCGATTCGGTTGACTCGGATTTGGGTCGGCGTCAAGTTGGATTTGGATCCGGATGTGGGTTCACCTGATCCACATTGAGATTTGGAAATGGATTGGATTGGATCCGGGTTGGGGCTCTACTTGGTATGGGATCTGGATCCGGATCGGCTTCGGGATCTGGGTCGGGCAGAGTGGTATGGCCATACTGGTGTATGAGCATAGAGCAGTGCTGCGTATATTCGCAAAGATGATACGTTGTGGGAGAGGGATGGCAAAAAGGCAGGGAGGAGGACATGTAAGGGCGTACATGTAAGGGCGTACCGTGGAGGGGCATGGAAATTCCGTCGCTGCGGTTGCGGAGCCTCCTGCATCTGCAGCTGCTAGGCCTCTTGCAGCTAGCGATCGTTTCCACGCGTTGCAATGTGATACTGCGTGCATTGGCTGTGCCCAAGGTATCCCCGCACGGTCCGATATCCGAGAGTTCGTGAGCTGGACCTGGGCAGCATTCCTGGCTTCTTTCAGGTAGCGCAGTAGCACAGTAAAGGATTCTTAGTATCCGGGACGTGGATGTATCGCGATGGCGTCAGGCAAGCAGGATGGAAACGGGTAGTGTGGTAAATGCGACCCACTAGGGACAAGCGACAAGCTTGGTGTTGGAAGCGACGTATTCGGCAGCTTCTCCTAATTCGTGATCAGGTAAATGGTGGGTAAGTAGGGAACTCGGTTGGCAACCCGCAAGTATAATTGTACGGCAAAGGAATTTGTATGTCACGACTTTGCTGAGCAACGGAGCGTAACTCAACATTTTACTTCGCGTTTTGGATGAGTCCCTATGCGGCAGATACTCTTCGCCTTCATAAGGCCAGCTCCTGCAACTGATCAATTGGTGAAGATATATTGCCACAACCTTCAAAAGTGCTTTTTGTGACTCCTTATCATGTATGTTTGCTTCATATAGCTTGTATTAGGTTTAAGCTCTTGCAGCTAGCTAGCTTCCTTCAAGCACGATGAAGCCCGGCGCGCGTGGAACAGCCAAAAGGAGCTCATACAATACTTTTGTGACCATTATTTGCTTCTCAGTTGGTCTGCTTGGTGGATATCTGATCCTTGGAAGCCCTCGCACGGTAAGTTGCTCGGGCAACTATACTGGGCTGTTGCTTTTCCCCCACGATGATTATGAACCCGCGTTTCAGGCGGATCATATTGAAGCAATTAACGCCGATTCCCGATTGGGTAAGTTACTATCGCCCCGCGTGATGGCGTCTGGTCTCGTATCATTGCATTTACCAAGCGTAAGCCTTAATTCCCACGCTGTTATGCAGGTCATGGTTCCCATGGCTCCGTCAAGAAGGTGGGTATTGTGCTCCAACATGGTTTAGCATTCACCAACTTCGTCGGAGAGGGTTTTGGCGTACAGGCTGTCACCTGCAATTTGCTTCCGCGCCCTACGAAGGGAAGCTGCTTGGCGACTATATTTTCAATCGAGCAGATCACCACCACGGCACGCAGCACCACCCCATATTGCACCCGCAGCCTGCCTCGTGGGCCCAACTGCGTGCGCACCTATTTCTCCTTCCCCCTTCTCCTCTCTCTCCTCTGCTCCTCTCCTTCCTCGGAAGGGGTTTCGGAAGGGGTTTTGGGGTCATTACGACTCTCGTTCCTAGCCAGCGATTTTCTTCCCCTTCGCAACTCCCAACTAACGGCAGGTTTGGGGCACTCGACGGGAGCTGTTGACACCCAAAAAGGCTTCGAGCGGCATCAGCAGCAGCAGCAGCACGATGGGTGAGTGAGTCTATTTTGTTAGCATTTTCTGTCCGTCTGTCATGCATGGCTGGCTAACTGGCTGGCTGGCAACCTTTGTTGATCTGGGTCAAAGTGTGTGGAAGTCCGCAGTAAACCTTATGGTCGGGGGACATGAAGCTGTGATATGTCAGGGTGTGTGGATGTGTCGGAGTTATGGCCGGGATGGGAAACTGTGATGACTGGACGCCTCTTGCACACATTCACCACCTCTTATATACATGTATTGGCTGCGACCGCCATCACAATTGTTCATCACCATCAGTCTACGTTTTAACAGTGTATGCTTTGGTAACTCTTTTGACGTCCACCACAACAACCATGATAACCACAACAACCACAACAATCACAACCCCTTCGTCTTAATACGCTTTGAGGCGCCATGGCACGTGGTGCTACGCTTTGATACGTGATTTATATCCTCGCATACATACATACATACATACTCTCGACCCTTGCGCTGTGTTTCGGCTTCGGCCCCCGGCTCTCGCGGCCCACAGTGTAATCTAAGTCATACATACATACATACATACATACATACATACATACATACATACATACATACATACATACATACATACATACATGCATACGCAACGGTGATCACGATATGCTCCCCCGGTCCTCCGGGAGGATCTGACCTGGACCAAGTAACATCGCCCATGGGCCCCCCGGCTTTTACGAACCCCCCCGTACTTGTGTGCGGAACTCGTAACTTGTAACTAGTAACCATGGACCTCATATCATGGACCTCATATTCGCACGCTCCGTAAGGCAGTGGGGTACGACGAAGCACAGACGATGAACGAAAAGGAAAAATACCATAAGACGGATACAGTGGGATGTCTTGTTTGTGTGTTGCGGTGTATGTGAGAGCAGGTCACGGCTCCATTGGCGGCTCGCTGGGGGATAGTGTCCGTGGGTCCCTCCAAGGGGCCCTGGGACTGAAGGCCCCCGCCAATGGGGCGGCCAACGGAGGGGTGCCCAAGGAGGTGAGGAGGAGGGAGACCAAGGGAAGTGAGGGAGGGGGGATGCATCTCCGAAATTCAAAGAGGAGCAAGGAATACCTGCAGAGGTGAAAGAAAGGAAGGGGAAAAGGGAGGTCAACAGAGTGGGAGGGAAAGAGGGAAGGAGAGGGGGGAGCGGCAGGAAAACATGTGTGTTCTCATTGGACATTACACGGTTGATATGTTGTCACTTTTCCTAAATTGTCCCCCGTTCACCCGTCCCCCTTTCTTGGCATCCCCTTGGCCCTCCTCCCCCCAAATCTCCCTCAGATGGCGGCGGCTCTGAAGCAGCAGCAGTCGGACACTTCGGAACAGCGTGTCATGACAGCGAAGGAGGACGCCGCAAAGGAGGTAAACTGCGTGTCTGTCTGTCTGTCTATTTGTATGTATGTCCATGTGATGTGCATCTAACTCGTTATGCTCCCCCCGCCGTCACCCCTCCTGGCTGCCCCGCGAAACCCTCCCCGTCCCCATCATCTGTTTGGACACCAGATGGCCGCCGCTCTGAAGCAGCAGCAGTCGGATAAGTCGGAGAGCGCCGCGCTCACCTCCAAGGCAACTGAAGGCAAGGATAAGGAAGCGCTTATGAAGGTGAGTGGTGAAGGGGGCAGGTTGAGGGTGTGCGGGTGAGCGGTGAAGGGGACAGGGCGGGGTGGGGTGGGGTGGGGGGATGTATGGTGGCTGCGGGGTTAAGTCCGGGCGTCGCATGCCGTACAGTACGGCGTGTTTGTGGAGAGTTGAAGTTCGCCGATAAATTAGATGAGTCCATGGACCCTAAGAAACAATAAAATATGCTATACGTGTCATACATGTTAAACATCCTGTACATGGAAGAACGGAAGGAAAGGAAAGGAAGGAAAGGAAGGAAAGCTACGCCTCCCCTCGAGACTGCAGCCGCGCAAGCGGAACCCCGAATTGGAAACACACCACTATTCACCGCCACCGCCACCACTACCACTACTCAACGACCCCCCCCACACACACCACCAATAACACCAACACCATCAGGCCCAGCAATCTGAGACATCTGAGAGCAAGGCTGCCGGTGGTGCTGGCAGTGCCCGAGTGGAACAAGCCAAGAGCGCAGTAGCGGGAGGGGGAGGTACGGCTGCTGTAACCGGTGCGACTAGTACGACGACGGGTACGACAGCAAATACCACCGCCGCTGCTGCTCCGACCGCTACTACCACAACCACGACCGCCACGCCAGCGGCAATCACGACGACAGCCGCTGCCAGCCCGACCACAACTTCTACCACCACTGCTGCAGCCGCAACGACAACGACAACTGCAGCTGCAACAACGCCCTCCGCTACAACCGCCACAACCACTTCTGCTACAGTCGCCACCACGACAGCAGCACCAGCGACGACAGCGACGACAACGGTACCGACGACCACGGCCACAACAACGTCAACAACACCAACAGTAGCAGCAACACCAACAGTAGCAGCAACACCAACAGTAGCAGCAGCACCAACAGTAGCAGCAGCACCAACAGTAGCAGCAGCACCAACAGTAGCAGCAGCACCAGCAGCATCTTCTTCTTCACCTCCCCCTCCTCCCGCCGTATCAATCAAGGGTGTGTTCCCGGATGCCAACACCTGGCCCATCACCCCGGTCAAGGAGAAGATGCCCGGCAACACCATCCACACACTCTTCACCAGCAACGGAAGCCCCTACCAGAACATCCAGGCGCGAATCATGTGAGTGGTCGTTGCCGTCATCATCGTCGTTACCATCGTTCTTGTTGTTCTTGTACTTGCTCGTTACCGTTACCGTTACCGCGCGCAATCCACCCTCGGCAAAACGGTTTCCTCTCCCTCGTCTTGCCCGCGTCCGCGGACCCACATTGCTCTCTGCTTGGGGCGCCGGATGCCGCTTCCTTGACATTTTCTGCCCATGTATTCAACCTCCCTCCCTCCCTCTCTCCCTTCCTCCCTTCCTCCCTCTCTCCCTTCCTCCCTTCCTCCCGCTCTCCCTTTCCCCCTTCCTTCCTTTAACCTGCCACCCGTATTTCCCGACATAACGCTTCCCGGGCTGTAACACACCCTTCCACTGCCCGTTGCTCCAGGGTTGGCACCTACCACATGGTCCGCAAGATGCCTGGGGGGGAGCGCCTGGTGGCCCTCACTCGCATCCTGCACCGCACCGCGCCAGACGAGGTCATGGACGAGGTGAGTGGGGGTTGGTTGGGGGAGACGAGAGAAGAGAGGGGGCTTAAGAGGGGTCCTAGCCCTAACGAGGAAGGGGGTTGAGGGGGAAAATATGTTTTGTGTGTGGGAGGTCGAATTAATGGTGTGTTGGGGGAGCAGTGGGAGGCGAAGGGGAACAGTGGGACGTGTGGAAGACTAGGAGGGGGCCTGATGGATGATACTGGTGTTTCCGCTCGTGATGGTTCTGGAGCTGCCGGTTCTGTTGTTCCTATGTCTAGAGCTGCTGTTGGGGGAGCTGACTATGTCTTCACCTTTCCTGCTCCTTCCTCTTCTCCTCCATAACCTTCTCCTACACACACAATCATAGACAGACAGACAGGCATACAGACAGACACACCTTCACTTCCTGTATATGATTTCCACCCTCACCCATCCCCTCCTGGCACATCAGTCTTTCCTTGGCATCACCTTCACGCGCTCGTGGTTCGTCTTCCCCCCCCAACCCCTTCTTTCCCCAACCCACACAACCCCTTCTTCCCCCCCTCCACCCAACCCCTTCTTCCCCCCCTCCCCCCAACCCCTTCTTCCCCCCCTCCCCCCAACCCCTTCTCCCCCCCCACCCAACCCCTTTTTCCCTCCCAACCCACCCAACCCCTTCTTCCCCGGCAGATCCCCACCTTCCTGGCTAAGCCCCTCCAGCCCGAGTGTGACAAGTGGTGCTGGTTCCCGGTGGCGGACCGGGCAAATGCGGTGCAGCAGTGGATCAATGCGGCGGAGAAGGACCCGTCAATGGTCAAGGTAAGGATGGGCCTAGAACGGCTGGCCGGGACGAGAGGGGGGGCTGGGACGGGCAGTCCTTTGTGTATATGCAAAATGTGCAAAATATGCAGAGAATCAAGTGCCAATGGGTAGGAGGGGGCCGGTTGGAACTATAACGTATGCCACTTGTGCGTCTTGTAATATTTTTGTTAACTCGCAGCCCGCCGCCACCGCCCCCACCGCCACACACCATTGCTATCCGGCCCTACCCGGCTTTAAGTTTCTCCTCTTCACGGCTTTTATGCAGTCCACCCCGCCTTTTCTCCTCTGAATCCCTGTTGTTATCGGGTTCCGGATCCTGGTTCAAATCCGAGCCTGCGAATTTTTTCTTTCTTTGTCGCCAATCCCACCGCTTGCACTTCCAGGCTCCCTGGTTGCTGCTCCTAGAGACGGACTACGTGTGGGTTAGGCCGGTACCGGATCCGGGTGATGCGTACGACCGTGCCGTACCTGGCTGGTCGTTTGGATTCGACTACATTGCACCTGCCATCCCCAGTAAGAGGCGGGGGAAGAGTAAGAGGATGCATTGGGGGAGGCGGGGAGGGGGGAGAGAGAGGACAAAGCAAGGAGGTGACGGAAGGGGAAGAGGAGAATGTGGGGGTTATAGAATGAAGAGGAAAGGGGGAGGAGGGGAAAACGGGATGAGAAGGAGGGGCCGGGATGAGGAAAAGGGAGAACGAAAGCCAAACCAGCTATGCGCCATATACGCCTAGCTTCTATTCATTTCTAGTTTAGGTACCCCGGTCAGCTTCGACCGACTTCGTTTAGAATGTTGACCTGAGCCAAAGCTGGCGAACCTTACCCACCAAGTATCCAGCTAACGAGGGTCAGAGATATAGCAGGTAGGCGCGCTGCTACTGCACACCAGTTTGGGTAGCTCAATTAGTTCGACGTCGTTTCCTTCTCTTTTGACGTGTTAAGTGTCTTAAGAGTAATGGTCTTTAGGTCTCTCTTGCGTCCTTACTCCATCTTGGAGCTACCGCCCTAGACTGGCTGTTGGGCCCCCTCATGAGTCCAGGTAGGTATGGGGGCCCCTAGGTGACACCTTGGCGGGTAACGCAACAAAATCCAGAAGGCGATGTAACACACACACACACACGCATGCACACACACACACGCACGCACACGCATAACAGAATGCAACCCCAAGGTAGTTACAACCCGGTGTAGGCCTTTTGCTCTACACAGCAAGCTAGCTCTCCGAGCCCCTTCGGGAACTTACATTAAGCTGCAGGAATTAGTGCCCTCTGCACCCAGCTTATCATTTCGACCGGGGTCCTATCACTTCATAAAACGAAATGTGGTTAGCTCCGCCTCCAGCATTTGGCAACTTGCGTGCGCACAGATAGGCAGTGGTTTCCCTCAGTGTTGATACTGCTGCTGCATTTTTATCAATCTCAGTCTACTTTTGGTATCTGCTTCACACGCCAGTGGTTTGTCCTACCCTCCTCTGACCCCACATGCACATGGGAACTTCCGACAGATGGGAGTGCTCTGTGTGTGTACGTGCGCGGCTGACCCCTTCGGTGTTTTTAGGGGTTTGTTTTTGCCATGACCCCCCCCCCCCCGGCATGTCCCCCTCACCTTTTCCTTTCCCACCCCACCCCCCACCCCCCCCACACACGCGCACACACCCACAATCGAAATGCAGTCATTATCCAGCTGCTGAAGGAGCGCTGTCCGGATTGCGATCCCAAGAATGTGCCCAATTCGGGACCTGCGCCCGTGCTGGCTAGGTTCTCAGATTTCAAGGTGCGGACTTCAGGGCGTGTCTGTTTATTGTTCATTTCGGCAGGCGAGATGCGATGCGGTGCGGGGGGAAAAGGGGAAATGGCGAGAGGAAGTCCGTTGCATAGCGACCTGATGATCCGAGCCCACCCGACCAAATTTGCCTAGGTTTGTTCGTCTCTTTCTTTTCTTCAGCTTCTCCCCTTCCTCATCTGTCCTTCCCGTCCTCCCTCCCTACCATTTTCAGCTCCTCCCTTTCCTTTCTTCCCCTCCCCTTTTCCCCTTCACTCGTTCGTGGTCCGTCTTTCCCCTCTCCCCCTTCCTCCCTCGCACCACCGTGGCGGGCTCACCGCCTCCAGGCTGCCACACCGATTTGGGAGGAGCTCAGTCTGTGGATCGAGACCCACGAGGAGGCTAAGAAGATGCTAGGTGATTGTGTGTGTGTGTCGGTATGTAGAGGGTCGGGGGTAATAAGTGGATAGGGGGCTGAGGTCTTTGTGAGAGATGCCTATGTGGCACGGCGCGGAGGCGCTTCACGACGCGGCGCGGAGCGACACAGGGTTTTTACCCCTAGCCACCCAGTCGTTCTCGGGCGCCACCCCGCCACCCCACCACCCCATCGCTGCCGATGCCCCGTGCTGCCTTGCACGCCCCTATGGCTGTATATATTTTTTGTTGCCATTTATATGTCCTTTGCCTGTCACATATTTACCCCGTGTTCTCTGGGTCCTCCATGTAACCAGGCTGGGTTCGGGAGATGTACGCCTGGGACATTGGTGTCGCCGCCAACAAGCTCAACATCCGCAACCTGGGTCCCCCTGCCTCGCCACTCATTAGTCAGCCACCCCACGACCGCAGCTTGGGGAATGCCTCCATGTACCACTACACATGGGGCACCATTTACAAAGTGAGCAGGGTTGGATGGGGGGGCGTGACAGGACGGGGGACGTTTAAGAAAGGGCTTGAGGGTAGTGGGGGAGCAATGCAGGGATGGCATCTCCTCCTTTACCTCCTCCGTCACCTCGTCCTTCACCTCCTCCTTAGCCACCTCAGCCGCGTGCCAAGGCCCGCATCTGGACCTTTTGTTTCGTCTCTTGTCCCTACATTCGTCGTCTCTCACGTCTACCCGTCTGTCTGTCTGTCTGTCTGTCTGTCTGTCTTCTGCAGAAGCCGGGCGTGGAGAAGGAGATTTGGATGTTTGACAAGCGGACCTACACCGCATATGAGCACCAGCTCAAGGTACGCGTTTGCAAAGCCTCAATGTCCTGGTGGGAGGTCCGTGTGGCTGGCAGGCAGGCAGGCAGGCAGGCAGGTCTACTTCAAGGACTTGCTGACCGGCAGGCTCACAGGCAGCCTGGTTGAAGATTTGAAAGACGTCCTTCGTTGGGCTGAAAGCCTATACCTAGGCTGATACAGTTTTTCGTGTTTCTGTTACATATCGATCCGGGCCTGACGCTGGCCAGGGATGGAGTTTTATGTTGCTGACTATTGCCGTTTAGCTTACAGGAACATACATGTGTGTGTGCCTATGTGTGTGTGTGTGTATTTCTGTGAGGTCGCTACCATCCCACGACATGGTCGCTGGTAGAGTGGCGCCGTTTAGACACGTTTCCCCGCCCTTTGCTCTGTTGCGTTTGGATCATACTACCCAGATTCCATCATGTGCTCCTAATACCATATCGCCATGTGCATTTGCTGGGCCTCGTATGCCCGGTGGTCCACAGCATTCCCACTTTTGGCCCCTTGGATTTGCCATCCGAATTCTCACATCCCTCGGAGGTGGCGTCATCCTCAATGTTCATCCCTGGGCTAGGCCCCGTCTTCTCTCCAGCTAACGTACCTTCGCCCATGCATCACCTCCTTTCCTGCAGTTGCCACCCATCCCGATGCCCCCGAACTGGACCGAAGATCTTACTCTGCAGGTAGGGGCCAGGCTGTTTGTACGGTATTGTACAGTGTCGTACGGGCCGCCACGTGTAGTGCGATGTGTGTTTTGCTGTATGCCCGTGTGTTCTGTCCTTTCCACACCGGCGCAACCCCCCATCTGACGTTTGTGGTTCGTCTTTCCCCCATCTGACGTTTGTGGTTCGTCTTTCCCCCATCTGACGCTCCGAAACCGAACCACCGAAACCTCCCACCGATATCTCATATACACCCGATATCAACAATCCACAGGACGGCCTTAAAGTGACCAAGGAGCTCCACGACACGGTAGTGGACATGCTCTCCCACATGAATCAGGCCATTGCCCAGCTGCCTGATCTGACGGAGAAGGTCAAGAAGCAGAAGGAGGCGGAGGCCGCGGCGGCGGCGGCGGCGGCAGCTGCTGCTGGAACCAAGACAACCTAGCGCATACGACCGGGAAATCCAGGCAAAAGGTGTGAAGGCGGATGAAAGCTTTAACGGCCCCTGCTGCCGGCCCTCTGCCTGCGCATCGGGTTGGTTGTTTTGGACATTGGTGCTTACGTAGCTTGGCACTTACTGGCCGCTTGCTTGCTGGCCATATGGCACCGGCTTAGCCTCTCGTGTTCATGAGGAGGGAGAGCGAAGCGGCAGCGCTTGGAGGTGGGCGCCTGGTGCAGTGGGGCCTAAGGGGGGTATGCAGTTAGGCAGTCCGCGAACCGGGCATCGGCTGGGGAGAATGCTCCCCGCGTCCTAAGAGTTTTGCTCGTAAGAGGGGGATGGGGTTGCAGAGCCGAGCCGGGCAGACAGCTGCGGCACTGAAACGGCCCAGGAAGGTTGTCACACGGGGGCGGTGTGGGTGATGTGGGCGAAACAGAGATGACATTCCAAAATGGAGGAGAGTAGACGCGTGCGCCTCGCCCCCAAGAGAATGCTTGGAGCATTTATATCTTGGAGCAATGCGCCGTGCGCCAGCGGGTGATGCGGGGTGGGGGTGGCAGCTGTGGGCGGTGGGGGCTGTGCATGGAGGGGCTGTGCAAGGTGAGGGACACCCGGCTTTCCGGGTGGCTGCGTTAAGCGGGCGCTAGGTGACGGCCATAATGCTGTGATCACTTTCCAGAAGTAGTTACGCGCAATGTGCAGCGGGCATTTCGCGGTGGGGAGTCAGGTGGGTTGTGGTGTGTGTCCCGTTAATAGTCCCTGCACGTCCAACCGAGTGATCACGTCACCGTTTGATTTTTGCATTATTGATTACAGGTGGTGCCATACCCATACTATCGTACGAATGCGCATATGTGTGACGTGAACATAATGTTTATCCACGGAAATGCAGACGCGCGTGTGTATACGGCGCGCTTTTTTCGATGTTTGGGTTCATGCTCTGTGCACTCACTGCCACGTAGATTACACAGAGACACAGACCCACGTGCGAATAAGCAGGCGCAGTGAAAAGCAGGTGATGAATGGAACCGGTGACTGAAGAGGATAGGATTATTCGAGAGCTGTGCAGCGGTTGGTGCTTGTCTCTGGAATGCACCCGTATCCAGGGCTGTTGGCCCATATCTTTCTCTGGCACGTAGGGCTATGTAGGGATACACAAACGACTTCGATAACAATCCTACTATTGTGGCTTTGGTGTGGTGCTTCTGGGGGACTGCTGTGGACTGTGGACTGTGGGAGTGTTTTTAGTGAGCTGGACGATGTGTTGTGCGGAGAGCATGAGGCAAAGCTTCAGCGTGAGGAGCCGGGACGGGCGGTTTAGTTTCCTCTTGCTGCATTCGTCAGCAGAGAAATCATGCATCATTCCAACAGCATGCGATTTGAAAGTGGATGGAGGGAGTGATGACGAAGAGTTCGATGACAGGTAATATCATCTCCAGCTTATAAGAGTGCCCAAGCCAACAACTGATCTCTCCCGTCATCATAATCGTGTACGGCGGTACAGTTAGCAGTACAGACGGCTAATAGTTTCCCTCGTTTGCGCCGTCATATTCCTGAATACCTCAGGCAATCGAAGGGGGCCTCCTACCTGACACCCCGCAGAACAAAATTAGCAGGTTCTCTTCTGTCCCCTGTTAACGCACAAAACACGCCTTAAAACTCCGAAATCCCAATCCGTGATGATGGTGATGATGATGAGATGAGGCAAGGGCAGCAAGGGGGTTCAACCGCCTACACGTCACGGGTGTCCGAGGTGTGGGGTGCGGGTGCGGGTAGGGCAGAGGAGCAGGGTCAAGAAGACCTGCATCCAGATAGCAGCGTCCATGCGAGCCATTCGGAGTCATACAGTTGAGAGCCCAACTCCAGCTGAGGAGAGCCGGATATCGGCGGAATCTCAACAGCAGCAGCAGCAGCAGCGGGAAGGAAAGGGGGGAAGGGGTGCCAGAGAGGAGGTGTGTTTCATGACCTTAAGGAGGGGCCTGTGTGACGGTCCTCCGTCCCCTTCCCCCTCACCGTCCTCAGAAACTTGAAGGGCGCATGAACAATGTACGAAATAGAGGCTGTGATAGGGTTTGGGTTATAGGAAGTAATGGTGCACTGAGGGCCTTCATCACAATGCGAAGTACGACTGTACGCCAGCAAGTACGGCAGTACAGTATGTTGACCTGAAAGCTGCACTGTAGCTGCCGTGGTTGAGATACGTGACACCGGGCTCCAGCATGAACAGCTGCTGACGAGCTGCTCGTCCAAAGGGAACCGCTGCGGGGTTGTTCAGATAACTGCTACTGATGCTGTTGCTGGCACCGTCACCACGAATGCCTTCACCGCCATCGCGGCCACCTGCACCCATACCGCCGCCAGTTTTACTGCTAATGCTGGCACCGACAAGCTGTCCTTGTAGTTGTAGTTGTTCTTGATGCGGATGGGTTTGTTCGTGGAGCTGCCATGGCCGGGCTGTTCCGGCTACTTGAGCCTGAGTGTGGTGTCAGAGTGTTGGGAGTGTGCATGGTGTCGATATGTATGTGTGTCAGTCAGTTTGTGTGTTCATGTCCTTGTCGGTGTGTGGGTGTGTGGACAAGTGGGTTGGGAGAAAAGGAAAAACCGGCGACACGTCGGAAGACCTTTGTTAAAGTCGTCTCTAGGCACACACATACACACACGCACATACAGACATACGGACACATGGGCAACACAGCCCCTCTCAAATGCAATGCTCCATATTTTCACATTCGCACTCACTGAAACACCTGACATTTTTCCACACACACAAAAAAAGCACATAAGCAGACAGCACGCACATGAATCGGCAACTAACTACCCAACCAGCTCACACACAGAGGCACACACACCGGACAAACACCCAGAGTCCCAGACACGACGGCACGAACCTGAAACCGAATCAAAATGAGACATTGCCAGGACAGATATGTGGCCAGATCCGCTGGATCCAGGGACACGGCCTCCTAGAGCCATCTGCAAAAAGTACGACAGTATGACAACTGTACGGCCTGTCAGCATGCGGCATAGCCACAAGCAGATGGAATGAACCCCCCCCCAGCCCAGGAAGTAAGGGAAGTGACCACTAAACCGGTTTGGAGCTCGAGGGGTGGGGTGGAGTTATTAGGGGCTTATGATCTTACCGTGGATTGCTGGGCTTGTAGTCCAATGTGAGGTTGTGCCCACACCTTATATCTCGGCCCGGGCTTGTGCTGTGGGGTTTGAGCTGTGTACGGCAAGGTACGGCAAAGCCAGTAGTGCCCATGGGAGCCCAGCCAGGATGTAGAAAACAGGGATAAGGGGATGAGGAGGAGGAAGAAAATAGGTAAGAAAAACTGCATAGGCGGGAGGGAGTTGACGAGAGCCAGAAGAAGGAAACGAGGATGACTTAAGGATGTTGAGGTGATGGAGGCGTGTGAGGCTGCAGGAGTGAGGCCCAGATTTGGGTCGCAAAGGTGGTTGGGAGCATGGGCGTGGGGGTGGGGGATGGAAAGCGTGGATGACGGTCCATGAAGCTGGAGGCCTTGAAGGTGCAGCCTAAATACGGAAAAACTGCAGGGCCATGCTTGCCTGCTGTTGGGGGTGGGTGACACTCATCATGCTTGCAGACCAACGACTAAGGCAGAAGATAACCCTCAGCAAGCCCAAGGATATATGCAATCATAGCTTTGTTTACATGTAATCTTGGACAGTGCAGCTCTGGTATTTTGACGAACAATGAAGTGATTTAGGTTCATGATGCAAGCATAGCAAGAATGGCAATGGTCAAGCTGCTAGCTGCATTACAGCCGAACATTGTGGGTGCAAATCAGAAGGTTGGCCTAAGCAACTCTTCATAATGCCAGGTCTTCCATGCTGCGTGCTAGTCCACATACTTCTGTAAACCGACCACCACCACCACCACCACCACCCATCACCCTCAGGATGACACATACATAGAAGCTACTCGTGAGGTTATCAGGCGGCTCACGGGCCCCTGCTGTGCACTGCAATATGCCAGGCAATGACACCCTCTCCAATCATGTTCACATAGCCAGCATGTCTCTCACCCGTGTTAATCTGAAACTTCAAACTCAGTGCCACTTTCCCCTTGCCACCACACGCCAGGGAATCCAAGCTCCTGGCCCTGCTGCTCTACCATGGTCTCACCATGGGCCTTAGTCACTCCATCCTGGGGGAGGAATACTGCAGCATACTGCAGGTGGCAGGTGAACACCATCCAGTGCAGCCCAGGATTAATGAACGGTTTCCCCCTTAGTCCTCCTTCAGTCTGCCCCCGCTTTTCATACACGGACTTTGGACACCAGCAGTTCAATCCCCCACTGTAACACAGCAAAGGCGTAACCCGGGATGCTCAGATTGGCAGTTGCGTCATTACACCCACACACCAAAAGCACCAGGTCGCCTGCCCCTGACAGCCCAGGGCAGTCTCCTCCACCTGCAGGAGCTACAGCCGCCAACACTGCCCTGTGCTCCCCATAGCTTCCTGGACACCAGATCCCCCCTGGACCACTATCAGCTTCACATGGTGCATAGTGGTCAGCAGCAGCCAGTAGGGCCACCCTCATCAGGGTAGCCACAGCCCTATTGCTGCAGATGGTGCAAAGAGTGAGTGCTACACATGCAGGTGTGGTGCACGGGTGGCTGCCCACAGCCCTCCCTGGGCCCACAACCCATGCCTGCTGGTGGTGTGAACCAGCGGCCCGTGCTGACCACAGCCTGGGGCCGGGTACACAGGTGTGCATTTGTCAGCCATCACTGTTATACCACACCCTTCACCACTGCTGCCACCATGCTGGGTGCCACTGCTGCCTCTGTGCTGGCCACCACTGCTGCTGCTGCTGCCACCACTGCACCTGGGCTTTGGGCTTTCGTCAGCATTGCTCTTTCATAGGTCTTGGTCAGCACCATGCTGATGTGACCACTGCT
>NW_003307553.1:1959100-1962366 GCF_000143455.1 Volvox carteri f. nagariensis | reverse complement strand
CAAAGAACAATGCTGACCAGGATGCACAAAAGCCCAAAGCCCAGGTGCAGCGGTGGCAGCAGCAGCAGCAGCCAGGGTGGCGGCAGCAGTGGCGGGCAGCATGGCGGCAGCAGTGGCGCCCAGCGTGGTGGCAGCAGCAGTGAAGGGTGCGGTGTAACAGTGATGGCTAACAAATGCACACCTGTGTGCCTGGCCCCAGTGGCAGGCTGTGGTCAGTACAGGCCGCTGGTTCACACCACCAGCAGGCATGGGTTGTGGGGCCAGGGAGGGCTGTGGGCAACCACACTTGCACCACACCTGCATGTACTCACTCACTCTTTGCACTCACTCTTTGCACCATCTGCAGCAATAAGGCTGTGGCTACTCTGATGAGGGCTTTAAACCCTAAGTTGTTGTCTAGGCAGTGACAGCAACCACTAGGAGCTGGAGTCTATGCAACGCAGGCTCCTCGGCAAAGGATGACCCAGTTGGTGGCACAGGAACCACGCTTAGAATGTACCTAAGGCCTGCAGAATGCCAACCACCACGCCAGGCGCCAGGTGCGCATCAAGGAGATCTTCCCGTCTAGCTGCACGCAGGCGCGCAGCGGTGCGGAACTTAGCTGTCCACAGTAACTGCAAGTCCTCTTCATCTAAATCAGCGGAGTCTAAGCCAGCCTCTGTGACAACAGCGCACATATGCTGCCTCTCATCTGGCGTCATTGAGGGTCTTTCCATTGGCCAGCGGTTAGTAAATATCCATAGTTTATATGGAAAGTTAAGAAATTTCCTTAATTTCATTACCCATTGGGCCCACTGTACACAACTTTTATCGGACATACGGATTGTACGCCATTGCTCACTTTGAAGCTACGTTAGCCCACGATGATGCAACTGGTGAATGATGCAACTGGTGGTACTCCGGCAAACGCGAGGCGTGTTGACCCGACACGAGGTTGACATGGCCATGCTGTACGCGAAGCTGCCTCAAGCGAGCCTCGTCATTCATATGAGTTCCAAGGTACTCATCAGGAGTTCCTTGGAAGGACATTGACGCGGAAATGGCACTCGCCGATTTTGCGTAGCAGGTCTCTGTCGCTTCCAAGCGCCGTGGACTGCACTGGTCAACGTACCAAATATATGCCTATTCAGCTGCGGACCCGAACGGCCCTAAGGAAACCCGGCCGGCCCTAAAGCATGTGCGCTGAAAACGCGCGGCCTGGCAAGGAGCTTGTGGGGACCGCTCTTGCATGATAAACGCTAGTTCGGCGAGTTCAAGTTTCTCCCGGTCTCTCGCTTGCTCTGAGAATGAGTTACAGAGCTAAACTAAACGCACGTCTTGTCGTTGCGAGCAGCGCGCTGGCAAGGAAGCGGTTAGCATCGCTCCAGGGCGGTGTCTCGTCTGGGCCAGGTGTCCGCGTGGGCGTGCCGAACGAAAATTTAGGACCAGCCAATGGAAAGACCCTCATTGCGCCAAACGCCAAACTGGTTCTTGCAGGTTCTGCTTCAGCTGCGTCCACCCCAAACATTTAGTGGACAGCATCCACGGGAATTTTAAGGCTGCAGGTCGCCGTCAGTGTTGCTGCATTTTGCAGCTGCGGCAGCTCCTAAGCTCTGATCTGAATTTAAAGGAGCGTGGGTTATGTATTCAAACCGTGTTGGAGTAAGTCACACGGAGTACCTGGAAGATATTTTGCAAAAGACAAAACAAGACAACATCAAGATGTTACATGTTGTACGGGCCGTACTGGTCAGCAAAACGTCTGTCCCCACAACGGAGGCTGTCGGTCTTACTGTCAACGCGCGAAAGTGTGAGCTGTTGTTTTTTCATCCCGATGGGCAGGTTAGAAGGCAGGTCTATGCTCTCAGCGCATATGACCTGGTCACCATGCGCGTGCTTGAGGAGGGGCTACTGGCCGCTCACGTGCAAAACACGCGCCCGCTGCCTTGGGCTGCAATTCGGACCAAAGTCGGGTTTTGCGAAAAAAATAGTCGTGGCGGCAGCCCAAGTCTCGTTCTGACAATTCATCCGTGTCCTCTCGGAATCACCACCAGCACCACCACAGTATAAAAATGATTACTCATTCAAGTTCTTCGTTCAAGACACATAAGCCCCTTCCTAAGGCCTCGTGGAGTTCATCAGCATGCTTGAAGCGTGTAGAGCAGCTCGTCCATGTTGTGGATTCATGAGGTGGCACTTGAGAAGTCACCAAGCAGCACTTAAGCGTGAACCTGCAAACATGGACACACATCAATACGCCACATACATACATACATACATCGCTTTTGTGGTTCCGCTGGTCTATCCCGGGCTCCTGCAGTGGTGATTGGGCTTGTGTGTGGTCCCTTTTCTTTATATGGCTACTTCTCCACTGGACCAGCCCAGGAAGGGACAGGTAGAGGAGGTCAGTTGTTGTAAGGTGGCTGCAAGACATCTTGTGGTGTCGAGCTCTCTTAGCCTTTCTCTCTTGGAGGGTTTTTATTGGCATGTTAGGTGTATCAGCAGCCCTCCCCTGCCGGGACTGCCCTAACCATATTTTTATTTTCCGTTTTCGTTGGTGGTGTTTTGGGGGGTTGTTTCAGAGAGCCTTTGACTTTGCCCTAGCTGAGACTTGTGGACTCACTCTAGCGGGACCTGAGAGCCCTTCGTGGTGTTTTCACTGCAGCGCCATCCCTGGATGGAGGGGCTGCGGAGTGGCTGCGTAGAGTGTTGGCAGTCTGAGTTGGTGTCGGGAGCACACAAGACTAACCGACTTGTGCTGTGTGCTCCTGACCCTTGCGTTGTGTTTCGGCTTTGGCCCGCGGCTCTCGCAGCCCACAGTGTAATCTAAGTCATACATACATACACACGCGGCCCTACCCTTCATTGCCACTATCTCCATGAACCTGACGGGTCGGGCCTCCAGCTGCTGCCGATACCAGGACTGGACCTCAAGTGCCAGTCTGAGGAGGGTGGGGGGTGGGAGGTCGTCACAGGACAATGACGACGACGATGCTGGTGACGATGAATGGTGATGATGGTGATGGTAATGATGATGATGCTGGTGATGGTGATGATGCTGGTGATGGTAATGGTAATGATGCTGGTGATGATGCTGGTGATGGTGATGCTGGTGATGGTGATGCTGGTGATGGTGATGCTGGTGATGGTGATGCTGGTGGTGGTGATGCTGGTGATGCTGGTGATGCTGGTGATAGTGATGCTGCTGCTGCTGGTAATGGTAATGGTAATGATGCTGGTGATGATGCTGGTGATGGTGATGCTGATGCTGGGAAGCTGGTGATGCT
>NW_003307553.1:1958034-1959050 GCF_000143455.1 Volvox carteri f. nagariensis | reverse complement strand
AGCAGCTCGTCATGTTGTGGATTCATGAGGTGGCACTTGAGAAGTCACCAAGCAGCACTTAAGCGTGAACCTGCAAACATGGACACACATCAATACGCCACATACATACATACATACATCGCTTTTGTGGTTCCGCTGGTCTATCCCGGGCTCCTGCAGTGGTGATTGGGCTTGTGTGTGGTCCCTTTTCTTTATATGGCTACTTCTCCACTGGACCAGCCCAGGAAGGGACAGGTAGAGGAGGTCAGTTGTTGTAAGGTGGCTGCAAGACATCTTGTGGTGTCGAGCTCTCTTAGCCTTTCTCTCTTGGAGGGTTTTTATTGGCATGTTAGGTGTATCAGCAGCCCTCCCCTGCCGGGACTGCCCTAACCATATTTTTATTTTCCGTTTTCGTTGGTGGTGTTTTGGGGGGTTGTTTCAGAGAGCCTTTGACTTTGCCCTAGCTGAGACTTGTGGACTCACTCTAGCGGGACCTGAGAGCCCTTCGTGGTGTTTTCACTGCAGCGCCATCCCTGGATGGAGGGGCTGCGGAGTGGCTGTGTAGAGTGTTGGCAGTCTGAGTTGGTGTCGGGAGCACACAAGACTAACCGACTTGTGCTGTGTGCTCCTGACCCTTGCGTTGTGTTTCGGCTTTGGCCCACGGCTCTCGCAGCCCACAGTGTAATCTAAGTCATACATACATACAGGCAGGCGGCTGGCAGAAGTTAAGGCCTGACTTCTGCTCCCAATCGATCCAGTCGACCCGGGTTCAAATCCGCCTGCCAGCTCCTCGGGTGTTTGAGGAGTGATGAAATGGGAGGTGGCCCCCCATCATATGGACGGTGTAGGACGTGATAATATCAACTTGCGAGCTGACCAGGAACTAAGTTGATGCGCCGTTGATCCGCTAGATTTGGTTGGATGCTGGTGGTGAGTTGCCGAACCCAACGAATACATTCTGAAGTCGGATGGGGTGACGGATTAGGGTGCCCCTCTAGCAGGGGAGAGCAGGGACTGCCCCGGGAAAGGGGGCCGCT
>NW_003307553.1:1952518-1954854 GCF_000143455.1 Volvox carteri f. nagariensis | reverse complement strand
CCTCATTGCGCCAACGCCAAACTGGTTCTTGCAGGTTCTGCTTCAGCTGCGTCCACCCCAAACATTTAGTGGACAGCATCCACGGGAATTTTAAGGCTGCAGGTCGCCGTCAGTGTTGCTGCATTTTGCAGCTGCGGCAGCTCCTAAGCTCTGATCTGAATTTAAAGGAGCGTGGGTTATGTATTCAAACCGTGTTGGAGTAAGTCACACGGAGTACCTGGAAGATATTTTGCAAAAGACAAAACAAGACAACATCAAGATGTTACATGTTGTACGGGCCGTACTGGTCAGCAAAACGTCTGTCCCCACAACGGAGGCTGTCGGTCTTACTGTCAACGCGCGAAAGTGTGAGCTGTTGTTTTTTCATCCCGATGGGCAGGTTAGAAGGCAGGTCTATGCTCTCAGCGCATATGACCTGGTCACCATGCGCATGCTTGAGGAGGGGCTACTGGCCGCTCACGTGCAAAACACGCGCCCGCTGCCTTGGGCTGCAATTCGGACCAAAGTCGGGTTTTGCGAAAAAAATAGTCGTGGCGGCAGCCCAAGTCTCGTTCTGACAATTCATCCGTGTCCTCTCGGAATCACCACCAGCACCACCACAGTATAAAAATGATTACTCATTCAAGTTCTTCGTTCAAGACACATAAGCCCCTTCCTAAGGCCTCGTGGAGTTCATCAGCACGCTTGAAGCGTGTAGAGCAGCTCGTCCATGTTGTGGATTCATGAGGTGGCACTTGAGAAGTCACCAAGCAGCACTTAAGCGTGAACCTGCAAACATGGACACACATCAATACGCCACATACATACATACATACATCGCTTTTGTGGTTCCGCTGGTCTATCCCGGGCTCCTGCAGTGGTGATTGGGCTTGTGTGTGGTCCCTTTTCTTTATATGGCTACTTCTCCACTGGACCAGCCCAGGAAGGGACAGGTAGAGGAGGTCAGTTGTTGTAAGGTGGCTGCAAGACATCTTGTGGTGTCGAGCTCTCTTAGCCTTTCTCTCTTGGAGGGTTTTTATTGGCATGTTAGGTGTATCAGCAGCCCTCCCCTGCCGGGACTGCCCTAACCATATTTTTATTTTCCGTTTTCGTTGGTGGTGTTTTGGGGGGTTGTTTCAGAGAGCCTTTGACTTTGCCCTAGCTGAGACTTGTGGACTCACTCTAGCGGGACCTGAGAGCCCTTCGTGGTGTTTTCACTGCAGCGCCATCCCTGGATGGAGGGGCTGCGGAGTGGCTGTGTAGAGTGTTGGCAGTCTGAGTTGGTGTCGGGAGCACACAAGACTAACCGACTTGTGCTGCGTGCTCCTGACCCTTGCGTTGTGTTTCGGCTTTGGCCCGCGGCTCTCGCAGCCCACAGTGTAATCTAAGTCATACATACATACACACGCGGCCCTACCCTTCATTGCCACTATCTCCATGAACCTGACGGGTCGGGCCTCCAGCTGCTGCCGATACCAGGACTGGACCTCAAGTGCCAGTCTGAGGAGGGTGGGGGGTGGGAGGTCGTCACAGGACAATGACGACGACGATGCTGGTGACGATGAATGGTGATGATGGTGATGGTAATGATGATGATGCTGGTGATGGTGATGATGCTGGTGATGGTAATGGTAATGATGCTGGTGATGATGCTGGTGATGGTGATGCTGGTGATGGTGATGCTGGTGATGGTGATGCTGGTGATGGTGATGCTGGTGATAGTGATGCTGGTGGTGGTGATGCTGGTGATGCTGGTGATGCTGGTGATAGTGATGCTGCTGCTGCTGGTAATGGTAATGGTAATGATGCTGGTGATGATGCTGGTGATGGTGATGCTGATGCTGGTGATGCTGGTGATGCTGGTGAAGCTGGTGATGCTGGTGATGCTGATGACGGTGATGATGGTGATGATGATGATGATGAGGCAAGGGCAACAAGGGGGTTCAACCGCCTACACGTCACGGGGGTCCGAGGTGTGGGGTGCGGGTGCGGGTAGGGCAGAGGAGCAGGGTCAAGAAGACCTGCATCCAGATAGCAGCGTCCATGCGAGCCATTCGGAGTCATACAGTTGAGAGCCCAACTCCAGGTGAGGAGAGCCGGATATCGGCGGAATCTCAACAGCAGCAGCAGCAGCAGCGGGAAGGAAAGGGGGGAAGGGTTGCCAGAGAGGAGGTGTGTTTCATGACCTTAAGGAGGGGCCTGTGTGACAGTCCTCTGTCCCCTTCCCCCTCACCATCCTCAGAAACTTGAAGGGTGCATGAACAATGTACGAAATAGAGGCTGTGATAGGGTTTGGGTTATAGGAAGTAATGGTGCACTGAGGGCCTTCATCACAATGCAAAGTAGAACTGTGCTGC
>NW_003307553.1:1948161-1949204 GCF_000143455.1 Volvox carteri f. nagariensis | reverse complement strand
CCCGGCTCTCGCGGCCCACAGCTGTTCACAACCATGCTACCAGCCACAACCAAGCATGCAGCTGAGAACAGCGACACAATTCTCATTGGGTGGGTGACTTCTACTTTGTGGAAAACCCAGGGCTGGACTCCACGGCTGGTGAAGGGGGGTGACGGGGGGATGGCCCTACAGCAAACCTACTCAGGGAGGCAGGCCCCACCATGGTGGACAGCCACCGCCAGCTGCACCCCAACAGTTGTGACTTCACCCACTTCTACAGAGCACCCTGCACCGGGGCCTCCCGCCTAGACCGCATCTATGTAGACCATGGCACCATGCCATACATTGCTAAGACGGAGATTGCCGTGCAAACACCATCGGATCACAAGCCAATGGTCATGCACCTGCTGCCATGCCAACCAGAGAGCAAGGGCCCAGGGAACCGACGAGTGCGGCTGGCCTTCACATCACACCAGGACTTAGCCGCAAGCATGGAGGCATGGATGACCAGCCAGTGTGCCACAGCCCCATCTGTGGAGGAGAACCCTTTGGGCCTGATTGCATGGTAGCCGGCTTTTAAACGCCGGCTGAGCACCCTGGCCCTTCAGCTCAACAAGGCGGCACAACACCGCAAGCTCAGACCAGGAGCCCGGGCTCGGGAGGCATTACCGCAGGTCCAGTTGGCAAGGCAAGCGGTGGATGCAGCCCCTACAGCACAACAGCCACTTTAACAACTGGTCAAAGCCCAGGCAACACTCACACGAGCACATCATGAAGACTGCGAGAAGGATGCAATGCATTGCATCCATATGGAGGCCCGCACCCACTGGCTGTGGGCAGGGGAGATGCCGAGCCCATCCCTTACAGCCTTCCTCCAGGCCCAGGCTGTAGACCAACAGCCAGCCCCTGTCGCCCTGCAAGCCTCGTCCAGCCGACTTGTTACCAACCCCGCTCAGCTGCCCCAGGTGGTGGCGGACTTCTGGAAGGATGTGAGCAAGACCCCAGGGGATCCTCATCTGCCCCCAGGCCCGCCAAACCATACTGAACTCCCTCACCGCTGCCAA
>NW_003307553.1:1946787-1948016 GCF_000143455.1 Volvox carteri f. nagariensis | reverse complement strand
GCCTCGTGGAGTTCATCAGCACGCTTGAAGCGTGTAGAGCAGCTCGTCCATGTTGTGGATTCATGAGGTGGCACTTGAGAAGTCACCAAGCAGCACTTAAGCGTGAACCTGCAAACATGGACACACATCAATACGCCACATACATACATACATACATCGCTTTTGTGGTTCCGCTGGTCTATCCCGGGCTCCTGCAGTGGTGATTGGGCTTGTGTGTGGTCCCTTTTCTTTATATGGCTACTTCTCCACTGGACCAGCCCAGGAAGGGACAGGTAGAGGAGGTCAGTTGTTGTAAGGTGGCTGCAAGACATCTTGTGGTGTCGAGCTCTCTTAGCCTTTCTCTCTTGGAGGGTTTTTATTGGCATGTTAGGTGTATCAGCAGCCCTCCCCTGCCGGGACTGCCCTAACCATATTTTTATTTTCCGTTTTCGTTGGTGGTGTTTTGGGGGGTTGTTTCAGAGAGCCTTTGACTTTGCCCTAGCTGAGACTTGTGGACTCACTCTAGCGGGACCTGAGAGCCCTTCGTGGTGTTTTCACTGCAGCGCCATCCCTGGATGGAGGGGCTGCGGAGTGGCTGTGTAGAGTGTTGGCAGTCTGAGTTGGTGTCGGGAGCACACAAGACTAACCGACTTGTGCTGTGTGCTCCTGACCCTTGCGTTGTGTTTCGGCTTTGGCCCGCGGCTCTCGCAGCCCACAGTGTAATCTAAGTCATACATACATACACACGCGGCCCTACCCTTCATTGCCACTATCTCCATGAACCTGACGGGTCGGGCCTCCAGCTGCTGCCGATACCAGGACTGGACCTCAAGTGCCAGTCTGAGGAGGGTGGGGGGTGGGAGGTCGTCACAGGACAATGACGACGACGATGCTGGTGACGATGAATGGTGATGATGGTGATGGTAATGATGATGATGCTGGTGATGGTGATGATGCTGGTGATGGTAATGGTAATGATGCTGGTGATGATGCTGGTGATGGTGATGCTGGTGATGGTGATGCTGGTGATGGTGATGCTGGTGATGGTGATGCTGGTGGTGGTGATGCTGGTGATGCTGGTGATGCTGGTGATAGTGATGCTGCTGCTGCTGGTAATGGTAATGGTAATGATGCTGGTGATGATGCTGGTGATGGTGATGCTGATGCTGGTGAAGCTGGTGATGCTGGTGAAGCTGGTGATGCTGGTGATGCTGATGACGGTGATGATGGTGATGATGATGATGATGAGG
>NW_003307553.1:1943172-1945996 GCF_000143455.1 Volvox carteri f. nagariensis | reverse complement strand
ACACTAGTTCGGCGAGTTCAAGTTTCTCCCGGTCTCTCGCTTGCTCTGAGAATGAGTTACAGAGCTAAACTAAACGCACGTCTTGTCGTTGCGAGCAGCGCGCTGGCAAGGAAGCGGTTAGCATCGCTCCAGGGCGGTGTCTCGTCTGGGCCAGGTGTCCGCGTGGGCGTGCCGAACGAAAATTTAGGACCAGCCAATGGAAAGACCCTCATTGCGCCAAACGCCAAACTGGTTCTTGCAGGTTCTGCTTCAGCTGCGTCCACCCCAAACATTTAGTGGACAGCATCCACGGGAATTTTAAGGCTGCAGGTCGCCGTCAGTGTTGCTGCATTTTGCAGCTGCGGCAGCTCCTAAGCTCTGATCTGAATTTAAAGGAGCGTGGGTTATGTATTCAAACCGTGTTGGAGTAAGTCACACGGAGTACCTGGAAGATATTTTGCAAAAGACAAAACAAGACAACATCAAGATGTTACATGTTGTACGGGCCGTACTGGTCAGCAAAACGTCTGTCCCCACAACGGAGGCTGTCGGTCTTACTGTCAACGCGCGAAAGTGTGAGCTGTTGTTTTTTCATCCCGATGGGCAGGTTAGAAGGCAGGTCTATGCTCTCAGCGCATATGACCTGGTCACCATGCGCGTGCTTGAGGAGGGGCTACCGGCCGCTCACGTGCAAAACACGCGCCCGCTGCCTTGGGCTGCAATTCGGACCAAAGTCGGGTTTTGCGAAAAAAATAGTCGTGGCGGCAGCCCAAGTCTCGTTCTGACAATTCATCCGTGTCCTCTCGGAATCACCACCAGCACCACCACAGTATAAAAATGATTACTCATTCAAGTTCTTCGTTCAAGACACATAAGCCCCTTCCTAAGGCCTCGTGGAGTTCATCAGCACGCTTGAAGCGTGTAGAGCAGCTCGTCCATGTTGTGGATTCATGAGGTGGCACTTGAGAAGTCACCAAGCAGCACTTAAGCGTGAACCTGCAAACATGGACACACATCAATACGCCACATACATACATACATACATACATACATACATACATACATACATCGCTTTTGTGGTTCTGCTGGTCTATCCCGGGCTCCTGCAGTGGTGATTGGGCTTGTGTGTGGTCCCTTTTCTTTATATGGCTACTTCTCCACTGGACCAGCCCAGGAAGGGACAGGTAGAGGAGGTCAGTTGTTGTAAGGTGGCTGCAAGACATCTTGTGGTGTCGAGCTCTCTTAGCCTTTCTCTCTTGGAGGGTTTTTATTGGCATGTTAGGTGTATCAGCAGCCCTCCCCTGCCGGGACTGCCCTAACCATATTTTTATTTTCCGTTTTCATTGGTGGTGTTTTGGGGGGTTGTTTCAGAGAGCCTTTGACTTTGCCCTAGCTGAGACTTGTGGACTCACTCTAGCGGGACCTGAGAGCCCTTCGTGGTGTTTTCACTGCAGCGCCATCCCTGGATGGAGGGGCTGCGGAGTGGCTGTGTAGAGTGTTGGCAGTCTGAGTTGGTGTCGGGAGCACACAAGACTAACCGACTTGTGCTGTGTGCTCCTGACCCTTGCGTTGTGTTTCGGCTTTGGCCCGCGGCTCTCGCAGCCCACAGTGTAATCTAAGTCATACATACATACACACGCGGCCCTACCCTTCATTGCCACTATCTCCATGAACCTGACGGGTCGGGCCTCCAGCTGCTGCCGATACCAGGACTGGACCTCAAGTGCCAGTCTGAGGAGGGTGGGGGGTGGGAGGTCGTCACAGGACAATGACGACGACGATGCTGGTGACGATGAATGGTGATGATGGTGATGGTAATGATGATGATGCTGGTGATGGTGATGATGCTGGTGATGGTAATGGTAATGATGCTGGTGATGATGCTGGTGATGGTGATGCTGGTGATGGTGATGCTGGTGATGGTGATGCTGGTGATGGTGATGCTGGTGATAGTGATGCTGGTGGTGGTGATGCTGGTGATGCTGGTGATGCTGGTGATAGTGATGCTGCTGCTGCTGGTAATGGTAATGGTAATGATGCTGGTGATGATGCTGGTGATGGTGATGCTGATGCTGGTGAAGCTGGTGATGCTGGTGATGCTGATGACGGTGATGATGGTGATGATGATGATGATGAGGCAAGGGCAACAAGGGGGTTCAACCGCCTACACGTCACGGGGGTCCGAGGTGTGGGGTGCGGGTGCGGGTAGGGCAGAGGAGCAGGGTCAAGAAGACCTGCATCCAGATAGCAGCGTCCATGCGAGCCATTCGGAGTCATACAGTTGAGAGCCCAACTCCAGGTGAGGAGAGCCGGATATCGGCGGAATCTCAACAGCAGCAGCAGCAGCAGCGGGAAGGAAAGGGGGGAAGGGGTGCCAGAGAGGAGGTGTGTTTCATGACCTTAAGGAGGGGCCTGTGTGACAGTCCTCTGTCCCCTTCCCCCTCACCATCCTCAGAAACTTGAAGGGTGCATGAACAATGTACGAAATAGAGGCTGTGATAGGGTTTGGGTTATAGGAAGTAATGGTGCACTGAGGGCCTTCATCACAATGCAAAGTAGAACTGTGCTGCATGCTAGTCCACTTATTTCTGTAAACCGACCACCACCACCCATCACCCTCAGGATGACACATACATAGAAGCTACTCGTGAGGTTATCAGGCGGCTCACGGGCCCCTTCTGTGCACTGCAATATGCCAGGCAATGACACCCTCTCCAATCATGTTCACATAGCCAGCATGTCTCTCACCCGTATTAATCTGAAACTTCAAACTCAGTGCCACTTTCCCCTTGCCACCACACGCCAGGGAATCCAAGCTCCTGGCCCTGCTGCTCTACCATGGTCT
>NW_003307553.1:1892897-1943122 GCF_000143455.1 Volvox carteri f. nagariensis | reverse complement strand
GAGCTGGAGTCTATGCAACACAGGCTCCTCGGCAAAGGATGACCCAGTTGGTGGCACAGGAACCACGCTTAGAATGTACCTAAGGCCTGCAGAATGCCGACCACCACGCCAGGCGCCAGGTGCGCATCAAGGAGATCTTCCCGTCTAGCTGCACGCAGGCGCGCAGCGGTGCGGAACTTAGCTGTCCACAGTAACTGCAAGTCCTCTTCATCTAAATCAGCGGAGTCTAAGCCAGCCTCTGTGACAACAGCGCACATATGCTGCCTCTCATCTGGCGTCATTGAGGGTCTTTCCATTGGCCAGCGGTTAGTAAATATCCATAGTTTATATGGAAAGTTAAGAAATTTCCTTAATTTCATTACCCATTGGGCCCACTGTACACAACTTTTATCGGACATACGGATTGTACGCCATTGCTCACTTTGAAGCTACGTTAGCCCACGATGATGCAACTGGTGAATGATGCAACTGGTGGTACTCCGGCAAACGCGAGGCGTGTTGACCCGACACGAGGTTGACATGGCCATGCTGTACGCGAAGCTGCCTCAAGCGAGCCTCGTCATTCATATGAGTTCCAAGGTACTCATCAGGAGTTCCTTGGAAGGACATCGACGCGGAAATGGCACTCGCCGATTTTGCATAGCAGGTCTCTGTCGCTTCCAAGCGCCGTGGACTGCACTGGTCAACGTACCAAATATATGCCTATTCAGCTGCGGACCCGAACGGCCCTAAGGAAACCCGGCCGGCCCTAAAGCATGTGCGCTGAAAACGCGCGGCCTGGCAAGGAGCTTGTGGGGGCTTGCATGACAAACGCTAGTTCGGCGAGTTCAAGTTTCTCCCGGTCTCTCGCTTGCTCTGAGAATGAGTTACAGAGCTAAACTAAACGCACGTCTTGTCGTTGCGAGCAGCGCGCTGGCAAGGAAGCGGTTAGCATCGCTCCAGGGCGGTGTCTCGTCTGGGCCAGGTGTCCGCGCGGGCGTGCCGAACGAAAATTTAGGACCAGCCAATGGAAAGACCCTCATTGCGCCAAACGCCAAACTGGTTCTTGCAGGTTCTGCTTCAGCTGCGTCCACCCCAAATATTTAGTGGACAGCATCCACGGGAATTTTAAGGCTGCAGGTCGCCGTCAGTGTTGCTGCATTTTGCAGCTGCGGCAGCACCTAAGCTCTGATCTGAATTTAAAGGAGCGTGGGTTATGTATTCAAACCGTGTTGGAGTAAGTCACACGGAGTACCTGGAAGATATTTTGCAAAAGACAAAACAAGACAACATCAAGATGTTACATGTTGTACGGGCCGTACTGGTCAGCAAAACGTCTGTCCCCACAACGGAGGCTGTCGGTCTTACTGTCAACGCGCGAAAGTGTGAGCTGTTGTTTTTTCATCCCGATGGGCAGGTTAGAAGGCAGGTCTATGCTCTCAGCGCATATGACCTGGTCACCATGCGCGTGCTTGAGGAGGGGCTACCGGCCGCTCACGTGCAAAACGCGCGCCCGCTGCCTTGGGCTGCAATTCGGACCAAAGTCGGGTTTTGCGAAAAAAATAGTCGCGGCGGCAGCCCAAGTCTCGTTCTGACAATTCATCCGTGTCCTCTCGGAATCACCACCAGCACCACCACAGTATAAAAATGATTACTCATTCAAGTTCTTCGTTCAAGACACATAAGCCCCTTCCTAAGGCCTCGTGGAGTTCATCAGCATGCTTGAAGCGTGTAGAGCAGCTCGTCCATGTTGTGGATTCATGAGGTGGCACTTGAGAAGTCACCAAGCAGCACTTAAGCGTGAACCTGCAAACATGGACACACATCAATACGCCACATACATACATACATACATCACTTTTGTGGTTCCGCTGGTCTATCCCGGGCTCCTGCAGTGGTGATTGGGCTTGTGTGTGGTCCCTTTTCTTTATATGGCTACTTCTCCACTGGACCAGCCCAGGAAGGGACAGGTAGAGGAGGTCAGTTGTTGTAAGGTGGCTGCAAGACATCTTGTGGTGTCGAGCTCTCTTAGCCTTTCTCTCTTGGAGGGTTTTTATTGGCATGTTAGGTGTATCAGCAGCCCTCCCCTGCCGGGACTGCCCTAACCATATTTTTATTTTCCGTTTTCGTTGGTGGTGTTTTGGGGGGTTGTTTCAGAGAGCCTTTGACTTTGCCCTAGCTGAGACTTGTGGACTCACTCTAGCGGGACCTGAGAGCCCTTTGTGGTGTTTTCACTGCAGCCCCATCCCTGGATGGAGGGGCTGCGGAGTGGCTGTGTAGAGTGTTGGCAGTCTGAGTTGGTGTCGGGAGCACACAAGACTAACCGACTTGTGCTGTGTGCTCCTGACTCTTGCGTTGTGTTTCTGCTTCGGCCCCCGGCTCTCGCGGCCCACAGCTGTTCACAACCATGCTACCAGCCACAACCAAGCATGCAGCTGAGAACAGCGACACAATTCTCATTGGGTGGGTGACTTCTACTTTGTGGAAAACCCAGGGCTGGACTCCACGGCTGGTGAAGGGGGGTGACGGGGGGATGGCCCTACAGCAAACCTACTCAGGGAGGCAGGCCCCACCATGGTGGACAGCCACCGCCAGCTGCACCCCAACAGTTGTGACTTCACCCACTTCTACAGAGCACCCTGCACCGGGGCCTCCCGCCTAGACCGCATCTATGTAGACCATGGCACCATGCCATACATTGCTAAGACGGAGATTGCCGTGCAAACACCATCGGATCACAAGCCAATGGTCATGCACCTGCTGCCATGCCAACCAGAGAGCAAGGGCCCAGGGAACCGACGAGTGCGGCTGGCCTTCACATCACACCAGGACTTAGCCGCAAGCATGGAGGCATGGATGACCAGCCAGTGTGCCACAGCCCCATCTGTGGAGGAGAACCCTTTGGGCCTGATTGCATGGTAGCCGGCTTTTAAACGCCGGCTGAGCACCCTGGCCCTTCAGCTCAACAAGGCGGCACAACACCGCAAGCTCAGACCAGGAGCCCGGGCTCGGGAGGCATTACCGCAGGTCCAGTTGGCAAGGCAAGCGGTGGATGCAGCCCCTACAGCACAACAGCCACTTTAACAACTGGTCAAAGCCCAGGCAACACTCACACGAGCACATCATGAAGACTGCGAGAAGGATGCAATGCATTGCATCCATATGGAGGCCCGCACCCACTGGCTGTGGGCAGGGGAGATGCCGAGCCCATCCCTTACAGCCTTCCTCCAGGCCCAGGCTGTAGACCAACAGCCAGCCCCTGTCGCCCTGCAAGCCTCGTCCAGCCGACTTGTTACCAACCCCGCTCAGCTGCCCCAGGTGGTGGCGGACTTCTGGAAGGATGTGAGCAAGACCCCAGACTTCATCTGCCCCCAGGCCCGCCAAACCATACTGAACTCCCTCACCGCTGCCAACATTAACCTCCCAGCAGAGGCAGATGAACAGCTTGGAGCCAAAATGATCACAGCCACCGAACTGTGGAAGGCACTCAAGAAGAGCGCACCTGGCAAGGCCCCAGGGTGGGATGGGATTCCAGCCGACATATACAGGAAATCCTGGTCAGCCTTAGGTAATACCTTGGCAGGCCTGTTCACTGCCATTGGCAAGCTCCCAGGCAACTACCGCCCCATCATGCTGCTATGCTCGGACTACCGGCTCCTTGCTAAGGTACTGGCGAGCCGCCTGGGCCCCACCCTGGGATGGGTCATCACCCCCGAGCAATCCGCCTTCCTCCCCAAGCACCTTATTGGGGCCAGCGTACTCTTCCTGCACCACCTGTCACACCTCCTCCGCAAGCAAAACCGCCAAGGGCTTCTGGCATTCCTGGACTTTGCCAAAGCATACGATACAGTGGATCGCAGATTCCTTCTAGCGACCATGGAGGCGATGGGGGCAGGGCCACAGCTGTGTGCGTGGGTACGTCTGCTATTGAGCAAAACCCGAGCCCGGGCGATGGTCAACGGGTACAAGTCCAGGTTGGTAGACATCGAGGCTGGTGTCTGACAGGGCTGCCCCCTGGCGCCCCTGCTGTACCTCTTCGTCACCCAAGCTCTCCAATGCTGGCCCCGGAGCCAGGAGGTGGGAATTAAGCTGCAACCGTCCGGCCCAAATCCCGTCACTGCCTGCCAGTATGCAGATGACACGGAAGTGGCGTTGGATGGCACGGAATCAGTCCCCTCCTTCCTTCAGGCCATGGAAGCCTTTGCCCGGGCATCCAGCCAGCGACTCAACCTGGAGAAAGTGGAACTGCTATGGATTGGCCAGCAGCGACAGCAACAACAGCAGCCGGCGCCAGAAGCAGGACCCCAGCTAACCGCCCCCCAGCAGGAGACAATCGGAGGTCTTAAGGTGATAACCACTGCTACTGCCCTGAACCTGCCGATAGAAAACCAGGTGACCCCACCACAGCCGGACTGGACAAAGAGGATGGGAGAAGCCAAACGGCGGATGCAGCGTCTGTCCCGCTTTCCGCTGTCAGCATTTGTAAGGGCCACGGCTTCGTCAGCGTATGGCTTGCAGACAGTCACCTGGCACATGGAGCATGGCGGACTGGGCCCAGACCGCATGCTGGATGACATAGAGCATCTCACGGCTCGCCTGGTCGACCGCCAACAAGGCCCGGATGATCCTGGCCGACACTTGACTGGCGTGCCCAAGGAACTCCTGATTGGTCACCCATCGGTAGGAGGTTTTGGTCTGCTGCCCCTCCAGCAACACATCCAAGCCCGGCATGCGGTGTGGGCTGCTCGTTTTGTCATCACAGCTCTAGGGCTGCGAACAGGCAGCACAAGAACAGATACAGGCGCAACAGACACAGATTATGCAGGTGGGCAGAGGTATCCACCCCTGTGTCCGCACGCTTTCCGCCTACCTCCTATTCACAAACCCCGCTTTCCAGTCATGGGCACTGACAACCACGAGCCCAACTGGGCCCTGGCTTGGGACTAGGGACCTGCCGAAGGATATCAGCCGGATTGTGGGAGCCCTGGGGCACTTGCCGCCACCAGCGGACATCAGGACCAACCCACTGACACCCGGCGACTGGTGCTGGGCGACTGCATTATGGGGAAGCCCGCTACTCCCCAATGCTGGAGGGACTGACCCGACCGACCTGGGCCGCCACCCCGGTCTGGAGTACCAATATCCAGGGCTTGCCACCTGTAGGAAACTGCAGACGGTAGGGGACCTGGTGCCGGTTTGGGCCCTGGCAGAGAGCAGCGATCTGGCAACCCTCCCTAGGACGGTTTGGCTGGAGTGGGACCAGACGCACCTCGACCCACTTACCCCGATCTCCACGCGGGATAAACCCGTGACCCGGGCAGCCCTCGCGCTGCTGCATAGCAGCATAAACCCGGCCTGGCTTGAAGCTGCTACAATGGTGGAGACCCGGCGACAACAGCAGCAGCAGGAACAGCAGTGGGGGCTAACGGAACCGATAGCAGTGGCAATAGAAGGGGAGGAGGCTGCCATACCGTCACCAGCACCACTGCTGACCAGCACACAAGCGATGGGTATGATTGCTGGGCGAATTGGGTGGCGTATACCTGGGATGGCGGAAGCCATCCCGCTGGCACGCCTCACGGTTCGCCTGGCGACACAGCTGCAATGTGGGCCTATGGAGGAGAGGAGAAGACACCTGGTGGCTGAATTGGTGCGGAAGGCGACGGATCCTCAGGGCCCGTTGCCGCCGCCCCCGTCGGAAATCAGTCTATCCAGGGCGACCCAGGCCCGCGTATGGTCCGGGGTACGATGGGAGAATGAGAATAAGGAGACGTTATGGCGGCTCGCGGTGGATGGCGTCCCCCTACCGGGCAACATGCACCTAGCCCGCATGACTCCAGGACGCTGTGGATGTGGCGGATTCGGTGGAGCAGCTGGTCAGCCATGCTCGCCATGCATGCATCACTTTTGGGAATGCCCGGTGGCACAGGCGGTGTGGGCACAGATCGACCGGTCTTCTCAGGAAGTGGCGGCAGGGGGAGTCACCCGAAAGCAACTCTGGCTAGTACTAGCCTCAGCCGGATGCGAACAGGCCGTATGGGATGTAATCACCCTATCGGCCCTGTCTGCCATGGAGATTGGCAGATGCTGCCTGAGAGCAGCGGGCAGGAGGCAGGAACGAGCTGGGAGCCAAGGTCTGCAGCAACGGGGGGTCTGCACCCCCAGCAACCCCCTTGGAGCGGGCCTGCGCCCGGGCAGTGGTGGACTTCTGGGCGCGTTTGCGCTCCTTCACGGTGCTGGGCACCCCGCGGAGAGGCTGGGACAGGGTGGGACCCGACCACCCGATCCTGTCTGTTTCAGAAGACGCGCTGCGGTGTGCTGATGCGGTGGAAATTATTGCCTAAGAGTGCTTTGAGCGTAGTATGTAGGGCAGGGCTCGGGTTGGGTATAGGAGTTGAAGGGGGATAGAGGTTTGAGGTAAGGGAATAGGAGAGAGGAAGCCCCGAGGCGGGAGAGGGAGAGGAGTAAGGCGTGGAGTGGAGAGGGTCACGTAGTGCGGGGAGGAACCCTTTTTCCTCCCCAGTGCCGCTTCGAGGTTGTAGGGTGTTGGAGAGCCCCAGGGAGGTAGGGTTGCGCGGGTAGGGGAGGGGGGAAGTGGCGGTGAGAGCGCCAAGAGGACGTAGGTTACTGGTGTTCGGGAGGGTGAGTTTTGGTGGTAGCAGCGGGGCTCGGATGGGGGGGAGTTGTGGCCCGAGGAGGAC
This sequence comes from Volvox carteri f. nagariensis, assembly GCF_000143455.1. Taxonomy (NCBI): domain Eukaryota; kingdom Viridiplantae; phylum Chlorophyta; class Chlorophyceae; order Chlamydomonadales; family Volvocaceae; genus Volvox; species Volvox carteri. The sequence continues at coordinate 1,936,442 of NW_003307553.1, read as the reverse complement.
CATCTACTTACACACGTCTTCTTTGCGGCACTGGGTTGCTTGGCGAGGGGCGAGGGTGGGAGCGGTGCAGTAGGAGGCAGGGTGAGTAGGTTCTGGAGGACCAGCCGTTCCGGTTTAGTGATGGTAAGGGGGAGGCGCTGCGCTGGCTACTATCCTCCCCCTGCGGTATTCTGGAGGGCGTAGGAGCTGTGTGTCATGGCTACGTTGTCCCGCTTGTGGTCTCACCGGTCTGTGCCGGGCACCACCTGCCGTGGTGATCGGGCTTGTGCGTGGTCCCTTTCCTTTGGTTGGTTACTTCTTCCCTGGACCAACCCAGGAAGGTAGAGGTAGCGGAGGACAGTTGTCGTGAGGTGGCTGTAAGACGTCTTGTGGTTCGAGCTCTCTACGCCTTTTTTCTTGGAGGTTTTTCTTTTTTGGCTTGTTAGGTGCATCAGGAGCCCTCCCCTGCCTGGGCTACCCTAGCCGTCTTATTTCGTTGTTCGAGTTTTTCTTCCCTGTGTCGCTGGTTGTGTTTTGGGGGGATGTTCCAGAGAGCTTGTGCCTTTGCCCTACTTGAGACTTGTGGACTGGCTCTAGCGGGACCTGAGAGCACGTCGTACTTTCTTTGCAACACCATCCCCGGACGGAGGTGCTGTGGAGCGGCTGCGTTGTGTGTTGGCAGTCTGAATCGGGGTCGGGAGCACACAAGACTACCGACTTGTGCTGTGTGCTCCCGACCGTTGCACTGTGTTCCGGCTTTGGCCCCCGGCTCTCGCGGCCCACATTGTAATCTAAGTCATACATACATACATATATACATACATACATTACAACAGTACGAAAGTTTGCGAGCTCCTGGAACCCTCATGACCCTCCGAAAGCATTAACCAAGACGTAATGGGGCTATCCCCTGAACAAAGGCCCCCTGCAAGCCTAACGAACTTCATTAACGGCACCAACATCACCACACAACTGACATGATGTAATCATCCCTCCAACAATGCCGTATTCACATTACTGACAATTGCACATACAGAAGTACGACATCCCTGCTCATTGAAGGCATTCCGTACCTAATGATCCAATTACCCATCACCCACACTGTTGCCAGCTGGTGCAATGTATAAAATGTGTTTACGCAATACTGCACGTTCATTCCGATTACCGTTCAAGCCCAGGACCCAGTACGACAATCCAATCCCCCACGCAAACCACCGTTGATGGTCTTGCTGTTGCCATCAACCACCCTAACTGCCTTAACCATCGTGCATTTCACTACATAATGAAGGTCACATACAGGCACACCCAAGCACGATTGGCTATGGGCTTAGGCGCCACAACTCCGTTTGGGAGTGTTGGGAAACACAGGACATCAACGACAAAGAATACCGATATGTGTAACTGACATCCGGGGGGCCCTTTGCTGTGTACGGCTGGAATCGAAAACCATCCGCAACCTCCTGTCAATTCGCCGTCAGGGGTGAGTCCCCAACTCTCACTTCCTCATCTGATCACGCACCCTCCATTCCCCAAGCTATGGCAGCAAATTGAGAATGGTAGCGGTGGCTGCACCACACTACTGGACATGCCATCGATGGTGATATGTATGCACCGGAAACTACATGTACTCACGTGTACCTCGCGGAATTTTGGGTAGTAGGCAAACATCCGCGTATGTGTAAATGGCAGCACGCTACTAACACAACAAGCGGGTCCGTTCAATCGCTTTCAAACCATCAAGCTGTAGGGTAACGTGGTTTGTTCAACCTGCTTTCCTTAAGAGTCCTTAAGCGCCGCGTATGGCAATAGCTACAAGGGCTTCTACTGTAGGCATAGCTTGGGTTTCCCAAGGAGATGTTGAATAGAAACGTGATATCAAGAATGTGTGTGTTTAGTTCGTTCGACTTTGTTCAGGATTTGTTCGCTGTGTGGGAGTGGAAGGGGTCTGTGGGGGTGCGGGCTCAGGAGAACCATGTGTGTCATAATCAACGTGTGTATTTATTGGAGTTCTCATTTGCTGGAGAGAAAGAATCAAAGAATAAATGAAGGAAGGAATGAGAGGATTCAACCATCCTGGCTGCTTGGAATCCGTACGTACGGCAGTGTGGCCATGTATGTAGGTACTAGGTGTCGTTCTTCAGAGCAAGCATTTCGCTCCAGTGTTAACTTCCTCCCAGGGGGGAACACACAGAAAAAACGAAGCGTACATATCTCATGTGTAGCACATCCACATGTCCACGTGCACTGCCCTTCAGCAAATCTACAACTTCAACAAGAAATTCCACTACTTGCCTATTTACCAGATGAACCTATCTATTGCTTTCCTGCCAGATAACATCACATCCTGCTCATCTGTTCATCCTGGGCCCTAATGATCCCACCCTCCACACAATCAACTAAACTAAGGTTGCTCCTGTGTGCATCCCGCCCTCATTCCGTGTGCACCACCCAACCCATGCCTCACCACTTCCATCTCGAGGCTCAGCTCAAGCTTTTCTAAACCTCTAGTTGCATACCCGCCAGACGCCAGACGGGACCAGGCCCCAGTCACGTTAACAGGCTGCAGGCTCCCTGCATTCAGCAGCCAGCAGCACCAACAGCCGCTGATGCAGCTGCTCTGCTACCACTGGCAACCCCGCAGCCACCGGCCGAAAAGTCACAACCTGCTCACGAGCGCATGCTAGCAGCAACACACATACCTCCCTGGCAAGTCGCGCCTCCTCCTCCTCCTCCTCCTCCTCATCCTTATCCACCTCCTCCTCGGCCTTACTCGGTAACGCCTTCGATAACACTGCACTGACATGCTTTCGCAACCCTCCCACTCCACCATCACCCGCCAACCCTTCCGTTGTCTGGACCACTGGCACCGATGCCGCCTTCGACATCTCCTCTTTCGCCTTCGTGTGTGTTGGAGGTGTTCGCATCAACACCACCAGCATGTGCCGCCACAGTACGGTAGCATGTGCCGACACACGTGGCCATGTCGTACAAATCACTGCTGCCAGTAGCCGCAGCGCTGCTAGCCGTGTTGCTCCATCATATGCATGAAGCCACTCGAGCAGCAGCGGCATGAGACGGCTCGCATGGCGTAGGGATGTAAGACCCAAGCCGACCAGAAGGTGATTAAAGGCAGGCATGAAGGCGAGCCGCCGTACAGCCACGTGCGCCTGACGTTCCATTTCTGTAAGCAGGTCGGCAGCCAGGCCGTGATATCCGGCGGACCGCGGATTCTTGCCCTGAAAACAGAGAACAAAAGGAATGGATGCACGCGACGAGATGAGAAAGTAAAAAAAAAACGGAAAAAACGAAAGAGGAGGAACAGGTGAAGGCAGGGAGCAGCAAGAGCTAAAATCGCGTTAGATCATCATGACACCTGGCAGAGCAGCTGCTGTGATGACAATGAGGATTCAACCCGAACAAACGGTTCGGAAAAACTGGTAAAATCGGCAAAAACAACCCACACTCCGGCCAGCCAGCCAGCCAGCCCGGCTCCAGTTCGTGGGCTGACCAGGGCCCGACCCAGCCTAGGCCTAGCACAGTAGTCGGGTCGGGACTCCAGGACTCAGTACCCGGCCCCGCAAAACCATCATTGTGCTTCGTTCATGCAACAGAGAGAGCCGATGCCGTACATACCTCGATGCGCCGTACAACAGCCACCGCCGCCGGGCAAACTAGCGACCACAGCTGCTCATGGCAGCCCACCACCAGCCGCCGAGCCGCCTCCAAAAGCAACTCCCGTTGCCACTGCAGGTCTGTGTGTGTGTGTGTGTTGCAGGGGGATTGTTGGGGTTATGGTGGTAGTTGTAGCGGTGATGTGGAGTGAGCATATACATACAGACGTATAAAGTACACTTACATACACACATACATATGTACACATATTCCAAAATTGGAAGCTAACCCTCCAAGGCGGTCACGTGCACACACATGCACGCTTCTTAACACTACCACACTACCCCCGACAACATCACACCATCACACACGTCCTCTTCGTCAAGGGTAATTCTGCGGAAGCCCCTACCCGCCGCCAAGCACTCCGCTGCGACGGCATGCAGCGCCACCACGCCGTACTGCGCCACCCCTGGAGCGGGGTCGTCAATGCAAGCCAGCAATGCGGGCAGAGCCTCCCGCAGTACGACACCGATGAAGGGATGTCGACAGCGCATCAACAGCCAGGCCAGGCGGCGGGCTGCCACGGCGCGTGTGAAGGTATCTGGAGGCGAGGAGGTATGCGGTAACGCAGGTACATGAATGGTGGGTACATCGGAAGATGGGTAGAAAGGAAGATGGAAAGGTGGGAAGGTCGGAAGGGGCATCTCGCGGGTTTGTGGGGAGAAGTGATCAAGCCCCCGGGCATGTCAAGCCGCTTGGAAGACACTCGCAATGTAAGCTGGCAGTTTTTGTTTGTGGGTTGTTCTCAACCGCCAACCACAACCGCTGCCGTACCGGCAACTGCGAACAGTAACGCAGGCGCAGTCGTTAAGAGAGCTCCAATTCCCACCTTCCTTCCACATGTACGCGACATGACCCTAACTTGCTCTTAGTGTAGCCTGATACCTGGGCCTGTGTACGGCCGTATAGGGCCCTCCTCCAGGCTCTGCACGTGACGCTGTACGACAATTGGTCGGATGCGCGCATGCAGCAGCTCTGGAAGGCATGCCGTCAAAGTGTCTTGCTCCGAAACTATCTCTGCCGGCAAAAGTGCCAGCGATGCGGCACCTGCCGAGGCGCCGGTGGCGGCCGAGCCACACAGCGCACGTGACGGTGGCGGCTGCGGCCGCACCCGGCGATGCAACGCCGCCAGCAGCGACTCTGCAGCGGCGGCGACGGCGCCAGTCGCCCAAGGTGTAAACAGTTCCCCCGGCGGCGGCGGCAAACCGGGATCTGCCGCCGCCGCCGCCGGTGCCAGCGCCAGAAGCCGTGGCGGGGCGTAGGTGGCACACAGCAACACAAGCTCCGGAACCAGGGCCTGTTCCTGCTGTCGCCATTCGCCGGCTAGCAATCGCTCCTGGCTAGAGTGGGGCCCGCTGGGGCAGCTGCCACCACCGCTGCCGCCACCGCTGATGTCGCCATTACTGTCGGGCAGCTCCTCAATCACCACCTGAAGAGAGAGTGAGAGAGAGAGAGAGTGAGACAGAGGGTGAGAGAGAGAAACATCCCCTCAAGTCAGAGATTGAAATCCGGGCGGCAGGCGGCAGGCAGGGGGAGGAAGGAGGAAGGAGGAAGCAACAGAGCAGCAGCAAAATTTTACACTCGCGGTACGTCATCGCAGCTACCTGGGGCCGGCGCCGCCGACCCGTGGGCCCGTCAGGGCCTTCACGAGGCTGCTGCTTGACCGCCGCGGCCCCTCCTCCTCCTCCGCCGCCGCCGCCGCCGGTGTCGCTGCAGAGCGATTCCTCGACAAAGCTTTCCTTTCCTAAGCTGGTGCGACTGCCGCCACCGTCATTGACGGGACTGATGGCGCCGATACTGCCACACGCGGCCCCAGACGACATCACCAGCGGCGCTGGGAGTATGGTCAGGAATGCTGTCAGCGCCCGCAGCCCCGCCGTCACCGCCGTACCACACTGCCGTGCGGCGGAGCCGACGGCGGCGCCCGTCGGCGTCGTGGGCGTGCCGTCCACCTCCGAGAAAAGCTTGTCCGGCTCCTAATCAGGCAATCACATACAATAATGGGATCTTAGGCAGTGCCCACCGATCTATCTATTTATCTATCCACCTGACTACAGCATACCGCATATTTACCAACTCGCTCATGGTTCATCTTTCCCCCCTCTCCCTCCCCTCCCCTCCCCCTCTCCCTCCCCTCCCCTCCCCCTCTCCCTCCTCCTCCTCCCCCATGTCCCTCCCCTCCCCTCCCCCCTCTCCCTCCTTCCTCCTCCTCTTCCCCCTCGCCCCTCTCCCTCATATCCACCATCACTTCCACTACCACCACCACCCACCTGCACCAGCGCCGTAATGCGCCGCATCAGCCTCGCCAGGCGCAGCGCCACCGCCGGCTGTGATGCACCCAACCCACCTCCAACATGAGCCCTAGTCGGAGGAGGCGGAATCAAGTTACTTTGCCACGCCGACGCCGCCGCCGCTGCCAACATCCCGTTCACTGCTGGTGATGCTCCTGGTCCACATACATCACCTTCACTGCCGCCGCCGCCAACGACAAAGTTTCCGCTGCTGCCGACACCGCCACCGCCACCGACGGCAGCAGCGGCCGCTGCTAGCTCTTCCTCAGCTCCCAGCACAATGGCGGTAATCGCCGCCAGCAGCCCTGCGCGGCTCACAGTTCCCTTGCCTCCTCTTCCTCGTGCTGCTGACCCCAGGTGCGCCTGCTCCTGCCGATCCGTTTCAGACAAGGGCTCGCCAGGCTGAGGGCTGAGGGCCACAGCGGCTGACTCCGACTGGCTCAGCAGTGCCTGCGTAAGTAAGTATGTATGCATGTCATAAGGGGACGAGGGGAGATTGCTCGTGCAGATGCCATGACAGCGAAAACAGGAGTGTAGTTCGGGAGGCGGGTGTAATGTGTGGCGGGTATTTATGTCGTACATGTACGACGTTTCATTTCATTTTGGCATACGATGTGGGGCGGGACTTCTGCGCCAGCAGCCGCACCCGCTTCGTCGTCTCACCTCCGCTGCCGCCAGGCAACCGGCGGGACCCATCAAGCAGCTCAGACTGTAACACACGAATTGAGCTGCCGCCGCTAGGGAACAAGCCTCCATCGCCACCTTCCCTCTCCTCCCTTCCCCGCCTTGTCTTCGCCGTTCTCCTCCGCCTTCACTCAATCCGGCGCCGTAATCCTCCACTTCATAATCAGCCCCCAAGCTGACGTCATCAACCGCGCCGCCACCGCCGCCGCCGCTGCCGCCACAGACGGCCGATGTCCCCGCCAGCGCCGCCGCCACCAGCAGCCGCTGCAAGCCCTTCCGGTTCCGGAGCCGCCCTCGCTGTTTACCATCCATATCCAAGCAACTGTCACTTACACCTCCACCTCCACCTTCCCCAACCTCCGGGTCTGAGCCCTTAAGGACCGGAGGTGGTGGCAGTAGCCGCAGTAGCTCGGGATCCAGGAGCTGGGCCCCCGGGTGCCGCAAGGCGTCGCTGACACAGGCAGCCAAAGCGGTCATCAGCTCTATCGTACCAACCGGTGCTACAGCCCCGGCCTCACCCTCACCCTCAGCTCCCAGCAGGGCTTCTGCCGCAGCGGATTTCACGGTGGGTGTGGTTTCGGCGGCTGCTACAGCCAGGGCCGCTGCGGCACCAATGGCGCGGCAGAGGGCTGCGGCGGTGTGGCCGCCGCCGCCGCCGCTGCTACTGCCGCCCCCCAGCAGGGGCCCTTCCGGCTCGGCGGCGGCGGCGCGGATCTGTACGACGAGGTGTCTCAGCGCGGCCCCCCAGCCCGGGTGTTCACCGTGGTGGCGGGTGAAGGCCGCCGCTGCTGCCCAGACCTACAGGATAGCCGGGATGGTGCAGGTGGGTGGTGGCGGTAGTGGAAGTGATGGTGAATATGAGGGAGAGGGGCAAGGGGAGGACGGGGGAAAGACGAACCACAAACGAGTGAAGCTGCTGCCAAGGAAAGAGAAGTAGAACTGACCAGTAGGCGGTTTTGAAGGAGCCGACCTCGGGATGATGACGACCGCGGAAACCTACCTACCTAGCCGCCAAGACTAAATTAAGAGCGGAAGAAAAGCAGTAGAGCGAAGCCGTAAAGAACTGATGACGTGAGCTGGAATAAAATTTGCCGCCGGCCTGGCGGCTGCAGAATTGACGAGGTTGGACCAAACTGGCTGATGAGCTGGTAATAATAAGCTGCCGGTGACATGCAAGTGCTCCTCCCAACCCCCCAACACGCGCCCGACCCGACCGACCCAACTATCCTAGTCCGGCCAGCCGACCGACGCAACGCGATACACCGACAAAGCTCGAACCTCCTCAGACTCACCTGGCCAGGCAGCAGAAGCAGCGGGCAAGGAGGGCACATGCGAGGAGGCAGAGAGGTGGCAAGGTTGTGAGCAGCGAATGATAAAGACAAGAACGCATGCAAATGCCGCTGAAAGGCAGTATTAAGCTGGCAGGCTGGGGAACCTTAAAGGGAATAAGAAGCCCTAAAGAACCTATGTGAAAGCGGAAGAAAACGCAGGGACTAAAAAGGAAACGGGGATGCAAACGCGGCGCAGGACGACACAGAAGGTGTCGTACGGGATGACGGAATTGACCACGGGATGACACATTGGACGGCGTGTACGGGGGCAGGAACGCAAAGAAAGGTAGAAATGGAGAACTGGGTTGGAAAGGACGCATAAGAAAGCCCAATGGGAGGAGAGGCAGTTGGTAGGAAGAGAAGCGCATGTGTGTGTGTGTGTGCGCGGGCCGGGGCCGCACGTGCCTCCCGCCAACCTGCGCACACTAGGAGCATGTGCATGCAGCCCCGTAGTGCCTCAGTCGTGGGGAAGGAACGTGGGGGAGGACGTGGGGTTTGGGGGGTTTGGGGACGAAAGGAACTCGGAGTTTGGTAGAGGGAAGTGGAGGGGTTTGGGGGGAATGGCGAACCACGAACGAGTGAAGCTGCTGCCAAGGAAAGAGTGTACAAGAAGCAGAACTGACCAAAAGGCGTTCTTGAAGGCGGCGACCTCGGGATGATGTAATGATGATGACCACGGAAAACTACCTACCTAGCCGCCAAGACTAAAAAAGCAGTAGAGCGAAGCCGTAAAGAAGTAAAGGTAGGTGTAAAGGCGGCGTTTGGGGGGAGCGGAAGGTGGGTTGGGGGAATGGAGGGGTTTGGGGAGGAGGGAGGGGAAGGTGGGTTGGGGGGAAAAGGAGGGGTTTGGGGGGGGAAGAGGAGCGGGAGGTGGGTTGGGGGGAAAAGGTGTGCTGAAAGCGACAAGCGCGCGATACGATGCAACTAGAGCTAATGCGGGAGGGTGGGCAGTTGTGTCGTAAAGAAAAGTGGAGAGTGGAGTAGCCGACGTAAAAGCCGAGAGAGGGCGCGCGTAGGGAAAAGGCAGCGTAGACAACTCCGTAAACACGGAAGAGAGCCGAGGGGGTGAAGTGTGAGAAAGAAAGGAGGGGAGACGTGGGCATCGTGCACAGCAAAGAGGTGATAGATAAGAAAAGACCGGGTAGGGTTATCAAGACTAATAGCACCAGCCATACGGAGCAACTACCCTGCCAGCAACGTTAGTCGTGCCGCGCCTCGTAGCACTTCACAGCGTTTCAGCGTGGCCGCGTCCGAGCTTCATCTGGCAGAACACGACGCTAGCGCTGGCGAGGCATAGCAAATAAGCGAAACCCATATCCAACTCCCGAAGTGCGGTGCAAGATGGCTGACAAATAACTGCGGAGTAACTCCGAAGTGAATGGCGGCTGGCTGTAAAATTCGGCTAAGCTGTAAAATCGATAGCCGTATAGTTGTAGAGCAGGTAAAACGTAAAGATATTACAGAACTGCCGGCTGTAGGGTGGGGGGAGGACGGATCAGTCGAGTATCCGACCCGTGGGACCCTGGCTTGGCCCTAGTGTGGAGTTAGTGTCCCTCCTCCCACTTGCCTCCTGCGGGACCCTGGCCCTCGACAGCTGACCTGCGGGTCCCTGGAGCGCCCCGCCGCCGTCAACACGCCCTCCGAAACCATCTGCCGCCACTCGCGCGCACTGCACCGGTCGCGGTGCGGCGCCAGCAGGGTCGCTGCCGCCAGCAGCGCCGCCGTCACGACCTGTGGGTCGTTGTCCTTCCCAGCAACGTTGCATAGAAGCTCCCGGCACACAGTCCACGAGCTCACAACAACACCGCCGCCGCCGCTGCTGCTGGCTGCAGCCACTGCAGCCGTAATATTTGCTTCGGACGCCTCCGTATCCGCCTGTCGTACGGCCTCGTCTCGAAGCTGGGCGTCGGTGTGCGCACCAAGTGGCGGCACATCCGCCGCCATCTGCACTGCAGACACGTCACCCGGGGCCCCGGCTAGTGCACCGTCCTGTGCGGCGGCCCCGTCCTCCTCCCGGCGGAGGACCGGACTTCCAGAAGATGGAGGTGTAGCGTCCGTTAGCTCTGGAAGAGAGAACGCCTCATGCAGCAGCCGTACAGCCGCCAGCCGGACCTCCGCCGACGGGGAGCGTAACCCGGGGATGCCCTACAGCAACACATACATACAAACATACATACATACGTGTGCTCCCGACCCTTGCGCTGTGTTTCGGCTTCGGCCCCCGGCTCTCGCGGCCCACAGTGTAATCTAAGTCATACATACATACATACATACATACGGCCTAAGTTGCTCGTGCAGCACCAGCCTGTAGACCCGTCCCTCCCTGGCCTTAGTGGCCAGAAGCAAGAACGAACCTTGAGGCTGGACCATAGCGGTCCCAGCAGCGGCGGCACTCGCGGTGGCGGCGGCAGCTGAACTGGCGGCTCCGAAACCGCTTCTGCCTCCGCTGGAGCTACCGCGGCCGTCGTTGTTGCCGCCGTTGTGCAGCAGCAGACGGCGGCGCGGAGTGCCTGCACTACATGCCGTTGAGTACCCAGCCATGCAAGTGCCCAGTCGTGTCGCACGGAGAGGTGATGGTTGCAGGCCGCACCTAAGGGACCTAGGACGTGTTGCGCTGCCCAGAACACAGCGTGTATTAACACGTCGCGTGCAGCGAGATTTAGAGTGCTGTGTCCCTCGTCGCGAGTGGGTGCCGGCGCCTGTCCGGCGCCTGCAGACGGCCCTGTAGGGGGCGCGCTCGCAGAGCAATCGCTTACGGGGTGCGAGAGGAGCTTTGTGGCTTGAAGGAGTTGGCTGGCTGCGTCCTCCGCCAGACATATGTGATGCCGGATGGAGTCGGCATGGATTTCGCGGCCGCTCAGCGCGTGCACGATATCAGCCCATAGCGTCTGCTGCGCACCGACATCGCAGATTTTATGCGCTGGGGCCACTTCTGGGGCTGGACCCGTGGCAGGGCGGCTTTCGATTGCCATGATGAGGATTTTCTACGAGCAAAAGCCCCCAAATTGGCGGGCTTCCAGGATGTAAACACAGCTCCGATTAGTAACGAGAATATAAACTGTTGTTTGCGCGTAACTCAATCGAGCCCGGATGCAACGATGCTTTCGGCTGTCGCGAAACGGATTCTTTCTTTCCACCCTAATTTTTCATCCGACAACTATACAGTTACACCGGTACCAGGTGTCTGTTATCATCATAATACAATGCATTGCAACAGACAACCTAGGCCTAGACCTTGAAAGTTCGTACAGCATTACAAAGGGGATTTGAGCGCAAACACAGTTAGCATCCTCGGTATCATACGATACTGTTTGTGCACCTAAAATTGCTAAGGGCTATTTTGGTAAAGGCCTTTCTAGTTGTAGTTTTCGGAGCTTTGTAGTCTTTCGAATAATAGGAAGATTGGAGTTTCATCGAGCAAACGTTCGCTTGCGTGAATACCTATCCGCTATGGGCCAATTAATGATTCACAAATGCTGCGTGACAGCAATGATGCTATCATAAAACGTCAATTTGCATCATCTTTGCGTAGTATGACATTTACAATCCATGCGCTACTGGGTGCGCAATCCGATTCACCTAAAGGTGCTGGATTTGGTCAGATGATTGCTGGCTTGCAGAGCTGGAGGTGGAACTGACGCGTACGGCACGCTCGTCCGCTGACATGGACTTGCCCGGTTGTCTTTGTCTGCGGGCTTCAAGTACCCACGCAATTACTTTTACAAAATATGCACTATTAAATCTCAAATTCAAAACGCTTGCATAGCTGACACCTGATTTATAAATTCACTACAATTTATGCAAAGGACCTTTATCATCGCACCAATTTACTCTTCGATGGCCCATTGCGGCATCCGTCCTCAAGTATGCCCAGTTTCTGGAACCTCACACGTTGCCCTACCAGTGCCTTCGCTGCACCTTTTTGCGCACGGTGCAAGTCCGCGAGGATGCGTGCCCCCTGTCCAAGCAGCAGCCTCCGCGAGTTTTCCGGCTCCCTTCGTCTCACCTTCCGGCACGCCGTCTGTGATAACTACAATGTCGCCTGCGCCTGCGGAGCCTTTCCTGAGTCGTTATGCGCTCGGAGACCCACTCGGACAGGTAATCCTTTGGCGGGTATCCATCAACATCCCCTCAATTTTACTTTTTGTATTACTTCTTTTTGAGATCCGAACCAATTCAGCAACAAAACCTCACAACCTGCGTCTTGCTTCAGGGCGCGATGGGGAGGGTGGTCTCTGCGACGAACCGTGCAACAGGCGAGGAAGTCGCCGTTAAAGTTGTCTGTAAACATCGGAATGCTGGTCGTCATCAGCGGTCAGCTTTGCACCGCGAGGTGGGGACCTTCGTTTCGGGCGTTAGCTGAAGCGGATTGGCCCTTTTGCCGAGTGTGCTGTAACACCCTGCCTCTCATGGCCAATTGATATACATTGTCGCCACATGCGAAATTGGCTCGTCATTCGCAGGCAGTGCTGTGGCGCAAAGCCTGCGCGGCAAGCCCGCAGGCTGGTCGCTTCATGAGTATCGAGGAGGACGCTAGCAACTACTACATCGTCTCAGAGAAATGCCACGGAGGCAGCCTTCAGCAAATGCTGGACGACCGAGGAGCGCTCTCTGAAGCGGAGCTGTCTCAAGTAGCTTGGTGAGCCTGAGCGTTGAACGAGAGCTGTTTTGACAGGCCTTTGGACCGCTCTCCCGTCCCGGTTGGAAAGGCCGCAAACGCCATCTTCACCACACTCCCTCCGTCGACCCCCGTCCTCCACAGTGCCCACTGCCTCAAAAAGTCCACGCCAATGATATGGTTCTTCTGCAGTGGATATGACGAATCATCACAGGGTATTCCTTAGCTCCAAACGCCCCCCACCCTCTTCTTCTTCTTCTTCTTCACGACCGCTTCCTGATCTGCTGCTGCCGGTTGCGACAGGTGCATCCTGACCTTCCTCACCGACCTCCACAGCAACTCTATTTACTACGGGGATCTCAAACCGGGCAACGTCATCCTGAAGGACGTGTACCCGTGTCACTCCGACCCCGGCTGCCTCAACGTTCGCGTTGTGGACTTTGGTTGTTCACAGCTCGTCACCCCCGGGTCCCCCCTCCGGTCCCTCTGCGGCTCACCACTGTTTCTGGCGCCGGAGATTATTCGGGGCTCGTACAGCCTGCCCGCTGACATGTGAGTCATCTGGTCGTACTGCCGTACTGCGCTCTGATGTATGTGTCGTACTATTGTTGTCCTAATTTCTGCATTGTTGTTTTTGCTTGTTTCTGTTGTTGTTGTCGTCATAACTGTTTTTTATTCGGCTTTCCTCTCCAATTGTGCTTGTCGTAACTTTATATACGGTGGACAGTGTCACTGATGTACATTATTATATGGTGGACATGTACAATCTGACCAAGTCATCAAATGCTAAGTACCCTTAGACCTGTAGACCAGTAGACCGCCATCATTTCTGTGGCCCTTCCCCTCCGACGCAGGTGGGCGTTTGGCGTCACCCTATACATGCTGATTTGCAATCGGATGCCTTTCTGGTTGGAGCCCATCGCCCAGCTCGAACAAACCCTTGATGAGGAGTCCATCAATTCGACCATCCTGTACAGCCCGGTGCTGTTCGCCGGCCAGCAGTGGCGCGGCGTGTCGGAGGAGCTCAAAGACCTCATCTGCGGACTGCTGGAAAAAGACCCTTCGCGACGTCTCACCGCCGCCCAGGCCATGCAGCATGCCTGGTTTACCACGGCCAGGGAGTTGTGTCTCGTGTGACGTCTGTGTGTGTGTCGCGTCATCGCCAATGCGGGAGAGGCAGCACCGAGGGTTAGGAAAGGAGAGTAACGAGCTCGCGAGTGATTGTTGGCTATGAAACGTACAGGAAAACTAGCCGGCTAGGAAGTCATGTCGAGAAAACAGATCCTTTTCTTAAACAGGAACAATTGCCTATTTTAACAGCGCTATTGTTATTGTTAGCGACACAGCTGGTCATAGTGCTCCTGTATGACCAGGAATGTGTGGCAGTCTAGGATAGTTCGGGCAAGGGCCCTGTTCAACATTAGGGATTGTTCGGTGTGTGTGTGTGTGCGTGAGTGAGAGAGAGAGAAAGAAAGGAAGAGGGATTGCTGCTGACGCAAATTCATGTTTACGAGTGTGCGAGTGCGGAAGTGACGAGCGACACACAGCAGGGTTGCAAGAGGGATGGGATAAGAGGGTGATTGGTCGATATGCACGGAGGGGAGGGAGGGGTACGAAAAGGGTTTTTTCTGCAGCTGGATGGCAGAGGTGTGGGGGCGCGTGTTGCCACAATTGCTTGATTGTGCCACAATCAAGCGCTAATAGGGCCGCGGTCATGGTCAAGTTTCGTCTTTCCTCGCATCCGAATGTTGCTGAGGCGCTATTCAGCTGTGGTGGTTGTGATGATGTGTAGCGGCCTGTGCAGCAGAGGTCGCCGCGTGCTCGTGTTATGTATGAGTGTATGTATGTATGTGTCTCCATGTCTGCGCAACTGGACTTCTGGCTAGGATGAGGGTCATGCTGTGGATGCAGACGACGGCATCACAAATATATAATATATATGATTTTTATCCCTTATGTCGCTGGCTCTTGTGTGTTGATGTCAGTGGTTTGACTGGTGATGTGGGTCTTTAAGGGCACTGTTTCTGAAGGTGTTTTACATGTAACGGAGAGTGTGGGAAGCGGCACACGGGGAGCAGCAGAACAGCAGCCAAAGCCCCGTGCATGGCCTGCTGGAGCTTTGGCGGGACAAATACGCGTCGATTTGGATTTGGGTATTGCGGTTTCGGAGTCTTGTCCTGTTTTTTTCTTTGTCTTGCGGGTTTTAGGGGGTGGCCTATTGTCTTAATCGTACCGTGTGCTGTACACCTGGCCGAGGTTTTGCCGTGTTAAGTAGTACGGAAATGAATGATGCTGTGGTGGGACCGCTGCTGTGATAGTTTTGGAGCAGAAAAGTCATTTGGAGTGTCGCCGAAAGGAATATGTCGTATATTAGATTATTCTTGATTCAGATGCTGAGGAGGTGACTTCAGAAATCCAAGATGTCGGCTATAAATTATTAATACTTGCGTTGATGCCTGGGTCTAAGGTGTCTGTAGGCTCGGCTGTGCGAGAGCTTTTTCTCGAGTAGGCGCTACGAAATCGTGAAATGCTATGTCTGCGTCCAAGTTTCCTAAATAGGCGCAGAGCTGGGATACGAAGCTTGCCGTTGTCTCGCGATGGCGATGATGAAGAGTGAGAGTTTGGTTTGAAGCTGAAATGTCGCATTTATGTGATGTTTGCTGACAATACATAATCCTCGACATGTACCTTCGCCGAGAGCTAGCGTTCATACATTTTTCCTGGTGATGCAACACTGGACAAATGCGCCGATTGTATTATTAGCGTGTATCACTATTACTACTACATTTGGACTGCATCGACGATGTGGGCGCAGCAGTCCTTTTAATTTGGGGGGTTGTTACGATGTACTACGGTATATTGTACGTGTATTGTACTGCACTACATGTACGAAGTAGTGGATGTAATCGTATGCTTCTGGGAGTAGTATTAGAGGCGGTCGGTAGCATGCGGGTAGGTTTAGGGGACATTAAGAACTGCCCGTGTTGGAGAGGTTTATGCGCGCGGCGAAAATGTTCATCGTCAGGTGCTTGCGGTGGTTCTCCTTCAGGGTTAGCGATATGACGTGACACGCGAACAAGGGTTATGCATGCATGTGTATGCAAGTATGTATGCGCGTGGAATCTTGTGCTGTCTCGTCTATCCTGCGGGAAAAGGATGCAGGAGGTTGTAGATCTGAAGTCGATCTTAAAAATAGTAAAATGGGAACATGCTTGTGTGTGTGTGTGTGTGTATGGACCGCTCGTGTCACCGTGGAATTGTTATTTCATACCTTCATATCTTTTTCCTCCTAGCGCTAACTTCTAGGGCTAATTGGATTTATCTGAGGGGAAAACAAAATTAGACATGTCCATCTCGATGTGTTTGTTTTGTGCCGTTTTTGCACTGCATTTGTGTTCTCTTTATGCGTCTCCGTCTTTTTCTCTCGTCTATGTGGCATGTATGGGCGGCTTCCGCTTTTGTTGGCGGTAGTAATGTATTTCGGGGCATTCCAAGAGAATTCGGACGCATTTCCGAACGGGCTGATTTCGTGCCGACCGTGACGGGAGAGGCTGTTACCAGTACTTGAGCCATGCTCGACGTCCCCGTCAACGGAGCACGGGGTTGGCGGGAGGCGGGGAGGATATAGCATCGGCCAGTCGGGGAAGAGGCGGGGGAGCAGAACTTGTTACTATTTGTCCGCCTCGCTTCTTCCCTCCCCCGCAGCCGCAACTGCCGGGCCCCGTCTCGAGAGGCGATGTGCACATGTGGTTGTTTGTTTTGAGATAGAGAGAATTATAGCTGGCCAACGCGGCTGATGCTACATGTAACAGTATTGACAGTACTAGGAAGAGGCACCTCGCCGTGCTGTAAGGGGGGAGGGGAGGGGGGAAAGACGAACCACGAGCGAGTGAGGGGAGGGGAGGGGGGGATTTCCTGAGACGGTAGTGAGGACTATGCCGATAGGGACTCTTGTGATGCTGTAAAGCCCACGACTGGGGCCGAGGACAGAGATTCCACGTCAATATAAATTAGTATTTAGCCTATAAACCCGAATAAATACCTGCGTCCCCAAGTATAGGAAGCTCCGAAGCTCGCCGCCCCGAAATACTTACGTGCCCCCAAGAACGTGAGATGCAAGCAGACGCCAACAACTTGCTATCTGTTTCCGGGAGTAAATCAAAGATAGGAGTAAATCTTAATGACTACGACTGAAATAGGGATTTCATTTTAAGTCGCCTATTACAGCTGGACTTGCAAGGCTGGCTGGAGTCCGTACCTTCCTACCATGCGACACCATTGTCCTACGCCGTACAGAGCGAGAAATCCTTGTGCGCAGTGACTCCCGCCTGCTGCCTTGAATCCTTCCCGGCGGCCGAGCTTGTGCAGGTGATGGAGCCAGCGGTGAGGCCTCTCTTTCCCTTCCTCTTTCCTTTCCTCCTTGGTGGATGTTGGCCCGTTGAGGCCAACGAGCACAGTGCATAGAAACGGAGGAGTGCGCTGCCGCGCAGTTGGTCCAATCCTCATATCAGCTGCTGCTCGGAGCAGGAGGCTGTTGATGCCGCGGCTTTTGCTGCGACTGCTGTGCTCCAACCATGTTTATGGTATGCGTAACATCTGCGTAACATCTGCGCACCTGTGCGCCATCCATCTCAGGTCTGAAAAAGGTCTCTGATTAAAAGCTAGGCAGCGGCAAAAGCTCTATCTGCGCAAGAATATACCCACAGGAGGTCTATATATATGTACTTATTATTCCGCTCCGAAGCGCATGGAAGTTTGGGAAATTTGGATTGAGGTGCGATCATCAGGTCATGCATGGAGAGCAGGAGTACACGCAAGATCGCTAAATGTCGTCCATCTTCAAATTGCAAATTTAAGTTGTAATTTTTATGATTGCATTTTCCTCAGCTGAAAAACCGACGAGGACGAAACCGATGCGAACGACGTGTCAAAGTCGGTCAAACTCGGTCAAAGTTGTTCTCGGGTGTCAGACTGGCCGCAGGATTAAACAGGAAGATAGTCCTCATCAATCCTCAAGTGCCATAGATGTATTTGCATCGATGTTGAATCACGGTAATGATAAGACGTCTAGATGAGCCTGATGTATCGATATGCGAAGCGCAATGGAGGGCACAGAGGGGATGTCTGGCCTGGTGCGGCAGACATGCAGACGAATAGTTTACCGCTTTGTAGTTGTTTAAGGATGGAAGTATGACGCCCTTGCCCCTTCGCTGAGCTCCGAGGGAAAGTAACCATTCACGTCTGGCAATGTATGGCTTCAATTGTCCAAAGGGAAGCTACTGCAACTTGGACGGAAGCTGATCGGGAAGGAGACACGCCGAAACGTCGCCAGACAGCTTGGGAAAACGTTATCGCCCATCTTAATCCAATTTTTAAACAGAAGATATGGTAACATGGGGGAGGTCTAAGGGTCTGGAAAGGTGAGGCCAGGCCAGGCTGGCCTAAATCATCGGTCGTTCGAGCGCGCGCGTGCAAGCGTTATGAGTGTTGACGAGCGCCGGTGACCACCGGTGGCTGTTTCAGCTGCGTTCGTCGCAAATAGGGGGAGCCGTCCGGCGCACGGCGTGGATTAGGGAAGGTGAGTTCGAGGTTTGACAAAGGGAGGACGGGATTCTTACCATGTCTACCAATACAGTACTGCCCTCTTTTCCGTGCAGCTTCCGCCTGCCTGGCATACGCAACCACAGCAAGTTTGCGAGCAAGCGTGAACTTTGGTCACGAAACAAACGCCTTTGCCTTTGCCTGGCGCCTTTGCCCGTTTCAGCTCCAACAGGAGCTGTGTATTGAGATGCTGGTCTTCGGAGCGTTTGCCAGCGAGCCAACGAAGAACGGTATCGTATCTTGTTGCGAACGCCTTTGCAGTTTTGCCTTAATTGTAATTTTATGTACGTTGACTTCGTTTTGACAGACCGTGAGGCACAGGTAGACAAGGTGAAGGAAACGAGTACGTGACTAATTTAGGCCTTCATCAGGGAGTACGACCCAAGAAGGACGACCTAACCTAACCTGACAAGGCCTGCACACTTTAGCTTCATATAGCTTATATTTTGTATTTCATTAAAATTTCGTTGATACCCTTTGAAATTAAGTTGAAACCAGGAGGTACATGTAATAAGTAAAGTCGGTCATCGTGAAAATAAGGCGTGGCAGCTTATCATAATATCACAGAGCCGTAGTATCATGATCTTCAACCAATAATCAACACATGCATGTAATAACTGGCGATATGAGGTAACAGCAAAATGTTTCCCGGAATCATGAAGGTAAAGGGATTTTATTTGCTGAGGACAACTTTCTTCTCAGGTCACGAGTATTGGCTCCGACCATGTGGCGACGGCTAGCGGTTCGCGTCACGCTGGTGGTGTTCTTTGCCTTGAGCGTCGCAGCCCAGCAAAGAAATATCACAGGACAAGCGCGCGTGGTCGACGGTGACACGCTGGTAAGTCCTGGCGAATGAACCTGACAACCAACACGCTGCATCGCGCTGCATACGAACCTTATCCATGAGCGCTGCGCGGAATCTAACTCTCAGTTCGCTAACCAACCGCAACCAACTTTCAGGCCTTCCCTAACGATCGGGTTCGTCTGTACGGTGTCGACGCGCCTGAAAGCGCCCAAACTTGCCTTGATGCCCGCAATGCCTCCTACGCATGCGGCATTGTCAGCAAGGAAGCATTCGCGAAGAAAATTGGCAATTCATCGCTCACATGCATCGTGAAAGATGTCGACATGTACGGACGGAGCGTATCCATTTGCGGGCTCACTAATAGCTCTGGTGCTTTCGAAGATGTGAACGCATGGCTTGTCGGAAACGGCTATGCGCTCGCTTACAGGTAAGGGCCGCTCAGGTCGTGGCCTTTAGGTGCTGGTTTTTCAAAAGAAACGAACAGCACAAAAATTTGATGGAATTTAAACAGAAGCTTTGAGGAAGCTCTTAAGAAGCTGTTCTACGGGATGGCATATTAATAAGGCACCTCTGACCTTGCTTTAGAAATTCGCAGGCTATATCTGCGCTTCAAAAGTTTTAGGTTTGCGGCTTTACATGTATCAGTCCTAATTGGAGGGATAGATATGAGGAATTCGTACATTCCTGTACATTTGACATCGTACATGACAGGCAATATAGCAAGCTCTATGTGCCGCAAGAGGACCGGGCGCGGCTTGCACGTCTTGGTGTGTGGCAAGGCATATTCCAATACCCTTGGTATTGGCGTAACGCTGACTCACCGCCACCACCTTCTACGGCGCCTCCTTCGGCCGTCAAGCCTCCGTCGCCGCGGCCTCGACCACCTTCACCACGGCCTCAGCCACCGTCGCCGAAACCTCGGCAACCGTCTCCACCACGGCCTCGGCCACTCTCCCCACCGCCTCCGCCACCGTCGCCCTCCCCACCGCCTCCGCCACCGTCGCCCTCCCCACCGCCTCCGCCACCGTCGCCCTTCCCACCGCCTCCGCCACCGTCGCCCTTCCCACCGCCTCCGCCACCGTCACCCTCCCCAGCGCCTCCGCCACCGTCGCCCTTCCCACCGCCTCCGCCACCGTCACCCTCCCCAGCGCCTCCGCCACCGCTGCCATCCGTGCCTAGCACCTGCGGTGACCCGGTTCCTAGCTGCCCTGGTGGCCCTGCAATCAAGGGCAACATTGCCTCGAGCGGTGAAAAAATATACCACGTCCCTGGCGGCAGATACTACAACTCGGTGTGTATTGACCTGAAGAGTGGCGAGAGATTCTTCTGTACGGAATCTGAGGCCTTGGCAGCCGGTTGGAGGCCCTCCTCGCAGAGGTAGCGACACAGCTGAGGCCTTGGCTGGCGTTTGGTTGTTCTGCAGAGAGATGGTGACCATTTTTGTAAATACGTTAGCTGAGCAGACATGCCCACCTGCTTATCTCTTATCTATGCTTCGTGCCACCTATAAGCTGCCTGAGCCAGTTGCTCGCATATGTATTTGGCATTTTCTCTCTGGAAAAACAAAAATCGATCCCGACACTGTACGAGATGATGAAATCCCTAGACCATAAGACTCCATATGGCGGTGAATGCGCCGCCTTGACGACGGATGACGATGGTGGAATCGATGGCAGCATGGACTCAGGGTGGATTCTGTGGTACGGATCTCCTGTGACGAGAGATTTTCCAGCACACAGCTAACTCCACCGCTGCTTGTGGCGACTAAGCCACTGTGTGTTAATGCACGCGGAGAGGCAGTGTCACGCCATATGACGTGCTAACAGACACAAGAAATGCGGATGGATCTCAATGAACCAACTGTCCGTAAGGTCTCTGTTTCCACCGGCTTTTATCTACTGCCTGTGTGAAGGTGAGGAGCGTGTGAGCGTTGCATATACCAAGGACTTGTGAGTTGCAGCACAGAGCTGCTGATGGCTATGGACCCTCCATAAGCCCCCTTCAGGCTCTTACGGACGTCCATCCCCGCACTTGTGCGGAACTTGTAACACAACGTGACAGCATGTATGAGTGCGCAGCGACTACCAAAAGCGATGAAAATTTCACTATCTGTCACGCGCACTGAATGCTGAAATGAGTGAATGAAATGCTAGAGTACCGTACCGGACTAGCTATGTAGATCACAGCTCCCGGGAGCCTTCTGCGGCGCTCATCGGCAGAATGGGGTTAGCGCACGTTGTGAGAGGGGTTGCAACCACATTTATAACACGGCGGAAGCACATCTACCGCGTAAACAAAACGCTACAGACATACATACGAACATACTGGAATGGCTGCCACATACGCATGCATATACATTACAGGCAGGCGGCTGGCAGAGGTTAAGGCCTGACTTCTGCTCCCGGTCGACCCAGTCGACCCGGGTTCAAATCCGCCTGCCGGCTCCTCGGGTGTTTGAGGAGTGATGAAATGGGAGGTGGCCCCCCATCTTATGGACGGTGTAGGACGTGATAATATCAACTTGCGAGCTGACCAGGAACTAAGTTGATGCGCCGTTGATCCGCTAGATTTGGTTGGATGCTGGTGGTGAGTTGCCGAACCCAACGAATACATTCTGAAGTCGGATGGGGTGACGGATTAGGGTGCCCCTCTAGCAGGGGAGAGCAGGGACTGCCCCGGGAAAGGGGGCCGCTGGCGAAGTTAACCACCCTGTAACAACATATGCACATACACCCCCACACACGTACTCAGAACGTAGGCGACACGTTGCTTCATCGACCCCCGCATAACATGCAGGTCTACAGCAAAACATGCACACATGCGCGCGCTACTGACACAGGCGCACACAGTCCATCCATCAGCCAGCACAATCACTGCACGTGGCTCACGTGGGCTTACAGGCGCGTCCCCCACACACACCACCACACACAAGCATTAGATCCTATTCCACAAGTAAATAGCCACATCCACAGTAATAATCCGCAACCGCAACAATCTCTGAAAGCTGAGAGCTTCCGTCCCACCCGATGCTGGCCTCCTGGATCCCTTACCCAGCTAGCGTCATTCAGATCACTTTTCACCCGCCCCCATGCGTTGGTCAAAAGCAAACAGTTTGAACTAAAGACTCTTTCCAGGGTCGCCACAGTATTGTGCTAATATTCTCACAAAGGCCTGCAATTTCTTCCCATTACTCTTATTACTAAAGTCCGCAAAGTGCGGTCACTCGATCACTGTGCGCCCCGGCGGCGGGGGGTTCTCATCACGATCCCGAGTCGTCATCTTGATGCATCAGGTTCTCCCGGTAGTTGTAGTCGTAGAACTGCTTGACGTCGGACAGCGTGGAGAAGAAGATGCCGCTCATGCCGCTGACCGCCAGGTCCTCGGGTGTGATGCGCGCGGTAATCTGCTCACGCACGATCACAACACAGCACAACACAGCACACCCCGGCGCAGGCATTGGCAAAGCAAAGACCTGAAAACACGCACATAGTACAAGCCGCGCGCGACAGCCACGCAGGCTACGCCGCGGATTAGTTAAGCCGATGCAGAAAAAAGACTCCACAGCCGCGCATTGCCATGAATTGCCATTCCTCACGAACACACGCAGCGGCGGCAGCAGGAGGAAACATTGCTGCACCCGCCGCAAGCATGCATGGATGACACATGCATCACAAGCGTGGGAGGTGTGTGGTCGCACCTTGGGTTTCACCATGTCCAGCATCTCATCCACCACGTCATAGATGCTGAGGTCGGCGTACTCGTTCATCACATGCACCCACATGTAGTGAATCTCCTTGAAGAACGTGTAGATCTCCGCCGGGGATATGTAGCCCTGCCGCCGGGTGTATGTGTGTGTGGGGGTGGGGTGGGGTGGGGTGTGGGGGGGGGGAAATGGGGGTTTCCACGTGGTCCGATCAGGGGTGGGAGAGAGGCAGCAGGCGGCCAACACAAGGCAAAGCATGAAGAGGGTAACGCAAATAGGGGTTACTGTGTTACTGTTACTGCTGTTGTTACTTAACAGCAGCAGCAGCAGCAGCAGCAGCAAGATGGTCACAAATGTCCGTAAACTTTCTGTTATGGTCTACAGGTCGTTGCCCAGTACAAGAGACATGGACCTTCCTTATCTAAAACACCACGGCGCCGTCTACCGACCGCAATGACGTCCATGGCGCCAATACAAGAGGACTACGGACGGGGGCATAGGGGACTTACCTGCTTCTTCAGGTCAAAGATGTCAAAAAAGTACTTGATGGCTGCGGGGTGTGAGCGGTGGTCCCACGCGAGCACAAAGTCCGTGAAGGCCAGCATGTCCATTTCATCTCTGACGGAGGAGGGGAAACAAAAGCAGTCATGGGTCAGAAGAGGAGGACCGGGACCTGGACGTGGAATGAGCAGCAGAGAGGGGAAGGAGGAGGATGGGGCAGTGGGGTTTGGAGGAGATTACGATTGTAAAATCAAAGAGATGTTTTAAACACACAGTGTTCCAACCTCGGCAAACCTCCGCTTCTCCTTCCATCAGACAAGGGCACCGTAATCCCAGTCCGTCCTCACCACATACACACACGCACATACATATGCACATACATATGCACACACACATGCACACACACATGCACACACAGACACATGCACACAGACACACGTTACCTGTGGACCGTGCGGCCCTGCACAACGCGCATGCGCATGACGTGTTCCTCAAAGATGCGTGAGATGAAGAGCGGGGACATGGTGCCGTTGCTGATGGCGGTGAACTCTATGCGACTGAGGAGCCCGTTCATATCCTCATCCAGCGCTAGGAACGTCTTGTACACACGCTGCGTCGACTGCAAAACTCCTCGTGTGATTGCATGGCAGGGGAAGCAGCGGCACGCGGAAAGGGGGAGGAGGGGAAATATGAAGGCTGTGAAACACACCGTGAAGAGGACGGACAGTAGAACCTGGGTTCCTGGGTCGGTCAAAACGCCCTTGCGTGTCCCCGTGTGGCCAAACACGCTACGAAGGACGGTTAGACCCGCTGTAGGCCACTGCCTGTAGAGGGGCGGCAGCTGAGATTGTTACTGCACTGGCGAAGCCCGCATGTGGCGATTGTTGCTGCGGTGGTGCGATCAAAACATTCCATTGCAGCGGTGCGCCATGGCCCCTTCCAGATCCCAGCTCCACCACTCCCTAGACGTTAGCAGCCATACTATATCCGACCCATGGGACGTCGGCCCATCCGGGTTGGCGGCACCGCGCCGGTTGGCGCTTCACCTGAATCGAAAACCAGTTAGAGATGAGCTGGTGCTCTTGCAGCTGGTTGTTCTTCAGCTCGTTGAGCTCCTGCGCAGTGGCAAGGAAAAAAAGAGGTCAAAAGAGGTGTTCAGGGTCGTGTGCTATGGTCAGCTCTAAGCGACTGCAATGCGCCATCCTGCTCGCCAGCTCCCCGCTCGCGGCTTCGTGTATGTATGTCGTTACAGGGTGGTTAAGCTTCACCAGCGGCCCCCTTTCCCTTGGAGGCAGTTCCCTGCTCTCCCCTGCTAGAGGGGCACCCTAATCCGTTCACCCCATCCGACTTCAGAGTGTATTCGTTGGGTATAAATTATACAGCATGCTGCACAGGGGTTGGGCCGGTCAGGGCCCTGCCAACAGGCACACCCGGCACAAGGGATAAGCAGTAGCGCACACACGACGCATCAGCCCACAACGGGTTGACGGTCCTGGGCGGGCGGACGTACACCGCCGCACGTACCGCCAAACTCCCACAGACCGCAACCATCCCCTCCGCCGCTTTCCAACCCTCCACCTCGCTCTTTCGCAAACCCCTCGTAAAGAGAGAAAAAAGGCCTAGCCTCAACCCCCGTCGAGCTTCTAGCTAAGTTC
This sequence comes from Volvox carteri f. nagariensis, assembly GCF_000143455.1. NCBI lineage: Eukaryota > Viridiplantae > Chlorophyta > Chlorophyceae > Chlamydomonadales > Volvocaceae > Volvox > Volvox carteri. The sequence continues at coordinate 1,911,602 of NW_003307553.1, read as the reverse complement.
CTCCTTTTCCCTGATCCGCCAACCAACCCCACCTGCAGCACGATGCTGTTGACCAGGTCCCTGATGCGAACACAGCCGTTCTTTCCGTGGAAGAACAGCAGCTTGCGAACCGCGATGCGGCCGTAGTGATCCAGAAAGTCCGGCTGCGCGGAAGAAGAAGCGAGGGGGTGAGCAACGGGGTTAAATGGAAACGGACTTACACCACACGCGCACACCGGACTCAGCAAGCAGAGAGGCAAGGGCGCGTTGGCGAGGAGAGGGAAGGCATGGGATGGGGACAGGAAGGAGATAGAAGCAAGAAGCTGCCTTTTGCGCGAACAGCCGCCGCCAAGCTCTGACGGCAGCCACCGCTCCTGCGTGCAACGCGCAAAGTGGTCCCTCAAAAATCACGACGGTCACGCCGGGGGGACCTAACCTGGCTTGCAACCCCCAAAAACTTGCCCGCCAACCCAACGTGTTCAATCCTAAAAAGTAGTCCAACCCTCCATAAACCTGTATTCACCTCCATTTACCCTCCCCATCCCCTATCCCTACCCATAGCTCCCCCTCCCCCTCCCGCACCTGAATGTCCGACAGCGCCGGCACCTGCGACACCAGCGACTTGACGTACTCCTCCAGCTGCTCGGTGGTCAGGTTGCCCGTGTTACCCAGGTCGAAAGCGGATAGCTCCAGACGCTGTCATGGCGGACAGAAGGGGGAAAGGCGGGGGAGGAGGCAGTGATCAGGAGGCGCGCGGGGGACTGCAGTGAGGAGCTCAGACGGGGGGCTGAGACACGTCCCGATGAAGCGCGGACGGACTGACAGACGGACGGACGGACGGACTGATTGACTGACGGACCGACGGGCTGACTGATAGGTAGCCGATTGGATACACAAAGCCCAAAGTTACACCATTGAAGGGTAGAGCAACACAACTTGAGGGGTAAAACACACACACACGCATGCACACAACCGAAGGGATACAAAAGCCCCGCCCCCAAAGGGCCGCAAGGGCCACTCCGCCACCCACGCTGCTTACATTCTGGTGCATGGAAGTCCGCAAGTTAAGGTAGTTGAGGAACTGGTTGGCTGAGATGCAGCCGTTGTTGTCCCGCTCAAACTTGAGGAACAAGGACGCCTTGAAGTAGGGGTCGATCTGGGGCCCAAAGCATTCCCGGCACCGCACCAGGACCTGTGCTGCGCCCCCCGGGGGGCAGGGGGGCAGGGGCCCAGCAAGGCGAGAAGGTAGTCCGGGGGACCCGGGTGAGGGCCGGGGGGAGAGGGAGGAGGAGGGGGAGAAGGAGGAGGAGGAAGAGGGGGAGGATCAGGAGCAATCGAAGCGGCAACCCAAGAGCGCAAAGGACGGAGTTCAACTGCTCCTGTGACTGAATGAGTGGCACCAGCAGCCGCCAACCCCACAAGCAGCAGCCCACCCCGCCAGCCACAATCCTTAAAACACGACCCGCTGCATGCTGCGTGCTGTATGCTGCGTCGTGCCGTACATACTCGGAAGGAGCCTACTCTGAGCCGTCACTTTTTTGTCGTCCGCGTCACCCCATGTCCCACACATTCCATACGTGGCACGTGAGGCGCCATACCCCCCCCCTCTGTACCTGCGAGAAGCCATCGTAGTTGATGCGCACCTCCCCGTTGGTCTCCACACCCATCTCCTTCATCAAAAACCAGATGTTTCGAAGTTCCTCCTCGGAGAGGAGGAGAGTTTCCTGAACGGGGAGAGGCCGCTTCTGACTTCAGCGGGGGTGCTGGTGGTGGCGGTGCTGGTGGTGGTGGGCGCAGGGCGGAAATTAAAAAAAACACAGGGTAATAACGAGGAGGGATGTGCGGTGTTTATACTGTATATACTGTTCCACGAGTGGAATGGTCGCGACTGCGCGGTTGTATCGGCTAACAGACACGCAGACACCCGGCGTGAAGCTATCGGCCCCGTAACGGACATGTAACCCGAAGCGCACTGCGTCAGGGCTGGGGGAGCTATGGGCGCAGGACGGGGAGGGGAATGTAGGCAGACGCACCGCACCGCAGTGCGACGTGTGTGTGCGCGTGCGTGTGTGTGTGTGTGTGTGTGTGTGTGTGTGTGTGTGTACGGGTGCTTGCATGCGCCTCGTCTGGCAGCCACACATCTGTTTACTGTTAAACCTATGGACAAGAATCGGTGGTCATAAAGGCCCTAAGGCTTGGGCGACGGGTGTGCCGCGGCATGCATGGAAAAACACTTGATTTCTCAGTGCACACCTGGTCCTTACGACGCCTAGCCTCCCGCTCCACCAGCAGCCGCAGAGACTGAGGCTTTGCCTTCTGCGTATTTGCAGCAGCGCCACAGTCAGCGGACCTACCATTGGAGTAGACGCAATACAACTGCATGCAAGGAATGACAAAACTAACCGGCTTGAAGAACGTTGGAATCGCAGATGCCGGCTTTTTCTCTTCGTAATATTGCTCGAGTATGCTGGTAACATTTTGGAGCACTTCTTGTTCTGTCAAGACAGGTTTACACGTTGGTCATACTGCAGCTGTCGCGGAACCTGCTGAACAACATATGTCTCACATACCAATATCCTCCGGCTCTCTATCGGGTTCCGGGTGATCCCTAACAAATCCATTAAGCGATGAAAGCAACATTCCGATTAACCGAAGGCTTGAACCGCCCGGGCACGTAACACGCTTAACCCAGGCGGCCCTTGGAAATGGCGGACAGCAGTATCCGTCCCAAATATAAGGTGAATGACATGAAGGTATCTGAGATTTTTCTGAAACGTTTCTAACCTGCTTATGTGTAGATTGCTAAAGAGCAGTCATGGAGTAAGGCAAGATTAGGTACCGTAATCAACAGTTACGGATTGGCAGACTTATAATGAAAACTAAGCCCTCTCAGGTTATCCAGCTGGCCAATATCTTGTTGTACGCTTCGGTTGGGCGGTTAGAAGAGCGCCTCGTTGTGCACCATTGTCAACGGCATTTGATATCGGGATGAGCTTCATTTCCACACCTGGCAATAGTTTACTGTAAATACCCGCTGTAGCACGCCTAGGCACGCCTACGTTAGCTTGCTGGAAGTCAGCTACAATGGCGACGGCTGATACCGAAAGGACACTTGGAGATCCGGGTCAAGGGATAGAACGTAAATCTGTAAGTTTCTCCTGTATGGGCTTCGTTGTACGCCTCGATCTTAATCATTGATGCGCAATTCCTGTCGAGCCATGTGGGTCGTGCCGCGACGGGGTATTACTTGAGCTCGCCTTCGCTACGATGCATTTGCGACGACACGGTAGCAACACCAACATTACCCATCATAACCCTGTTTCTCACGACTCGGGTCCATCGTACTACTGCATTTGAAGGTTTTACCAGCCTTCAAGCTTGAGGTGAGCGCAGACAAGAATCGCATTATGCACAGGCCCTGAGCAACGCACGCGCATGCCTTTCATGGTGCAACCACTTTAACTACCGGTCAATCCAACAGCTAACGACGCGGTATGGAGCACGATGGCAGCACGATGGCGATCTTGACACAGCGCATGTTACCCGCACACAGCTAGCCCAGCATATGGATCTTCTCCGCACTAGGAGAGCCGCGCAAAATTCACCAAATTCACCTTTGTCTTGCAAAAACAGCAGTGCCTGTGCCTCTGGCTTTTCCTAAGTATTTAAATTTCTTCTTTCCAGAGGGCTCTTAAATCCGACAGCCTGCAGTAGCCAGCCGACCAAATTCTCCGCATGCTGCCAAACCAACAAGGATGCCAACTTCGCTCCCCACATGACCTTATGCAGCGTTACTTTGCGAAATGGGAGTTCAAAGCGCCGCACCTGCTATGTTGCTCCGACTGCGAGCCGGTGCTGCTTTCAGAACTCCTGAGCCTCATGGACGGCGACAGCCGAGCCCGGTAGGTGCCGTACAGCGCAATAAACGCGCTCCCGAACCTTGGTGGTATCTGCAGCATCACCGTAATCCAAAAAGCAAGAGAGACAAGCTCTTCGGATTCGCGAAGATTCCGCCACTCGCTCTCGGCAGCAGGACGGGGAGAGGGGTCCCACTTGCAGGAAAACTCCACTTCACCAAATTTAGGCGGCACAGGACCCCGCGTGGAAGAGGGAAACCGCTTTTGTACTGTGGCTTAGGTACGACGGTGCCGTACGGCTCCATGCCGTACGGCTCCGAGACCATCTGCCAGCTACGGTCTACATTGTTAGACAATGATAGTGTCAATCGGATACGCGGCGCCTCACCCTGTGTGCAAAACACCCGAGTAGGTGAGGAGTTGGTCGCCACTGGTGCGGAGTCGCGAACCGCTAACGGTAAACCGCCAACCAACCCTTGTTGGAGCAGGTGGGAGGGCTTACGGCTTAGCTATGGGGAGACGCGAGGGCTACCGGTGAGTGGTGCAGAGGCCGGTGGGCGGGAGTGGGGCGGGAGTGGGCGGGTTGGTGTGAGTGGGGCGGCGGCTAATGGACACAGTCTTGACGGCCCTCTGGCGGTTACATATCATGTGAGGATTCACACGTAATGTGGTGTACGGAACCCACAGCAGCTTATATAGGCAATACATTAGATTAGAGGGTCAATGATGGAAGTAATGGCATGCATGGCATGATGACGCCGTCCTCCTCCTCTCCTTCCCCCTCCCCCCTCGGCACTTCCTTAAATGGCTGGTTCACAACTCTTAACCCCGTACGGCTTTTATGACCCGCGGCCGCCCCATTAGGCGCTGATTGAGGAGATCTGTAAACTGTACGAACAAGTACGGCCTGAAGGTGTCCTCGTTAGTGCGCCGCAAGAATGTAAGTCAAGGGCTCGCTTCTGTGCCCATGTCTCCCTGTACATATGTCAGTTTTTGTCTGCCTACCCGCCTGCCTGCCTGCCTGCCTGCCTATCGCCGTGTCACCCAGCGTCCTCCGCGCTGTGCTCCCGTCCCCCCTCTCCCTCCTCCTCTGTCGCATCAACTCGGTCGACGCCTCTTCCTCTCTTGTGCCACCCTTGTGTGTCAGTCTGTCTGCCTGTCTGTCTCTCGCGCGCTCGGGTGCCAGCACATACCCGCATGTGCACACCCGCACCAGGAGCCTCCTCCCTCCTCCCTCCTCCGCCACCTACTGCCCTTATCGTGTCCGATGTCTGCCTCCGTGTGACGATGTACGGCCCCGCACACACGGCGCTATTTCGTACTGGACACGTACCGTATGCTCTTTTTGGAATGGAGAGGTCCACAGTCCATGGTCCCGAACGCGCGAACGCAGAACCGGTGAAGCTCTTTCTGCAGTAATCGCAATAAACGCTCTTGTTGGCGCCTACCTAGGCCGAATACTTTGACGTGATCCCATTCAGGCGCGGGGCTCCTTTCCCTCCGTCTGCCAGTTTATCGCTACATCGCTTCATCTCCTCTACATCCTGACCCAATCTCGCCCCTCCTGTCTCCCTCCCTGCCTTCCCTTGTCCTGGCTCCCGCCCTGCAAGGCATCTACCTGGCCATGATGGCCCTCCTGCAGCCGGGGGACCATGCGGTAGGTCGGGGTGGGTCGGACGGCCGCATTCAGCCGCCTGTCGCACACGCTGCCACATTCACAATCTGGCGCCCTTCCAGGCTTCACAATGTGCCGTCTGAACGCATTCCTGTTTGCCGTCTTCACCCTGCCGTACCTATGCCGTACAGGTGGTCACTTACCCGGGCTACCAGTCTCTTTACCAGGTGGCTGAGTCACTGGGCTGCCAAGTGGACCTGTGGGAGGTGGAGCTAGGGGAGGATGGCAGCGCCGGCTTTGACGTGGGGAAGTTCAAGGTGAGTGCCGTACTCTTGCCATCCTCCACTTGACTCTTTGCTGCTGTTGCTGCTGTTGCGGCTACTGCTGCTGCTGTTGTTGCGACTACTGCTGCTACTGCTGCTGTTGCTGTTGTTGCTGCTACTGCAGGCACTGCTGCGGCCAACCACGAAGCTCGCAGTCGTCAACTTTCCGCACAACCCGACGGGTGCGCTCCTCCGTGCCGCCGAGTGGTCGCAACTGGTTGCGGCATGTCGCGGGGTGGGGTGCTACCTCTTCAGCGATGAAATGTATCGTCTGCTAGGTGAGGTACGGAGTGAGTGAACCCGCGAGTAAGCGGCGGCTGTGATATTAGAGCTATTAGAGCTGCTATGATTTTTCGTGTCGGGGGTTGACTCGATGACCCCAATGACCCAGAAGTTGTTGTCGGTTACCAGATGGGGGTCGATCTTCCCCTGTGTACGCAGAGTTTGACCCGGCGGCTCGCCTGCCAAGCGCGGTGGATGTGTACGACAAGGCCATCACGCTGAGTGGACTGTCCAAGGTACGACAATGGCGACGTACGACAATGAGAGGAAGATAGCCGCAACCGAGTAATGGATTTGCAACGGCAGCAACAATGAGACAACACACTCATGGGGAGAATCACCAAGTGTCACCGGCTCAGCGCACCACCATACAAAAGGCGTCCGTACAGCGTCCGTACAGAGGCACCTAACTCTTTTTCCTGCTGCTGGGTAGTGCACTACGTGGAAAGCCCCTGCCGCCGCCTGCCGTCTCATCACTCGCTTTGCCGGAATGTAGTTCCGCTCATGAACTTAGGGTTTTACTTTAATTCATCTTCCGCAAACACACAAAAAAACACAAAAAAAACACAAACACATACAAACACACACAAACACGCACAAAAAAACAAAAGAAAACAAAATACACAAAAACACATGCACAAGGTGCCCCTGGCCAGTGTCAGGGCCGGATTGTAGTAGCTGGTACACAGTACGGCTCTACAAATACGCGCGAAGCGCGACCACCAGCATCTCGATGTATATGTGTATTCCTTCCTGGAAAGCATGTATATCCTCAAGTGTTCCAAGTTGAAGAACAGCAGCAGCGAGAAAAGAAAAGGAAACGAAACCGCTGTCCCGCTAGCGCTCACACTAGGACTAGCACAACCCTACCCGGTCACTTGACCGACACCGACTCCTTGCCGACATCGTCCTGCCTTCCTGCAGGCGTTCGGCCTCCCGGGGCTCCGCATTGGCTGGCTGGCGATGCAGCCGCCCTGCTACTCGGTCCTCGGCCGCGCAGCGGAGCTCAAAGACTACACCACCATCTGTAATGCGGTTCCAAGTGATGTGGGTTCTGGGTGGTGATGCGGAACGGGGCGGGCTGGCGCCGGGAAATGCTCCCCATCCACACACTTAAACTGCTAGAGCTGCCGCGGCAGTGAACCCCCACCGCCCACAGCACCGGGCTGGCCTCACTTCCCCCGTTTCCCCAACACCAGAACAAAGACGCGCCGCTGCAAGGTCCCCGTTATGCCAAGGGCCCGAAGCAATGCGCCCGAAGCCTACTAGCCCCACGGCGCTAAGCAAGCATCCCCCCCGCCTCCACCACTGTGAGCATGTTGCGATTATCATCCAAGTCCATGTTGGTTCCCGGTGCCCGCACAGCCGTCCATGCTTCCAGAATGTCTCTCACGCAGGTCCTGGCGCTGGCGGCTCTGCGTTCCAAGGACGCCCTGCTGCACCGCAACATGACCATTCTGCGGTCCAACCTGAGCGCGGTGGAGAGCTTTATGGGGGAGTTTGACCATATCTTCCGGTACCGACCGCCCGCTGCCGGCTCCGTGGCATTTCCCCGGTGGGTGGGTGGGTGGGTGATTGACATGTGTGGATAGGCTCAGGTTTGGTGTGTGTGTGTGTGTATGTTTGTGTGTGTGTATGTTTGTGTGTGTGTGTGTTACATGGTCGTGGGGTCGCGTACCACCCCGTACCAGCAAATCGCCCAATACGAGCCGAGGGCTCAAGGGCTGCCACCTTCTTCAAGCCCGTCCTAACGCTGTCCTGCAGGCTGGCGGCATTGGCGACAGACAACCAGGAGAGCGTGGAGGAGTTCTGCGAGCGGCTCGTAAACGAGTGCGGTGTGCTGCTGCTCCCGGCCACAGTGTACGACCATGCGCCGAGCAGCACCGGGGGGCATTTCCGCATCGGGCTGGGCAGGCGGGACCTCCCGGGGTGCCTCGACGTGTTTCGGAGCTTCTTAAGGGAGCGGGTGCAGCGGCCACAACAGTAGTACCGGCGGCAGCGACAATAGTGACGCACCATGTGTCGCGGTACTGGCAGGGCAGGGAGCGGCAGCAAGCAGTGGAGGGGGAATGTAAGAAGGGACGGATGTATGAAGGAAGGGAGGCAGGGATGTATGGCCCTACGGCCCTATGGCATACATTTGACCGGTCACCGATCGGTCACCCGGCCCAACCGGTCTGTAGGGTGGGGCCTCGGTAGGACGACCGAGGAGTTACCGGCCCTTAAATCTTATCCTGGAGAAAGCAACTAGAAATATTAAGGTTGGCTTTTATAGGATAAGCTGTTACGTATGCTGCTACAAGGCTCGCGATAAGCTGCTGGTCGATGGCTGGGAGGCAGTTGCTCCTCTACATTTGTTTCCAAGCGCCTTTATGGAGATCATTCGGATTATCCTCTTGCTTGTCACCGCTCGGTAACCCTGCCACCGGTTCAGTTATAGCTAACAGGTCGGTTACCGACCCTTTTATGCCATAGGGTGTTTGGAGGGGGGATGCATGGAGGGGGGACGTAGGAAGGGACTCCAGGTTAGTCGCGTGGTTGTTGCGGTCGCTGTTTGACTGTCGCGCTTTCTGGGGCTGGGGCTAGGGACGTGGTATATAGCGCCCAAACACCCCGTGGATCACGGCGAAAAACGCGATGTGCGTGCCAACCGATGTAGGCCAGGGAGTGCGACTCGGGCGCGCAGGTTTCAAAGCTTTCGCTCGAGGCAGAAGTGTCAAGGCGAAAACTCCTCGCTACAGGTAGCATATCTACATTACCCAGACATTTGGGTCACCCCTTATTTCTCCGGCGGGCTCGTCACTTCTTGTCCAACATATAGCAACGGATTAGGGTGCCCCTCTCGCAGGGGAGAGCAGGGAACTGCCTCGGGAAATGGGGCCGCTGGTGAAGCTATACCACCCTGTAACGACAGACATACATATAGCACATGCGCACGCACAGCGTACGAAGGTTCACGCTTTGAAGGGTTGGCGGTAACGCAAGCATACCGTCCACTAGCCACAGCCAAGCATACAACCCTAGAGTTAAATAGTCCAATCTCGACTCGAGGTGCAGCCCTTTGCCCGCATCGTGGTACTGCAGACACACGACACGACGGAAAACGCGACCTTCACCTTCACTTAATTAAATCCATAGGGTTCCCAATCTCACATCTTCCACCATGTGCATTGCAACTGCATTGTGCAGTTGCCACTCTCCATCGCACACCTCCCCGAACCCCTCATGGGACATCTGACACACAAAACACACAAACAGCCGCCACTACCTGACCGGCACGGACCACACCGCCCAATCCGTTCCGGCCCCCCCCCACCCGACATACGGGAGGTACTCCAAAAACTGCTGCTATAACGCTTTGAATGGCCGAAGCGGGCAAACCCCGCCAAACTTCGCAAAGAAAAAGCAGCAGCCGGTGCCATTACCTGGCAAGACCTCCAACCAGTTCCTTGCGGTAGATGTCGTGTTGCGTTTGTCATAGTTGCATGCAAATTGCATGTTTCCTTAGGGTATCTCCCCGGACCCCTCCACCACCACAAGATACGGCCGCGACCCCCAGATCCACAGGACAGCGACAGCGACAGCAACGGCACTGAGCGCGAAGTGTCGCATGAGTTTCGTCCCAGCAGTGCATTGCCCCAGCTTGTGTACCTCAGGCCTTCTGCAGGGCCTGGCGCAGCATGGTCTGCAGCTCGCCAGTGTTCACCATCTGCTCCGCAATGTCCGCGCCGCCCACAAACTCACCGCTGATGTAGAGCTGCAAGAAACAAAGCACGGCGTTAGTTGTCATTCAAAATTCCAAAACACAAACAGGGGAATCGCACTTCAGATACAAAATATCAGCGCCAGAAGTGTTGTTTTTAGGTGTCGAGGCCGTAGCGCCACCGGGCAGATGCAGGCTTTCCATAGGCATAATCATTATCATACGAATGTTCTTCAATATAGGTTTGAGCCAGAGCATGCGCACTCCGCCGCAACGCCCCCAGATCCGCCCAGGTCACCCCTAGCACCTCTCTCGGTGGCCTACCCTGACCCACATCCACCCGCCCACCTGCGGGATCGTGGGCCACTGGCTGTACGACTTGATGGCTTCCCGCAGACCGGGGTTGTGGTACTCGTCCAACACGTTCACCACTTCAAAGTCCGCCTGCGTGAGGACCCGCAAAAGAGACGCCATGAAGAGCGAGACTTCGGGTAGGGCTGGGGATTGGGTCCAGCTTAATAGGACAGCGGGGCATGTATGTATGTATGTATGTATGTATGTATGTATGTATGTATGTATGTATGTTTGCAGACACACCGGATAAAGCTACATCGAACAGCATGAGGACTTCATGACGTGGTGACAAGTACAGGAAAGGAGAGCCCGCTATGCAAATCAACGGGTTGGCAACCGATTACGTTTTCCCGTGCGATAGCCCTCTGGCTGTTGCCGCATGGCCAGCGCACCTTGAGCGTGGTCAAGATGCTCAGCATGCGCGCACTGAAGCCGCACTGAGGCTGCTGTCTGGTGCCTTTGACGAACGCCACCACCTGATGATGAACACGCGCGATGTGAACGATCCAGATATACAGCCGTAAGTGCGACGCATAGTCCGCGGCCCGGAGCGGAGGGAGGCAGGGGTGCCGTGCAACCAGCGATTGAAGGTTGTGGGCGGGAATGCTTGTGGCCCGGAAATTACAAATAAAGCAGCCTCGCGACTTAGCCAGCCTCATGCGGCACATAGCTACTGAGCTGTCGGCAAGGTGGTGACGGGTGGGCCGCGTCGAGCGCTTTGTTAGGGTTCAAGCTGATGCACGACAAGGACAGCCTATGCGGGGTGTGACGGCCGCAGCTCCCCCGTTGTAGGCCCTGCCTCCTGCCGCTTAGAGCATAGGCCTTGCTTACCGCGTTCTCCTTCACAATTCGGTCAATGAGACCCTCGATGGTGATGCCCTGGATGGGTTTGCCTGCCGTGAGCCGGATCTCTGGCTTTGTGGCGCGTGCCACCGAGCGTGATTGCCACTTGGTCTCCCCTGGCATATTGCCAGGTGGGATATTGCCAGTCTCGGTCACTGCGACAAGACATGTGGGTATGCTGCTAAGCGTTAGAGGCAGGGGAATGCACCTCGTCGCGATGGTGCTTAGGCGCCCTGTATGGTACGCAACAAGGCGTTCCGTAAGACTCACCCGCCTCCTCTACCCAAGACTTCCAAGCGGACGTCAGGCCCTCGCGACTAGCATCCTCCACAATGTCATACTTTATCGACGCCGTGAGATCCGGAAGCTCTTGCATGTGCGCGGCAACGCTTGCAGAGACCTGTTTCCGGACAATTCGCGTGTTTTACCAACCAACCAACGATTGGGCTTTAATGGGAAGATTCTACCTTGCGAGTCAGTCCAATATATTGAAGAACGCCAGCCTTGTCGAATACTGCATAGACGCCAGCTGAGCCTGGGAACTGATTTAACTCGCCCTTGTCCATGACCGCCACAGCCTTCGTATCACGCATGGCGGCCTCTAATACAATTGCATGGCGCGTATGAATACGATTCAGTGAGGTGAACGGTGCAACAACACCCTTGGGCATGCGCGCCGCAGGGCGAGCCTCCATCAATTTCTGCGGAAGGCACTGCATTCTTCGTGCGTCACGTCGGTGCCTATGAAGGAAACTAAAAATTCTCTCAACAATTTGCCCGAGCTGCACTTAATTAGCATGTATCGGCAAACTATCTATCGCTGTGCGCCGTACAAACACTTACAAATATACGCGTCCACCTCATGCACAACTTTACGTTGCTGGTATATGATGCATTCTCATGTGGTCCCGGCTGCTAAATACATGCATCGTTCTGGAGTGGAAAGACAAAGTAGACTGGGACAACATGTACTGGTATTACGTCCACCGTTCGAGGTGATAGTACTTGGCCTTTTGAGCTGCAATCACTGACACGGAAAACCATCGTGCCAGTTCTTTTGCCATGCCGCACATGACTCCCTTATCGCTTGACGTACTCTCCAGTAGGCTACCCTGGGCTACCAACGGTCCGCTTGCTGCTAACTTCCTTGCTGGTATAAATATCTTGCCAAACAGTGCAAAATTTCTTCATGGAAACATTAGGGTATGCTCGTCCCGAGTGTTACACCACACATCGCCACCAGCAGCGACAGCCGCAGCGCCCACCCCGGCGGCCCCAGCAAACGCTACGACACAGCCGCCGCTGTTGCCGATGCCCTTGCCAACGAATATGCCAAGTCCCACACATAGCAGCTCAGGCAGCAGCTGCTGCCAACGCGGCAGCCCTGTGCAACAAAGTTCTTGCCGCAGCAGTGGCTCCCACCACGCCTGCTGTCCAAAGGCAGCCCAACTGGCGCTTAGAACATGGCCACGTTGGGGCGGCTGGCCTTGAACAGCGTCCGGAACTCCGGGTTCGACGGGCGCGACAGCTTGTGGGTGACTGGGAACTTGATGTTCTCGTTGTGGAACTGCTTGGTGTTGGCACGCTTGCAACTGTGGTAGTCCACGGTCGCCGTCTTAATGATCTGGATGGACGAGGGCCGCACACGGTGGCGCGACGCCATCTCCTGGTACATCTGAGCCACGGAACCGTTGAGGGTCACGTCGCGGTACTCCTTGTACATGTTGTGCACGCCAGTACGCGACTGGTAGCGTACCCACACGCCGTAATTCTTGGCCAGGGTGGGCTTGCGCTCGAAGATCTGATGCAAGTAGGGAACACAAGAAACGATTCAGAATTCTAAAGACAGGAACGTGGAGGTCGCGCTTAAGCGTCGGAAGGGCAAACCAGCCATGAGTAACACACCGCACGATGCCTCAGTGCACTAACGAAGGATGCACAGCGCTACATACAGAGACTATGAAGCTCGACAAATGCACGGCATACGCAGGGAATGTTAATAACCAAAGCCGTTTACTGCAATAGGCCAGGACCCGCTGTGCAACCAGAAAAGCGACCCGGCAGGGGCGCCACAACAGAGAACCAGTCCAGCCGTCACCCATGTAACGACCGAAAACGCAACAAGTTATATAATGCCGCGCACTGGGGTTCACGAAAAAGGCATCCGAATGGACCATGCGCCCTCTGCCATCCATGACATTTATGCCTAAGCGAATGCACAAGAGTATTGTCCATATCCGTCCTCGGGTGTACATGACTTAGGGGCAAAAAGAAGACATGGCAAAGTGTTTCCACGCCATGCCGCTGTCCCATGGCTACAAAGTTGGAAAGGTTATCCCTCAGGGCCGAAATAGGGCCATACCAGGTTGACCAGGTCGAAATCCGAGCCGTGAACATGCTAGCGGAGGCCATGGTGCGGATACATACCCCTGATCGGGAACACTATGCATTGCTTATTACGAAGCCGTAAGAGTGAGCTGCTGAAAACTCAGACTCGCGACGATCACAGGACTGAATAAGGCCCCACTGCTTCGGCAAACCATCTGCCACGCACGGCCAGTAGCTGAAGAACGGACGAACCCTTGAGCTGCAACTGAAATAATACCCGCTGGATAGGCAATCCTCCAACGCATGTAGCGAATACAGCTAGGGCCGCTGAAGACCTCGGGAGAGCACTGGCTAAAAACCGAATGAAGAGGACTCCCTGAACCCCACGCAGAGAGCTCCATAGTTGATTCGCCGGCAAACTGGACTTTCTCCGCAACAGTAAGCTCCCAAAGCTCCCCCAAAGCGCCTAGCTACAACCTTCGGAGGTTTCTGCCGCCGAAGCGCCAATGAAAGAGGCGGTTGCAGCAGCGTCTGCCAGTGTAAACCTGACTGCGGACGTCCTCAAGCGGCCAGAAGCAGTAGGAAAGCGCTGCCCCTAGAAGAACTTCATGGCTGCCGGCTGACCAGACGTACGCTGTTTGCAAGAGGTCCTTTGCAATTAACGTTCCTCCCCCCCAGCCCCAGCTCCCTAGCTGCCCACCTCATTGCAAGCGATAATCTGGCCGTTTGCCTTCTTCACACGCCTCAGCTTCCTGAGGAAGTACCTGCGAAGACGACACACCGCGCGAAAAGCAGCCGTCAAAACGACTATTGGGACGACCCGTGCCAACTGGCTTTTAATCCTTTTTAGGATTAAATGTTTGTAACTCCTGAAGTTACTACCTACTCTAAACGCTTAGAGTTTATTATGTACAGCGCCGTCGCTGAACACGACGAATCCAGTTCAGCTGCACCAGCCTATGCCATCAGTAGCTTACCAGAACTTGCTCTTAGCCTTGACGTCATCCTCAGCCCACACCTTCATGCGGTAGACAGTCGGGGTGGCATCTGCGGCCGTGGGCAGGTGGCGGCCCACCACCTGGTACTGGTGGAACTTAAAGTTCCCCTGCATGAATACGTCACGAAAGTAATTTTAATCTTCAGCTGTCAAACATTACACTCTTCCTAGCTCTCAGTCTCAATTCGGTAAGAAAACGAATACGTGCAAACTACTAATAATCACACCTGCATCACCATTTTTCGCAGGTTCTAGTTACACACCCCGGAAAGAGAGAGGTCAAAGTGTTTCGTGAGCTCTAACTTGGCCCGGCACAGGGCCCACGCAAGGCCCACCTACCCAACTTTGCTTGTGCAAGGCAAAGCCGAGAGCTCACATTCGGCATTTGATACAGAGGCACCCTACAACTGTACAACACCTCGACTCCCTGGTGAGATGACTGGCCAGCGAAAACAATACCAAATTCCCGCGCCATCCTGTTGCTCGCTATTCCACCTTGAACCGTGTACGCTAATACGTGCAATGAGACGGATACGATGCATGTATAAAGCGTCGCAAAATAGATGCGTAGCCTCAGGCATGTACCCGCAAGTTTCCCGACGCTTCGGCAGTTGGCGCTACGCGTAACCCGCACATTAAGCGTACGGATCAGAGAGCCGCGCGACCCCCGTCATTTCCGCTGCTTGACCTCAGGGATAAATTCAGAACTGCCTGCAGCCGCTCCAGGTTGCCTGGCGCATTTCGGCGCCAGGCAACCTCAACCGCCCCAGTCGTTCCCGTTCCACGTTCGAAGCCCGTCTCGTGTATCTCAGCACTCCCCACCCCATCCATTCTTCATCCTAAGTCCCTCCCTTCCGCGCTGCAACTTCCCATCCTCTTCCTCCTTGCAACCCCATCTTCGATTCCAGGCTGTCAAGCAGGCGGACGTCGTAGCTGAAGGTGCGGACAACGGCCAGCGCGACCGCTTCTTAAGCTTTCGCCAGGACCGTTTCCCTTAGGAGAACAGCAGGCTGCAGCGGCGGCCCCTACAGGCCCCGGTTCCGGCCGCACCTCAGTCCTCGTCCCGTCTGACCTTCCCCGAGGCGTACCGAAGCCCCCCTTCCTCGTGGGTCTTATCAGCACACAAAGCCAAAACACCAAAGCCAAAGCACAGCGACAGAAAAAGCTGTTCCACCAAACCTAAGATGCCCATCGAGAAGCGCGACCCGGCCAACCCAGTGGTCTTCCTAGACATCACGATTGGTGGCGAGTCAGGTGAGCCCATGTACGGCAGGTTTTACACATCGACCAGTGCGACAGCAAGGCACATCTCATCCCCCCCCAACGGTGTTTGTGGTTGTCTTGGTGGTACGTCTTTCCGCCCATCTCCTCCCGGGTGCTATATCGACGGGAGGGATGAACGGGCAGTAGCGGCAGCAGGAGCCGCGGCATGAAAACGGCTCTCGGTGCGCTAGTAGTAGCAGCAGCAGTAGCAGCAGCAGCCAAAGGAGGAGCATCATAAGGCCCACCCACCCGTCCATGCGTGTGTGTGGCACACATCATCAAGACCAAATCCCCCTTCCTCATCCCTTTGGGGTTTGGGACAGTTGACCCTTTGCACCTTGAATATTCAACTTTCCCGCGTTCATACATACATACACACTCCCTGGTGACAGCGTGTTATCTTGCCTGGGTGGTCCACGGCCTTCTAGGTGTTTCTTGGGGAACCCATTTACCTCCCGCCCGCTGTCCGTCCCATACCAGCCCGAAACCTCCCCCCGCCCTCTCTCACCTCACACCCCATCGCGCCTGTCCCGATCGCGCACTCCCTCGCCGTGCGGTGCTGATGCAGCCGGCCGCATACTCCTCGAGCTGTACAAGGATGTCGTACCAAAGGTACGTCAGCGCTGTACGGACGCATAAGGCCCTGTTCTGGCGCAGCAGGGCACATCGCAAGCCCCCTTGTTACACTGCTTCACTCGTTTGTGGTTCGTCTTTCCCCCCTTGTTACAGTTGTATATATGTATATATATATATATGTAGGAGTTTGGGGGCTTTGCTTTTGCGCTGCACATTGCTGACTCTACCGGGCCCGTTGGGGAAGGTTCTTTCCACCCACTCCCGCAGCTCTCCCGTATCCGAACCCCCCCAAGTAAACACACACACGCCTCCTTTTCGCCACATCGGCATCGCCGGACCCCTTGACATGTATGTATATGGTCTCTTGCCATCAACACGTTGCCCTACTCGGCCTCGGCACTTTGCTGGGCACTGCCGTGCTTTCGGCGGTCGGCACTTTGCAATCTTTTTGTAAAAGTGAATATGATGAACTCCCCTGTCGCCCAAATTACACCCACTGCCCTCTCCCGGGGCGCGGCATGCAGACCGCTGAGAACTTCCGGGCTCTGTGCACGGGGGAGAAGGGCGTTGGGGAGAAGGGTGTGCCGCTGTGCTTCAAGGGCTCCACCTTCCACCGAGTGATCCCAGGTGGGTCAGGGTTTGAGGAGCAAACGACCCGTGGGTCAGGGTTTGCTATTTTAGGGGGTTGAGGTAGGGATTGGTGTGCAGGAAGAGGAGGGGAGAGCGTATGGGAAGATCCCCCACACGGACACCTGCTTTGCCCGTTGTCTTGGAGCTTGGCCGTGAATTGCGGCAGCTGCGGTCGACCTCGTGTTGTCTGTGGTGGTGGTTTGGTGATGGCTGCTTAGCATCCTTGCTGCCGCCCTCCGTCGGCACCGCTGTGTAATACAGAACAGGCCGCATGCCCAAAACCCTTCCCTGCCCCGCGCGCGCATGTGTGTGTATGTTTGCGTGTGCTGTTGATGACGACGAGCCTGAACACTACCGCCACCATCGCCGGGGCAAATCATCCGTCCCTTACTATCCATCTGCTCCTGGGCCCCCACCGCCCTCCCCCTCTCGTCAGCAGTTCGTCTTCAACCCCCCTCACTCGATCGTGGTTCGTCTTTCCCTCCTCATCTTCACCCCCCCCTCACCCCACCTCCTCTCTCCCCCCCTTCTTCACACAACAGACTTCATGATCCAAGGAGGCGACTTCACTGCCGGCAACGGAACCGGTGGGACCGTCGGGCGGAGAAAGGGGGGGAGAGAAATGGATTTGGGAGGGGGGAAAGGGCTACAGGGGGGCCGGTGAGACGGTATGGTGAATGTGCGTGTGTTACTGTATACGATGTGTGTGTGCATGGAACAGGGCTAAGGGTTGAGGTGGGACGACGGACGGGCGAATGGAGGGTTGTGTTGGTATTACCCCCACACGCCCGTGTGGGTTATAGCTCGAGGGGGGGTTGCGTCCAGCAGGACCATTACCCCTTGTGCTACCCCTTGCTCCTCCACACACCCCTATCCTCACCCGCCCGTACCCCCCCAGCCACTCCCCCTCTGGCCCCCAACTGCCCCCCAACACACACACCCACACACACCCACACACACATCTATTCACCTGGCGATCTGCTGCCGGTCTTGTTTATTTCCTCAGGCGGTGAGTCCATTTACGGGGACCGCTTCGAGGACGAGAACTTCACTCTGCTGCACGACACGCCGGGATTGCTATCCCTGGCTAATGCAGGTCCCAACACCAACGGAAGCCAGTAAGTGGTGCTGGTTGTATCAGTGGCAGTAGCAGTAGCAGCAGTGCTGGGATGGAGGGGTGAAAGGGGGGCCGGGGTAAAAGGCTCTCCGGCAACTGAATTGACCGTTAGCTGGTCGCATCGCATATTCCCCAGCATTTCCCCCTTCCCTTTCCCTACTTCTGGGTTTTACACTCTTGCCGTGGCAGCAGCTTCACTCATTCGTGGTTCGTCTTTCCCCCCCCCCTATACCCCCTCCCTCCGCCCCCCTCGCAGGTTCTTCATAACCACGGTGCCCACTCCGCACCTGAACGGCAAGCACGTCGTGTTTGGTCGGGTGCTCAAGGTGGGTGGGCGCACACCGCAGGAAGGGGCTGAGCTTGAAGCTGTGGGGGCACCTGCTGGGGCAGCGGACATGGCGCCTTCCCGCGCCTCCCCCTCCCTCCCCCTCTCTCTCTCTCTCTCTCTCTCTCTCTCTCTCTCTCTCTTTCTCTCTCTCTCTCTCTCCCCTGCAGACAAACCTGTTCGTTATGAAGGCTGCAATGACGTCCTCATCCTGCGCTTCCTCAGGGCAGGGCTGGGCAGGGCAGGGCAGCCGCTCGGAGTCCTGCCAGTTCCTACTGCTGCTACTGCTGCTACTGCGAAACTGCTACTGCTAGCTGCACACGCGCGCCGTTGTACGGCTCTGCCGCTGGCGGGTTTTCCACTTCCTTTTCCATGCCCCGCCTTCATTGCTTTGGGCATCTTTGGCAGTTGACCGTTTGCCTCTCATATCATTATCTGATTTCTTGGTGTCTTCTTTCCCCTTCCCCCCCCCCCCTCTTGGTCACAAAAAAACGGGAGGGTATGGGCGTGGTC
>NW_003307553.1:1891441-1892475 GCF_000143455.1 Volvox carteri f. nagariensis | reverse complement strand
AACGAGGAGGAGGAGGGGGAGGAGGAGGACGAGGGGGAGGGAGCTTGTGGGAGTTTTCCAGGTGTTCAAGGTGCTTTAATGTTAGTTGTTGTCAGTTGGGGTGATGCGGTTGGATCTGCATGGACTCGGACGCCTCTTCTTCTGCCTCTGCAGTTTCCTCTTGTTCTTCTTTCTCCCCCTCGTCGCCTTCCTCCTGCACCTCCTCCTCCCCTTTGGCAGGATAATGAGGGACGGGGCAGCCCTCCCTTCTCTACCATCTACCCTTCCCTTGGCATGGGTGGGCAACTGGCTTCTTGAGGAGCTCTGCAAGTGATGCACCCGGCTCTCCCTCGTCCTCTCTCTCCCTCGTCCTCTCTCTCCCTCGTCCTCTCTCTCCCTCGTCCTCTCTCTCCCTCGTCCTCTCTCTCCCTCGTGCTCTCTCTCCCTCTTCCTCTCTCTCCCGTCTACCCTCACCGCTCCTCTCCCCCGCCGTGTGCATGCACCCCCCCTCCTGTGCCCCCCATTTCCAGGGGAAACGGAGCCGGAGTTCCGGATACGTGCGGGGGAGGCCATCCGCGTGGAGGGCAACGAGCTGTTCAAGGTGAGACAGACCGCGCACACAGACACACAGACATACAGACATACACACTGCGCTGTCTGCAGGGGGGGGTTAACATCACCCGTGCTAAGTGTGCCTGGGATGTATGCATGTGGGGTGTATGAGAGATATGTAAATGGGGATACAGGCTTCCTGTCAGGCAGGGTTCCAGTTTGCCTTGTTGAGGACCGTGCCAGTGCGGTGCCGGTGCTGGTGCGGTGCAGCGGTCCGCGCTCACCAACCGGACTCTTCTTGGCGCTCGTGTGACAAATGTTTCCCAGTCGACCTCCTGATGTGCGCGTGAGACGGCTTGATGGCTTTGGAAATGGCCTTGCCGCGGAAAAACGACTCCTCGCGGTCATGTGGTGATGCCTTGGATTGGAACTACCGAAGGAATAAATATGTTTGTTGATAGCGCTTCCTCTGTGTGTGTTTGTGTGTGTGTGTGTTTGGGACA
>NW_003307553.1:1783314-1890838 GCF_000143455.1 Volvox carteri f. nagariensis | reverse complement strand
TGTGTGTGTGTGTGCGTCGGCGTCGATGGGGGGGTCCTCCCGCAGGCCGGGAAGTATGGAGAGGCCGTACAGCGGTACAGCAGTGCGTTGCGTTACGTGGGTCAGGACAACTTCAGCGACCCGGAGGCGGTTTCGGAGCAACAGAAGGCGGCGCTGCAGCAAGCGGTTATCAGCTGCTTGCTCAACAGGTACGACAGCAACATGCAACATGTGCGCGTGTGTAAAGTAGGTTAAGAAATGCAATATGCAATTTTTTGTCTGCGTGTACGTTTTGTGTTGAAAATGCATGCGTATGCGTATGTGTGTGTGGTGGTTACAGTGGGCTCCAGATTCGTAAAGAGTAGAGGCAGCGGGGCAGCGGGGCGGGCACTGCGTATATGCGTATGTGCTCATCTCCTTTGTTCGGCTTGCTAGCTGCTTCGGTACTTGAGCTTCCTCGCACTACTACTACTGCCTTCTCGCTTACCCCCATATCTTCGATATGGGTCATTCCTGGAAAGTGGCTTTCCCACGTGACTTCTTTTCCATCTCCTAACTGCAACGTTCGTTATCGTATCCTTCCTGTCCCGCCCCTGAGCCACCGAAATATTGGCCCGCATCTTGACCCGCATTAAAACCCAACCCCTATACCTGGCCCGCCGCCCAACTCCCGCACGCCGGTGGCTTCACCTCCCCACCACAAACAACCCCACCCCTATCCATCACCTACCCATCATCTACCCGCACCTCACACTCTTGCCCTCCGGCATCCCCATTTCCTTTCCCACGCCCATTTCCTCCCCACGCCCACCTTCCCCTACCCCGGCATTTCCACCTCGCGGCCCCCCACTCGTGGCCCCCCACTCGTGGCCTTCACACCTACTTTTCTACACTTACTTCTTTACGGCTTGGCAATACTATTTCTTCTGCTTTTTTAGTCCTGGCGGCTTAGGTAGGTAGTCTTTCCGACATCTTCTTCACTTCGTCATCCCGAGGTCGCGGTCTTCACGGACGCCTTTCGGTCAGTTCTACGTTTGATACACTCTCGCCCTGGCAGCAGCTTCAATCGTGTGTGGTTCGTCTTTCCCCCACCCGCCTCCGACAACGCCCCAACCCCCTCCACTCCCCCAACCCCCCTCAGGGCCGCCTGCCGGCTGAAGCTGGGTAAGCCGCAGGCTGCGCTGGTCGACGCAGAAGCGGTTCTGGAGCAGGTGCCGGACAACGTCAAGGCGCTGTTCAGGGCGGGACAGGCCAAGCTGGCGCTCAAGGTAGCGGAGCGGCCCGACGGGGCTGAGGGGGAGTGTGTAAGGGCAAGTGTGGCCACGGTGCCAAAAAACCTCAGCACCAGCTCCGAGTACCAGGAGGTTGCGGCCTTGCCTCACCTCACCTCGCAGCATGAACATTTAGCAGTAAAAAAGTGCGATGCTGGGCGTTTATTTAGCTAGTCAGTTGATTTGATTAGTTGGGGAATGATGGGACTGAATTCGTCTTTTGCCTTACCATAGTACGGTTGTTTGTGGGTTAGTACGGTTGTTAGTTTGACGAGACTCGGAAAGCGCAAGTGAGAGGGCACAACATAGCGGTGTGCTGACGCTGCTGGATTCAGCTCTTCCTTCCTTCCTGTGTTTAGGATCTGCTAACGGCGGCCACTTGTGTGCCCCCCTGCATCGTATTCAATGTCCTCCTATCCGGCGTGTGTTTTCCCATCTCCCCTCCCTCACTGTGTGCCATACAGAATTACACGGAGGCCCTCTCGGATCTGAAACGCGCATCGGAGCTTGAGCCTTCTGACAAGGGCATCTCAGGTTGGTTAGGAGGTAATCTGGGCGAGGAGATAACCCCGGGAGAATGGGTTTGGGGATAGTTTGGGAGGTAAGATAAGCCCCAAGGTCAGCTGCACAACCGCACTTCGTAAAAGGTGAGTATCGAGGCGCAATGGTGGTTGTGGCTTGTGGGTGGCTGCATGGGCCCGTGACGTCTTCTGCAGTTGTAAGAGAGGACCCTTAGGGACAACATTTGCAAACGCACAAGGTCTCTCTTTCCATCTCTTTGCTGTCGTTCCATCCCTGTCTCCGCCTCTCTTTAGGGACCGGTATCTGGGATGATAATCTGAGGGTCATGAGGGCTTTCATGAGCCGTGCGATGTTACTTCCCTTCTGACAGGGAAATAGCTCCCCACTAGCTACATCCCCTCCCCTCCTCCTCCAGCTTCACTCGTTTGTGGTTCGTCTTTCCCCTCCTCCTCCTCTTGGCAACCTTCAACTGTTCTGCAACACACACCATGTACCTGGTCATCTTGCTGTTGTGGGTCGTATTGCCTGTGCGGCAATGCCGCCTCTTCATGCTATAGTATAGGTTACCTGGTCCCCCAGTCTCCTTTTGCTGACCCTTAGCTTCGTGCATACAATTCCCCTCTTTCCCTCTCTTGCTGCAGCTGAGCTAGCCAAGTGCAAGGCGGTCCTGGATGCGGAGCGCAAGAAGGAGCGGGCCACATATGCGCGCATGTTTGGTTGAGGAGCGGCAGCGGCAGAGAGATTCGCTCCTCCCACCATGGGTTTCGGTCGCATGGGTTACGGGGTACCAGATACGTATTCCTTCCTAGTGTATAACGACGCGGCGAGCGCCATATAGCGGCGATTGGCTGTGTGTGCCCCATGGGGGCCCCATGGGCGATTATGTTGTGGATAGGGGCAGGAAGGACGCCGGGAGTAGCACTGATGGTGTGTGTTGTTGGAATCTGCCTGTGCGGGAAAATTGCACGGCGAATGTGACGAGGGTGGGGCAGGGGGGGCAGGGCTAAGAATGTATGAGGTAGGCAAGGAATGCAGCTACATGCTTGAAGCGATGAGGACCTAGGACCTGCTCGGAATGAACATCCTCCTACCAGTGTCAGGGATGCGAACACCCTGCGGAGTTTTGTCCCATTGCCCCCCTATTTATTGCACCTCCATCCCTGAGGCCGTGGCGGCAGAACGGCGTTCATGCTTGTCCATTGCGTTCGGTGAAGCAGGTAGTGTGGGAGGCCTGTTGCACTGCACCCGAAAGTCAACATCCAACATCAACATCACGAGCTCGTGAATTGAAACACGATGGCTGACACCACGTGCTTCTAGTACCGTCTTGCCAGCAGCTCCACCCCTTCAACTTAGCCTCGCGAAATTGCGTTGAAGGCCAAGTCGAGCAGAGAAGTTGATATCTGTGGGTGCTTACTGTGGACCGCACCAGGGGCCGTCAGAGAGGCAATAAATCTCCCATTCCTACGATGTATGCTTCGGCACATGTCGGAGCACATGTGACATGTGCCGATTTAGGAAGTGCAAATCACGCCCTGCTGCGAATACCTGTGTTTTTGGTTAAGCAAACACACTTAAAATCGTGAAAACGAACGGAATCCGGTAGAGGCCTGTGCGCAGAGACCGGACGGCCCTCTGCACCCAGGGTCTTTGCCCCAAACCAGTCAAGAGCATCATAAATACACCTCCATGTTGATGGGTGTTAAAATGTTGTTTCACCTCTTCCCCCGAAAACTCCTCCTCTTCTCTCTCAACATATACATATGTTTCCATAGTACATGTTTTAATACATGCAAATGCCCAGCGCATAACTTACTATACGTCCGGAAAGCGCCTTTCCTGCCTCAACCCTAGGGAGGAGAAGAGAATGCAAAGCTCAATCTGCACTACGAAAAAGCTGTGGAACCTGTCGTGTGATATTTTGGTGCCGAACGATATCGTCGCAAGGTTCATGCGGCGGTAGCGGTGGCGGCCCCCGCAACGGCGCCCTCAGGCACCAGCAAGTCGTAATGCGCCCCGCTCCACAGCAGGCTGATAGGCTGTACGGCACCTAGTAAATAATCGCCGTACGTCACAATGGGCGTCAGCTCGCCGCCCTGCATGTGGTATACAGTGATCGGTCGCTGTACGACGTGTACGGCCATGACCATTTCCGGCTCGCCTGCGCGGGGTGTGTAGATGCGGAGGGTTTCCAGAGCGTCATCAGCCCCTCCTGTGCCTCCGGGCAGGTATAAATCGTGTCAAGAAATATGGGTTTACCCAGACGTCTGTCTGTCCATACATCTGTATGTCGGTCTGGTCAGTAGGGTATCCCCTGTCCCGCCTGTCGGTACGGAAACTTAACTTACACGAAGGACACTCAGCGCCTCTGGCCCCCATCTGCTCACCCCACCCCAGCGCGCCCGCTTCCATCCCCCCCCGCCAACACACACACCTCCCCATGCCATAGGATGCGACATCGTACGGCAATACTCGTCAAAGTCGGCTGCTATGCCCGGCAGGAAGGGCTCCATTTCCCTGCGAACGGGAGTGGGCCCTTTCATGAAGTGAGGAAGGGATGGGGGCCGGATTGGGAAGCTAACAACTCCAGGCACCTGACCGCGTGTGCCGAGGAGGAACAGAGCACAGCTGCCAGGGCCCTATATACCGTAATCCAAGAAAAAAAACACGTAGCCCGGGAAAGAGCGCTAGGGCGGGGGATGGTGGGTGGACGGAGAAGTATGGGGTTTGAGTGAGGGAAATGTGAGGCGGCACTGCATTGCACTGCAGCGAATCAGGACTCCGCTCCCCACGAAGCCATATGCATCTTCCCTTCCGGGGCCCCGCATGTCCAGCCTTGCTGTCGATGGCTGCGATAGCGCGCAGACCCTTTCTCCCTCCCCTGTCTGTATCCCTTTCGCCCTTCCCCTCGTCCGCTGCTTCCTCCCCCCTCCCGCACCCACTCTCTTCTCCGTCGCAGCTCCCGCACCACCGACTGCCGCAGGTTCTGTGCCGCCACCTCTTCGGACTGAAGGGACATCGCTTTGCCTACGTATGGTATGGAACGGGATGTGCAGGGGGTCAGAGGGAAGGGAGGGAGCAGGAAAAGACGGGCAAAGCTAAGCCCTTGAAGGCACGTCACGGCATTCACCGCTTAGGGGTAGCAGCTGGCCGCTGAAAAGGCCTCTCGAGATGCTGGTGGTCGCGCTTCGCGCGTATTTGTAGTGCCGTACCGTGTACCAGCTACTACATTAGGATATTTAAGCCGTTTCTGAAGGCCCTACGGCGCCGCGTTAGGCGTCTTTTTCAAGCAGGGATTTTGTGGGGAAGTTGGAGGGAGTGTGACACGCACCGTGGGTGGCCATCTGTGCTCCCTGTGCGATGGCTCGAAACATGCACGCGCCGTCGCCTGAGATGCGCCAGAGCCGAAAACGGACCTGCTGTTGCTGTTGCTGTTGGTGCTGTTGCGGAGAACCATCCGAAGAACTTTCGCCCGCGGCGCCAGCAGAGGCGGAGGCGCGCGTTAGTTGCGGTGTCAGGCTGAGGCTTGATTGGCTGCGGCTGGGAGCTACGGTGCAGGGCCCCTCACGGGCTATCACGTGCACCACCGCTGCCGGGGTCGCCCATGGCGCTATCAGTGCGCTCAAATTCGGCCAACCTTTGGCAGGGGCGGAGAACAAGGCGGCGGGGAAAGGGGATAAAGTGGAGTAGCGAGGTGGTGATATGGTTCCGTGGAAGGGGGGAGGAACGCGGAATTGGCGTCAGGGTCGATGGAGGGGCGGCTGAGGAGTTGAAAGGTAAAGGTAACGAAATGTATGGATGTTGTGGATCAGGACCAGGACCACTCAATTTGCAGCTAAGGCGTAATTTCCCATAGGTGCATGTGCCAGTAGAGCAGAAACTTTCAGCTTCATGGGCAGCGCTTCGTTGTGCGCTGCTCCTTCTGCGCGAGACCCGTGCCGTAAATCCGTCCCGCGATGTTTGCCATCGCCTTACCAGCAGCGGCAAGAGGACATGCCACGGATTGTCGCCGCAGGCTGCATGTGATCTTCCCCGTTAAAGTTATCCCCCGGGAGGTTAGCATGGGTGCTGTAAGCTCAGATGAGGTGTCAGCTTAACCGTCCAAGAAAGACCAAACGCCAAACTGTACTCTCACAAACTGCTCCAGTACGGGTTGCCGCAATATAGAGGATACAACTGATACTAATTGCTCTTGTCCCGCCGTACCCTCGCGAGCAGAATTCCGAACAGCCTTCATGTTTCGCATGCTTTCTGTGTATCGTGTTACTTACTGAAATTTAAGTCTTTGCATAGGTTTCACGTCTTGCACTAATGATCTGATATATACCCATCAATAGGTACAGAATATCTTTAAAATGGGAGGAAGTAAAAGGCCACGTGTAACGACAAGCGGAAAGGATACAAGGCCTTCAGAAAGCAGGTAACGCCTGGTGACATCTGGTGCTGTTCACGGATGACCGGCCCTATTTGCCTTTTATTGCCATTTACTAGCAGGAGGGCATTTCGTTGATGGTGTAGTCTTTTGGAAATCTGTTAGTATGGTTTTGGAAGGTTAATAACTCTGTAAAATTGCATTGCATTGGGGCCTGTAGGCGGGCCGTATTTTTGCAGTCCTATGACGCGGCCTGTGGCCAAAATAGGGCCGGTCATCCGTGAACAGCACCATCTGTTCTTTGCGCTTGCTGAGGTTTCGTTGCTTGGAGAAGGCTAGGCGTGACCCTTTTACGCCTCTCACTCCTGTTGTATCATGGCTCTTCGCCTTTGCGTTTGCCAGTCATCGGAAAGTTGCCCGTCCCGTACAGTACCGAGCCGAGCAACTCTAGCATTACAGTGCATCATGCTTTGGCATCTGCATCCATGCACCGGAGGGGCCAGGTCCTTCTATTTCCGCTGCACCTGCCATAGCTTGCGAACCCGCACTCGATGCCGCACCAGATCATTTCCCGTCCCTTACCTTCATAGGGCAAACCCTTCCGGAGCTCTATTTTTGCACATTACCAAACTCACTTTCTTTTCCCCTCTCGCATACCTTTCGCTACACCTCAGATGGGCCGACCTGCCACGCGAGATCGTGGCCTTGATAGCCAGCTACACCTGCACGCTGGTTAGGCCGCTGCCCTTTACCTGCCTTACCCACACAGCCGACCCGGATTCCTGCGCGTACTACCGCCACGAGGACCGTTCCTTCATCGGTCCAGGTGCCCAGTTCATTCCTGGCCAGCAGCAAGCGCCGCAACGGCCTGCGGGAGGATCCGAAGACCCGTCAGGCGGCGGACCCGGGACCAGTGCAGGACCGTTGGGTAGCGGCGGCGGCAGCGGAGCCAGTGGGGCAGCGGCTCACGGCAGCTCTCCTGGCTATGTCGCCGTACCCGGCACGTTCCGGCCGTCCAGGATGAGCGAAACAGCACTGGCAATGCGCTGCGTCTGCCGGCTGTGGTAGGTCGCTGACCCACCTGACCCACCTGAAAGGGCCTGCATGAGCAGGGACAGCAAAGCGCGAACAAAGGAACCGCTGGACGTCATGAGGGGGGACTTCAGGATGGGTTGGGGGAGAGAAGGTACCTGGGCCGTAGCTGGGCGGCCGCCCGCGCGGCTTGGTCCGGGGGCAACCAAGCCCCGAGACTTTCCCGAGGTGCACGCATCTCGACGATGACATTTTTGCTTCGTTTTCGCTCGCTCGCTCTCTCGCGATTCCTCACATCACACACGAACAAGATTAAAGCACGAGGGGTTTCGTGGCTTGCTATATGATGTTTGCTACGTAACATGCTCCCCCATGCGTTATGCTTAGGAATGAATGTAGTGAAGAGCAGAATCTAAAATGTGGCTTTGCCTGTTCTGCTCCTGCAGGTGTGAGGTGCTGAGTGAAGGTGTACGGCGGGTGAAGCTCCCCGGTTCCGCCAGCTTCACCCTGTGGGCCACCCACTTCCCGCAGGTCTCCCACCTGGCCCTCGGCAACTGTGCGGACGTCATGGTTCGGAACCAGGACCCGCCTGCCGTACTGTCGCCGCGGCGCGGGGGTGCCGGCGGTGCCTGCCAAGCGGGGCCCGGCCCCAGCAGTGAGGCTGCCGCCGCCGCCGCAAGTGGGGCCCCCCGGCGGCGCTCGCCGCGCACCGCGGCTGCCAGCGGCAGGCCCCGTGCAGCAGCTCGGGCCCGTGGCGCGGGGAACAGCACCGGCAGCGGCGTCGGCTCCTTTGCCGCCAGCAGCAGTGGCGCGCTGAAGGCGCGTTCGCTGGGGGGCCTGAGCTGGCTCCGAAACCTGCAGGTCTTAGACACTGCCGTACACCTAGACCTCGCCGCCAGCTGCCCCTGGCTCGAGGAGCTCGTGGTCTGGACACAGAACCCGCACCAGCAGTACGGCACGCATCCGGGTCGCGACTCGGCTGGCTACTTGGGCCCGACGCACGGTCCGCATCCCACCGTCGGCAGCGTCGTCTCAGCCGCCGCTGCTGGCGGCGGCCGCCGCGGCGGCGCCGCTGCTGGGGGCACCCGCCGCTCTGCTCTCGACCGCACCCTGTCCAGCTTGCCGGGACTGCGGCGGCTGCGGCTGTCTGGCGTGGACGCGTCGGCAGCGCGACTGGGCTCTGCGATTATGGGCCTTACGGCGCTGACCAGCTTGCGGCTGTTCCAGTGCAAGCTGCCCACCTTCATCGGGGCGCCGGAGCGGGCCCGATCTGGGCAGAGTAACTTTGCCAGGGAGCTGGTGCTGAACTTGGGAGCCAAGTTACAGGTGCGGCTGCCACGTCGCCTCTTTGGGAGCCGCACCAGTGGGAATATTTCGGCTGCGTGAAGCGTGCGGCGTGTGTGGGCGTGCGTGCGTGTGTGTGTGTGTGTGGTGTGCGTGTGTTTTGGGGGGAAAGGGGTGTGTGTAAGAAAATAGGGGGAACCGCGGACTCCACGTAGATCCAGAATTACGGGGGTATCCGGCCCACAGCGAGTGATGTAGCCCCCCCGTGTAACCTCCGTCGGGCCAGGGGAGTTGAGTACGAGCGTTGCACGACAGACAAGCCGTTTATCTCCTCCGTAATCTCCAGCCTGTATAATATTTACAGCCAGTTTACGGTAGTGTAGCTTGCGGCATCTACAGCCTATCCCGGTATCCCACGTTCACGCGGTCTACGCTATTGGGGTGTTACTGCCCTGCAGGACTTGTCGCTCCAGGGGTGCTGCATACGGGCCGTGCCCGACGAGGTTCTGGCGGGCCTTACGAGCCTGCGGATGCTGGACCTGTCCTCCAACTGGCTCAGGGAGCTGCCGACCACACTGACGTTGCTGCAGCGCCTGGAGGTGAGTTGAGGTGAGGGCGGGGCGGAGCGGTCGGGGAAATGGAGGTATATGTGTTCCAGGATCGGAGCGGAATGTGGGGTAATGACGAAGCATGGACGATTGACGATGGAAAAGGAAACCAAAGACGCAATGTGGGGGTTGTGAGAGGGCCGCGCGGACAGGAAATGGACTCGTTGCTCCCTCTTCCTTACTCCCTCTCCCTTACCCCCACTCCCACACGCTGTTGTTTGTACCTGTACGCTACGCTCTGCACCTCGGTCAGGTATCCAGATCCCAACAGCCGCACAGGGCCAAGCACGGCCGCACACGGCGTGTCACCCTTCCCTTGCGCGTGGTTGCGATGATGGTCTCTTGGATGCGCCACCCCCTTGCTTTCTCAAATGCTACAACCCCTTCTCGTTCCGTTGCTGAGTCATTGCGTTCCCTCCCCTTCCCTCCCTCCCCCTTCACACATATGTTTTCGTCCTCCTTCCCTCTGTTTAATGACTCCCTGCCCTCATCCCTTCATCCCTTCATCCCATCCCAGTACTTGGACGTGCAGCACAACACGTTGGTCGCACTGCCCGAAGGAATGGCGGCGCTCACCCGGCTGGCAGATTTGGACTTGTCGGAGAACTACCTGCGCCGCCTGCCTGCGGACTTTGGCCAGTTGACTGCGTGAGAGGGAACGACGAAGGGCGGTCTGGTGGGATAAAAGAGGAAGAAAGGGAGGGGAACTTACTGGGCAAGGGTCCTTTCTCCCATTATCATTGCCTCTGCATCTCTCCCATTGCCCCGTTTCTCCCCCCCCACACACCCCACACACACACCGCCTTCCAACGAGCCTTCCTTCCTCCCTACCTTTCGCATCCGCCGTGAAAACACGTCCTCTTTCTTCCACCCTCGGGTCCCCCGCTTTCCAGGCTGACTCACCTCCACCTCGGAGGCCTTCACGGACTGGATATGGTGCTGTGCTGGCCGCTGCTGACCTCCCTGACCAACCTCCATGCGCTGGGTGGGTGGGTGGGTGGTAATGGCCGCGGTAGTGGGTGGGTGGTAGTGGTAGCAGTAGTGGGACTGGTAGTGGGCGGTTAAGACTCTGGTGGAATGGACTGTAGTGGCTGAGACTGGGGCTAGGCTGGGTGGTTTTTCCGGCGCGCAGGTCTCGGCTCTCTTGTCGCGGCGAGGAGGGAGAGCATCCGGACGTTGGGCGAGGGCGAAGGCTCCTCGGTGGGTTGACGTGATGTAGAGTATTGTGGAACTTGTCCTTTCCCCTCACCCCACCCCAACATCCCCACCATCACCACACGAGTTATGTTGACGTCTTACATGTTCACCTCTGCAGGCCTGTGTGACGTTGATCTGTCCTTTATAACATTAGCCGGCGGAGGAGGAGGCGGAGGAGAAGGAGAAGGAGAAGAAGGAGCTGCAGTTGGACATCTAGGTGCTCATGGCGGAGGCGCTGACGGCGCTGACGATGATCCCGGTGCGCAGGGTCCCCTGCATGCGCTGGTTTCGGCGCTGGCTCCCGCGGGTCGGTTGCGCGAGCTGATGTTGGATGGCTGCGGGCTGGACGGGCTGCCCGCCTGCTTCTCCGGTCTGACGGCGCTCAGCCACCTTTCCCTGATGGAGAACTTCGATACGTCGGTGCGTAGCTGGGTGGGTGGGTGGGTGGGTGGATAACCGTCGGGCCAGTCGGGTTTAGGCCGCGGGAGGACGGGGGGAGCTGCTCGCTCTTCTCTGCTGCCCCTCATTCTGTTAGTCTCATGTACGTGCGGGGAACCTTCTCTACGTTTCTCATGCTTCTTAAGTGGGGTATCGTACGGCGCGCAGGGCTTTCCGAACGCCATCACCGGCCTGCGCGGCCTGGCAGTGCTGCGACTGGGCTATCTGGACCTCTCCGCGCCATTGCCTGCGGGCCTGTATGACCTGGGATTCCTACGGGAGCTGGACCTGGAACAGAACTTCCTGCCGTATGTGTCGTCGGACATCAGCAAGCTGTCCAACTTGCAGGTTTGGTTTCTTTGTTTAGGAAAGCCGGAGGGGGCAACAGATAGATGGGCGGATAGAAACCTCCACTAGGGCCGAAGGAAGGCGGGTATTAGCGAGTGGGAGAATTAGTTAAGGGCTCGGCCACGAGCAGTCTTACTCTCTGCTCCCACTCTGTTCTTGCCCTGTTTGTCTGTCTGTCTGTCTGTCTGCCCGGATACGTCTTCCTAACTGTCCGATCCGCGCTCCAGTGGCGAGTGAGACGCCTGCTCAAACGCGGCCATGCGAAGCCTTGAGGATCCAGCCCTTGGCCGTAGCGTTCCTGCCGCCCCATGGCACTTGTGTATCTCGCATCCTCCTCACATTCTCGCACTCTGCCAGTACTTCTTACTGCTGGCGCCGCTGCTACTGCTGCTGCCCCTTTGCTACTGCCCTACTGCCGCTGCTGCGACAGGTGCTGAACCTGATGGACGCTCTTGACCCTGACGCACCCGAGCACGCCCTTCCCTGGACCGCCCTCTACCGACTCACGAGGTTGCGGCAGCTGAGTCTGTCCGGCCCGGAGGAGCCGCCCCGAGTCACCCGGGGCATCGGGGCGCTCACTGGCCTGGAGGTGAGAGATCGCGCTTGAGCAGCCGAAGGGCGACTAGCGGTGTGAGTTAAGCGGTGGCCTTGTGAGTTAAGCCGGCCCGGCCTTGTCGCCGCGATTGCCGAAAGAACATTTCCTCCGACCGTGGTGGGGATGGACGGACAGTGAATGGACGCGGGAGGGCAAAGGCATTTCGTTGGGAAGACCGCCCATCACTGTATGCTGGCCCTGGCCCGTGCCTCCCTCGACAGGAATTTGGCCGCCTTCTCCCCCGGCCCGTGCTCAGATTGCCTTCACGTTTCTTTTTCCCGAGATTTCGCAGTTGCCTTCAGGTGTTGCGCGTAGAGGTCCTGATTTGCAACTACTTCCCTTACATCGCGTTCCCCCCGTCGTCCTCTTTCCTTTATGGTGCCGATGTGCAGGCGCTGCAGATGCATGCCGTGTCGCTGCCAGGCCCCGTCCTGTCGGAGCTGTGCAACCAGCTGACTGGCCTGTCTTCCCTGGACTTGGCGAGCTGCCAAATGAAGGCGCTGCCGGCAGCCATCACCAAGCTGGCGCGGCTGGCGGGTAGGGCGTTGGTTCCATGCTTTAAGATAGATGCGGTGGTGGCTGGGCAAATGGGGAGTGATGGCGTATTGACGGAGGCGGGGAGCAGGCTCGCATGGCGGGGTGGTGATGTAAGCAGGGCATGAGGGTGCTTCCAAGCGGCCCGGTGGCGATGATTTCGTAACTCACTCAAAGGGCTGCTCCAGTATCTTCATTACGTCAGGAGGGAAATCTAGTTTCCTAATAACAGATTTGTGGCATGGATCGAAACTGGTCGTATTTGTGGAGTTCAGTCTCTATACGCAGGGGCTGCCTTACCTTGTTTTTGCCAGATTCCCTGTCAGCCCGGGTCCCGGGTCCTTCCTTTATCCTGGCTTCGGGTTGTGTCCCTTTCACTGCTGGGTCCCATACAGACCTGCAGCTGACCAGCAACCAGCTCGAGAAACTGCCGGCGGGTTTCGGAGCGCTGTCGCGACTGACAGATCTGGGACTGAGGTACGAGAGGGGCACAACATGCATGAGCCGACCAGTGGAACCGCCTCCTACGCGGGACCCCTGCCCCCTTAGGGCCTTTATTGTATCTATCTATCTGTCTGTCTATCTATGTATTTAAGTATCTATTGTTATTGTATTATTATTTTGTTGTTGGTACGATATTCGTTAAATATCCAGTATTGTATGTTATTATAATTTATATTACTTGGCATGTCCCGTCCAGCCGCTGCTTCCCACTCCACCAGCTCCCTTCCCGTCCTCTTTACCGTAGGATCATACTTGACCATGAACCCTGTCCTGCAGGGCCGGCACTGATTATCTCTACAACAACTATCCTTATCTGGCAGCCTTTGCCGGTTTCCTGATCTCGCCGGCTCCGTGGCCCTGCGCCGTCCGCTGCCCGAACTCTTCATTGAATTCCAATCCTCGAAACCTACTTGGCGGCGAACATTGATCCCCTTGTTTGAAATTGGGCTCCTAACCTCTTGTTCCCTCCCCAATGCACATGTCACCGCCTGCACATCGACCACCAGCGGCAACCGCCAGCTGCGCTCGCTGCCGGCGGACATCACGTGCCTCACTCGCCTGCGCAGCCTGAGCTGGACCGTGGACCGCACGCGCACAAAACCGCCCTCGGAGGAGCAGCTGAGCTGGATGGCTCAGCTGCAAGAATTGGCGCTGCACGGAGAACACAGCTTCGCGGAGCTGGCCAAATTGCACGGCATCACATGGCCCAAGCGGACTTCGTACTGGTGAAGAGTAAAGCATTGTAGAGGATATGAAAGCCGATTGTTGGTGATTTGGCAGTAAGGGAGGTGGTTGGGGATGGGTGGCCTGAAGGTGGCGCAGGATTGGGGCTGAGGCAGTGAGATGCGTGATTGGTGATGAGGGACGGGCGCATGGCGCCTATGGAGATACTTGGGTTTCGCCTAACGGAAGCAAGGTTTGAGAACCGTTGGGATGTTGCTAGTTCTCATTTTTCTCAGCTTTTTTTATTGCTTCATGATGGCTTTAGGCGCGCTATTGTCAGGTTGGTGGTCATGAAGCACATAGTACGGGGTCTCGTTCTTGCACCCCAGCGTGCAGTTAATATTCTTGGTTTCTTTTCAGGCAGTCTTATGTATGGTAGCGTGAAATATGCGCTTGCGCGAAGTTGAGCTGCTTGTGTTTGCAGCCGATTACGTCAAATCTGCTATTCCTGAAGGGAATCATCATCTCCATGAATCGGACATCGACTAAAAGCTATGTCCTTGCATAGGCAGGTGGCCCAACATGCAGCAGTTGAGGCTGAGAAGCAGCGTGTTGCTGTTGGCAGGTGTTGGCATCACGGGTGCCGTGCAGGTGCCGAGCGTATACGCGCCAGTTTACTACGTCGTGTATGCATCGTGTATGTGTAGTATTGCATCATGGAAGTAGTTTGTCACGTACAGTTTCCCAAATTGATGCTGGCGGATACTTGACATCCTGCTGTTCCAGGATTAGTCGAGGTGCCAAACCAAAGAAAAACTACTTAAAAGTGCGATAATGTGAAACCCGAACAGAAGAAATCAGAGGACTCAAAATCTCACTACAAAATCCTTCATAATGTAAGAAAGCCCTTAAAACCAAATTTGCACTGTCACGTCTTCAGCCGTTACAGGCCCACCCTCCCTGAGGCCCCTTTGCCCCAGTTGACATCCCAAGTTAGTACACAACAACGACCAGTGCAGCGACGAGCAAAGAACCCCAGTCCAAGAGAATTTTCCTGCTCTTACGCCTAGCAAAAGAGCAATGTCAAAACCGCCATTCACGCTCATACCAGCACAGGTGAGCGCCCACCGCCGACAAAATACATGTGTAGCCACGCTGCACCCCTACATCCCCCAGCTCGGGCATTAATTCAACGCCTCCTGGATAACCATGCCAATCACATGCAATCCGGTCAGCCTGCAAGCGATGCGCGCGCACATAGTCAAGGAGCCATGTAAACCGAGGCCTGGGCTGCCTCGCCCCTAGAGCCTTTTGGCCCTCCAAAGCGCAAAGGCGGGGTTGACAACTCGCATTTGGGAGACTGCGCCGCTGTTAGCGAGCTTAAGATGATGTCAGCCATCACCGTGAAAATGCAACATATTTCCTTACGGGAATATGGACAACCGCGCCCAGACCTTTGCACGGTTCATCAGCCACATACAATGACCGAACGTCCCATGTAGCATGGCCTCCCACATCCCGTGCTGCCAATCTTGCCCCGCACACTTATGGACGGCGCTTGTTGTCAGGCCAACACCCATGTAAGCCAGAGCGAGTCACCGCTAGCACAGCCCACCCTACTACCGCCATAACGCGTTAACCCAAACCCATAGCAGCGCTACAAATCGGTGGTAAAAAGGTACCATGGATAAACCCCTCCCTGGAGCCATAGCCCCTTAAAATGCTGTCTGGTGCTCGGCAGCGCACTGGCTACAACCTGATCCGGCTCTCCCGGTTTGTGCCTAATCCTTACATTACTTTAGCGACCCTATGACGGCAAAGCCGGCCTCATGCCCTCAATGCTGCCTTACAACGCACTCCAGCAATTTTCATCCCCTTAAAGGAAAAGTGCACCAACCCAAGCTTCGCTGCTGTTGCGGTTGAAAGCCATGCTGCTGCGCTGGTCTGAGCATTTACAGGTGTGCAGGGCTCAGCAAGAGCATGTTGACGCTGGTGGCGGAGGCTTAGCGTCGAGCGTGACCGTGGACGTGGTCAGTTTGACCTCCTCCATTTGCTCCTGCTTGTTCTGCGTCACGGATTCCATGCCGGGCAGTGCCGCCGCAATCTTCCGGAATAAAGCCTGTGCAGCAAGCACCAGCAGCGAACAAGCAGGGCTCTATCAGTGGAGAAACCCAGTGGAGGAGCCGTACGGAGCACAACAGCCATGCTGGCTCCCCGTCGTTAAAATATTCATTGACATTCGCCTGTAAGAGCTTGTCCACAAAGCGGTGCGGTTGCACGTCGTCATACCATACAGATACCGGTCGCCTGAAATCCCGAACGCTGATAGGGGCATAGGCAGGGTGCCGAGCCAGCACACCTTAATGTTAAGGCCAGCTTTGGCACTTGTCTCGATGAAGTTAACGTTTAGCTCGCGCGCCTTGGCGTCGCCCTCCTCAATGGAGACTTGCCTGTAACGCAGCGGCCCATTTGTAAACAATTCATTTTCTAATAATGTTCTCAGAGCCTTCGGCCATCATCATCCCGGCCCGTTGACAACAACCATATTCCATAAGCTGTAGGCCTCTAGTCCCGTACCCAAAACACACACACACATCCCTGACCTAGCAAAGTCGTGTGTCTCCCAATCACCAGTGCCTGCCGCACCTCTTATCAATAAGGTCTGTCTTATTGCCCACGAGGAAGATGATGACATCGTTACCACGTTCGGTGCGCACCTCCTGAATCCAACGTGCCGTGTTCAAGAAGGATTGGCGGTCTGCAACGGGCACGAGCATGCCTTAAGTTGCGTTCAACACTAGGGGGAGCTCCAGGGCCCATCACGCACTTGTAATGTCATACACAACCACAGCGACCGAAGAGTCGCGTATGTAGCTGGGAATCAAGCTGCGAAAGCGCTCCTGCCCAGCGGTATCCCTGTCAAACAGGAGGTTTTATCATGTCTTATAGCAACCGAAGGCTTACATGAAATCCTGCGTTACAACATACCAG
Source organism: Volvox carteri f. nagariensis (assembly GCF_000143455.1). Taxonomy (NCBI): domain Eukaryota; kingdom Viridiplantae; phylum Chlorophyta; class Chlorophyceae; order Chlamydomonadales; family Volvocaceae; genus Volvox; species Volvox carteri. The sequence goes on along the minus strand of NW_003307553.1, from coordinate 1,874,500 downwards.
AGTTGGAGCCGCACGGTCCGGTCCTCCAAATACATAGTCTTGGAGAGGAAGTCTATCCCAATAGTCGCCTGCAGGTCGCGCCACGAAGCCCTGAGCTCCTAGCTGGCATAAAAAGGTGCTCACAGGCGCCCTACCTGATAGGTATTGTCGAACTTGTCATACATAAACCGTGTAATGATTGAGGTCTTCCCGACCGACTGGTCCCCCAGAAACACCTGCACCAAGCACCGATTTGCTTATGAATTCCCGAAGCAGCACTCCAGTAGCTGTTGTTCCAGCCATCGGCTTAGCGTTCGCACCAGTTTGTATTTGGCAAGTGGGCTGGGTGCGGGGGCGCTCATTTTGACCTAGCCTTGATCTTATATCTGTAACAGTGGATATGCCTTCTACCGCGCCCTAGCGGGCCCGGCTGGCAGCGTCTTCTTTGAAGAGGTAACCTTGTGATCTTGCTGCAGCTTCAAACAAAGTAGTGATGAACTAGGCTAAAGCAGAAAAAACATTGATCAAGTGCTAAAATGCATAAACAATGCGTTGTTGGATGCAGTTGACTCGTGCAAGAAGGTTTCTGTCCGGGTGCTTCTGCCGTACAAGACAAGCAAAAAATTTCAAGCTTGTCCCTACACCATGCATAAGGCGATGATCTGGAACAATTTGATGTGGTAATAAAACCACAAACGTCCATACCAACCGTTGAAATTCAACCATGCGCAACCGCAACTGCTCCCATCCAAGGGAGCGTGACACGAAGACCTTCGCCATGCCCTTTGCCTCATGCCATGAGCCCCCGATCTACCCAAGCCGCTCCTCATTCCACTTATAGTTATGAAAATAATATCCGCCAGCGGTATTTGCTGTGGCCCCTCCCGCTTCCCTGTCCCGATTTCCAAGCCAGCCTTCCGCCACCCTAAAATATCCACTTACCAATACGCGCGCTCCACCCCCATCCCCACACGCACACCCAGGCGACGTGTGCCTCCAGCAACAGACATCCTTGACAGATTAGGCTACTTAAAGGCTACTTCCTTATTTTAACTGATTCTTCAGGACATCTTCACGTCGTAAAACGCCAGAAGTTAAGCAATCACAGACTGGTCAAACATCATCCCTGGACACGTTCTTCTTTCCTGGATTACATCATCGTTATGAGTATCTTCGCATCTACGTTACCCATCTACGTAACCCTTCATCCTCACGTGGTTACAGCGGGTCCCGCAGTCTTCGAAGGCGGCGCTGCTACTGCTGCGACAAAGCTGCTGCAAGTAAAGGCCCCCTCCACAGCCTCAAAACAGGGTCCTCCTCACCGTCCCGTGGTTCCGGAGCTTCCGCCCATGGCCCATGGCCCGGGCCTGCGTCATTCATCCCGCCCATCTACACATCCACACATCCCCATGTCCCTCCAGCCTCCATTCCCCCGCCCTATCACAGGACATGCTCGGGTCCGCTTGTCGCTCTAAGCAGTATTATCTTAGCACCCGCCACCCCGTAGGCCCTCATTCCTCGGGATAGTAGCACATCTTCTTGGACACCCCTCCCTCGCACAGAAGGTCCTGTCCGGTGATATAGCCCGACAGCCGCTGGTCCGCCGGGAAGGCGACCAGCTCCGCCACGTCGTCGGGTAGTGACCCACACGGCCTAAACACCGGATAGGTAATGCTAAGCAACGGAAAGGTAACCGATAAGTAACGGACAAGCAACGGACAGATAACGGATAGGAAACGGGAACGGACAAAGAACGAGCATACTCTTACAATCAACCCGCGCTAGAGAGGGACGGTGTGTATGTGTGTGTATGTGTGTGTATGTGTGTGTATGTGTGTGTCTATGTGTGTGTGTGTGTGTCTAAAGGGGGGGAGGGAAGGGGCTATGTTGCCAATACGGCAGGCAAAGAAAGTCCCAGGGGGTCAGGTGTAGACGGAGAGCTCAGTGCGCTGCCCGTCCTAACCCCAACAACCCAACGACTGTGCGCCGAAGCGTGCGCTCTCCCCAGCCCTATCTAGACAGCCCCCGTACTTCCTGCTGGCCCGCGTATACGTTCCGCCATTCCACGCTACCTCATCCCCACCGTCCCCCACCCTTCCCCCATCTTGCCACACACCCTTCCCATCTCCAGCCCTTTCCCTAGCCTGAGCACTTTAAACAGACCTGGGAGCTGCCAGCAGTGCTGAGTCCCGCTGATGTGCTCACTCCAGCCCGACACGTCTACCCAGCCGGGCAGCGCTGCATTGACCCGTGTACGATTTGACCCGTGTACTGGCCGTCGGGACGTGAGTGAGACTCAGCAACCCGCCCTTTCGCGGCTGCGTAGCCCTGAAGCGACGAATGGGGTTTTAGGTGGGCAGGTTGGGTTGGGCAGGTTGTTATCTAAAAGCGGAGAGACGGACTGCATCGCGTCTTCTGTTATGCATGGCTCTGCCTTATCGATTCCACACGCTGGGAGAATATTGCTTTGCAGTTATCGCAGTTAAAAGCTGAGATGCGCTGATGAAGTGCATCTACAGCTCAAGTATCCAAGCTTACTGAACCCACAGCTCACAGTACCAATGAAAAATTGTTATCGGCGTGACGTTAGCCGTTATCAGGCAGGTAAGCTGGCGCAGTATTGCCGCTATGTTATGGTGATCGAAAAAAGCACCATGCTAAGGTCAAAACTATATTGCATGAGTTCCACCCGATGAGGTAGGCCTGCCCTATGGGACCGCTCAAATGATGCGACGGCTCAGATGGTTTCAAATAGCGCTAAAATAAGATGCTTAGTAAAATGGCCCGATATATCTTCCAGATGGCTTTTCCTCTGCTTCTGATCTGGGTCTGGTACTTTGCATCAATGGGATTGTACCGCTAATGTAGAGCCCCTCAGAGCCCCACAACTTCAGGATGTGCAGGTTGGCCAGCTTACATTTAAGAAGGCTAGACTGTGTTTAGCACGACAACCAGAACAGATCGACCATCGAAGAACTGCGATGCGTGACGAAACCACGACGGTTAATGGCTTGGGGCCTTGTGTTACGTTGATGTAAGAGCGTAATGTGTAACCGTGTCGTGACTCCTTCCCAGCTATAGCTATCCACAGCTAGGCCAGTCAATACGGCGTATTTTCTTATCATCTCTTCAACGGAAACCTACTCTCATACACAATACTCGAATCATACTTTCGTATTGACTGTGCGGCAACGTTCTCAACAATTCTGCTCAAGTTTGACTCGAATATCCTTTATAAACTTCCACGACAGCGGCTGACCTTGTTAGTATGGATGTCCTTACCCCTTTACCTTGGCCATGCCATGCCCGTATCATGAAGCTGCTGCCACTACGTAGTCGTCTCATATTGTCTACAGTCAGCAAACATTTCAACGATCTTGTCCAGAGGGATGCGCTGCAAGATGTATGCAGCTTGGACGTTAACGACCTCTATGGACAGCAAGCTAGCGGCTGTCTTGCTTGGGCGCTTCGAAGGAATCTGAAAGGTCTACGCAGCATTGCTGCTTCCGGACACTCATGCTTGGACCCGTTGCTCACGGCTTGTCAACTACCAGCTGGGCAGGCCCTTTTGGCCCAGCTCAAGAGCCTTCATTTGGACTCGGTGAATCAGCTTCAAGACAAGCACATCTCAGTATTGCTTGCCGCATGCCCGAGTGAGTCCTAGGTTTTCGTTTTTTGTACCGCGTTACGGTAATACCGCGTTTCGGTCTTTTTGCTATGGACAATATTGTCAACGACCTGCAGTTTTCGTTCGTTTTTATTCCCATCTAGGAAACCTGTACTACTATTCGGTGGTATTATGAATCTGTGGAATGGATGGCTTGAGTCACGAGCTTGGCGTGTCCCTTGTGTTCGGCGTGGCGGCATGGTTCAAGGAGGACGACAGGTCACCTGCTTCCCATCTGTTGTCTTGTCCCTGTTCAAACCCTCCGCCCCTCCGCTCCACCCTGCCTCGACTCTCGTCCACCCAGACCTGGAGGTGCTAGCCCTGCCTCGCTGCGGCAAGCTGACGGACGCCTCCGCAATCGCCATCGGCTCCCTGCTCCCCGGCCTGCGGGTGATGTGCTGCCGCGACTGGGCGGCCCTGACGGACGGAGGGGTGGTGGCGCTGGCACTGGGCTGCAGACACCTGGAAGACATTACACTGGACGGATGCTTCCGGGTATGGCTCCAGGGGGGGAAGAAATGGGATATAGACCTCCCTCGCCCTCGTGTATTGGGGAGCCATTTTGGAATAACAAAGGGTGATTACTTGCTTGATTAGGCAATCCTGCAGTCTAGGTACTTATGCACGGTTTTCTGAAAGCTGATAAGCTACAGAACCGTCGAGTCAGCTTTCGAGAGTCGTCGGGTCGATGGTAAAGTTCCTTTTCCACATACCTTTGTTTGTTCCTGATCCGTAATTTGGTGTCTTCTCTTCCTAAATTCAAATTTTACAACAAATGTTGTTTTCAATCAAAAATTGTTGTCAAAGTACAAACCTTCCCTCCTTCCAATCCCTTAGGCTTGCGGAATATTTTAGCGTTGATTTTCGTGTCTGGGGGTTTTCGATGTGCAAAGGTGGCAACTGTCCAAAGGTAGCGTTTTTTTGTGTGTGTTTGCGTGTGTCTACTCTCTCAATAGGTCAACCCCCCTGGACCTCTCCTCACCTCAGGTCGGGTCGGAAGCGCTCGCCGCTCTGGTGCGGTCCTGCCCCCGGCTGCGGCGACTGTCCATAGCCAAATCATACGGCGTCACGGATACGGCATTGGCGGCGCTGGGAGAGTACGGCAGCGGCTTAGAGGATCTGTGCTTACGGCAATGCCCTCGGGTGGCGGTGGTGTCGCGACTGGGGAGTTGTACGGCACTGAGGGCGGTGGACCTCAGCGGGTGTGCAAATGTGGGTTTGCGTGCTGCGTGCGTTATCCGACACTCACTCCCCGTCCGGTGCCCCTGAATCTCGGTGCCCCTCGCCTCGGTCATTGGCATGGGCATGGGCATCCCACGGAAACTTCACCCTTACCCAGACCGTACCTCCTCTGCCCCCTGCCCCTGTCCCTGCAGGTCACGGGCCCGAACCTGTTGGCCATGCTGTCCGGCTGCGGCCGCACACTGACCAGTCTGCAGCTCAACGGCTGTGTGGGGGTGGACGGAGAGGCGCTGGGGGCGGTGGGGCGGCTGTGTCCGGGGCTGCAGACCCTCAATGTGCGGGGCCTCGCCCTCAACGATGGCCACCTTAGGGACTTGGTGAGCGGCGCGGGTGTGGGGGCTTAGTGGATGCGGTTTTCAAGGGCGGGAGAGGGGGTGGGTGGGAGGGTAACAACGCAGTTGTACGGCAGGTCCGTACAGTACAAAGTTCACAAGACCATGGTGAATGCCTTGCGATGCGACTGCATGAGTAACTGCCTTTTCCTCCGCCATGAAGTTACAAGTTACAAGTTCCGCACACAAGTGCGGGTGTGTCCGTAAAAGCCGGGGGCCCATGGACGTTGTATTGGTAAAATTTTTGTATTGACATCACCCAGTTTCGATCTGGGGGCCTCCTGTGTGTAAGACAGGTGTGATTCCACTACACCATGATGCCTTGATTATGACGTGTTATGACTGTCACCATTGGAACAAGGCCGTCAGTGAAACACTACCAGCACAGTTACATCACTGCCATGTAATGCTCCTTGTCCTAACAACGTCTTTTCCCCCATTGCCCCTTGCGATAATGTCCCCAGGTCCTGCCCGCTCATCCCCACCCCCCTGCTCAACTCCCCTCCTCCTCCGGCCCCTGCTTCGCTCCTCCCCCTTTCCTCTTCCCCCCTTTTCCACACATGGCGTACCGGCAGTTCATCTCTGGTCTCCTTGCACATGATTATCCCCTTGTTCCCCCGCCGCCCCCTTCCTCCCAGGCCTCCAGCTGCACCACCCTCCACACCCTGTGTCTGGCCTGGTGCACACGACTGACGGAGGAGGGGCTGAGGCCCCTGCTGGCCAGGAACCCGGAGCTGGAGGTGGGCTTCATGGGGGGCCCCCCTGGCTGGGGTCTCTTATCCTCTTCCCTCCCCTTCTCTCCCCCTCTCATTCCCCGCCGCTCCCCCCCCTCCTCTGGCTCCCACCCGCCTCAGGATCTCGACATAGAGGCGCTGTACCTGGTGACCGACACGCTGCTGACCGCCCTGGCCCAGTACACCCCCCACCTGGACCGACTGGGTATCCGCATGTGCCATCGCCTCACTCCGGCAGCCATTGCGGAGCTGGTGGGGGCCGTGCCGGTGCGGTCGCTGCTGGTGAGGAGGCCCCGGATGGCCGGCAAGGGGGCGCGGAAAAAGGGGGAAATAGGGAAAAGGAAAAAGGGGAAAAGGGGGCGCGGAAAAAGGGGGAAATAGGGAAAAGGAAAAAGGGGAAAAGGGGGCGCGGAAAAAGGGGGAAATAGGGAAAAGGAAAAAGGGGAAAAGGGGGCGCGGAAAAAGGGGGAAATGGGCTTTTCATGTGAAGGGGTGTAGAAGTGTTCCACCACATACTCGCAAGTACATGTACACATGAATACTTGGTGATTATATATACTTAAGTATACATTAATAAGTACATTGCATACATGTACTTGTATTCCAGGTGAGCGGCATCCTGGACGAGGCGGATACCTCGGATTTGGTTCGACGTGTGAAGATGGTGCGATCTGACTGCAACCTCAACTGGTGAGCGGTCGGAGCGGAGCGGAAATCCAGGAGGAGACCAAGCGGCCGGGGAGAGGACTCCGGAGCCTCAATCATCACCACCCCAACCACCACGCCGACCATCATCACCATCACCATCACCATCACCGTCACCGTCACCGTCAACAACATCTCACCATCACGTCCAGGCAACCGCCATGGACGACAAAACAATATGATGTGACGGCGTCTTCTAGTGGGACGAGGCGCGGTGTGGAGCAGCAGCCAACGCTTCCCATTACCAATTCTTGGGCTTAAAGAAAGTCGCTACCACATAAACGGCTAACCAGCGGAAGGATTGATACCATCATCAACAATATGATGGCGTAAATATGATAGGCTTGGGGTGCAGATGTGGGATGGGGTGCTGGGTGGGGACGGAGTGGCGGTTGGGGGTTGGGGGTTGGGGGTTTCGGGTTGTGATAGCGATGGGTGAGTTTCGTTGGGGAAAGCAGTGGCAGCTAGTTGGGGAGCAGCGAGCTATAAACCATGGCTGTAATGTTTCGACCCGGGCTTCAGGGATATTTATATGTCTGTATATAATTTTGGAGAGAACGTACAACTTAAGGTGTATGTAATACATACACAAACATGTATGTGAGCGTGTGCAGGGTGAGGTCCGATCGGCCCATCTCCGTGGGTGTGTACAAGAGAAGTAACCAAAGATGCAAGATCTAAATATGTGTCGGCTTTTTTACGGTGAGTAAAAGACCGTAGAACTATTGTCGTATTAAGCTTGATGTATATTGTTTATGGTGCTAAGTTTACATGCGTGCTAAGTTTTACACGTGCACACTTTTCGTTCATGAGATTGCGCGCGCGTGTGTGTTTGTGTCTCAAGCCGACGGTGACGACGCGACTAGGAGGACGGACGAGGAGAGGGAAGGAAGCCGGCCAGGGCTTATCGCGCCTGCGTCATCCATTTCCCCATATTCTGCAGGAGAGGCGGTTGCAGGCTCGCAATTTTGCATGTTTTGCATGCCAGGGCTCCATTCGCGATGCACTGCATTTCCCATATGTGTGTATGCATATTTGGAGTTGCATTCCATTTGAGTTCCATGCTGTATTGACCGTATGGCCAGAAACTCGTGCTCCCCCCCTTACGAAGGATGTTCGCTTTAGGAGCCCCACAATTATCTGTTCAGCTATCTGACGATGGCGACTTTGTAAAAAAATAACTGTCACACAGACGCCTCCTGTTTGGTAATCGCAATAGTATACTGTTTTGGTCGTAATCATACCACGATAGAATCAGGGCATCATGGTGTAGTGGAATCACACCTGTCTTACACACAGGAGGCCCCCAGATCGAAACTGGGTGATGTCAGATTCAGTATGTTTGGATCATTATTGCCGCTCTCGCTTCTGCAGCCGCTGTCCTGGGTAGAAAAGCACTGAGGTTTGCAGCCTAGATCCCTCCTCATCCAGTCACCCGACATCCGTAGAGACGGCCCAGACATCATCCACCAATCCAGCATGCGAAGCTCAATCCATCAACTAGACCTCTATCTCCACACCTCAGTAGCAATCCGTAAACCTAGTACTCCCGATCCATGTCGGGGATCTGTCTAGGAACCAAACCCAGGATCTTCATCTGCTAACTGCAGTGGTGTCACCAGACCAAATATTTTTGCAAGTTTATGTAATTTAAGTATATTTACCATCAGATCCATATTAACCCACCCTTGCGCAGCCTCGGGCAGCACCACCAAATTGATTTCCAACAGGGGTTCATGGCTTTATGGGCGTGCTTTTAATTAGCACAAATATAGTATAGATCCATCCTCGTGGATCCGTACCAGCCGCGGATTCGATGCTCCTCGGACACGTACTGGATGATGAGCGGTGTAGCTGTAACCCCGCTGCCTAACCTTATTTCGGGGCTCCTTGCAGTCATAGCGCAGTGGTTGAAGGAATACCTTTTAACCCTGTTGGTTCTTCTTTTTCTTAGTCATAGAGTCTTAAGGATCGTATGGTGGTGCCGTACAACACTGTAAAGTATCCAGCATTTGCTGTTCCTCTTCCTCTTCCTCCTCATGGCTCCCTAATGGGGTGGGTGGAAGATGTGGAAATGGGTGAACAGAAGGGCATGTAAACGCGCTGTCCATCCTACGACCCGGATAAGGTGACCTATACTGACCTATCCACATTCTGCCTACCGTACTGAAAACTCGTACACAACACTCTCGCTAGGTCTAACATCCGCCACCAGAGTCAATGACAGAGTTGAGGCCTGTCGAGGCGTGAGGTCGCTGTCAGGGGCTGGCAATATGACCCATGGGTCACACATTGCACAACGATTGCTGCTCAAGATGTTGCTGAAACGTTCAAGAGCAATGGAACCACATCTCCATTACATAGGCAGAAAGGAAGAGCAGAAACGGCGTCAGAGCGGCCTTGGGTTGCGTTTTGACGTCATTTTGCCTTTTGTTGGACATCTCTGTTGAAACGACGAAAGCAGCGTAATTCAAGACGAGTTGGTTTTCGAAACGAGTACATAAAAATCTAAGGTGCGTCCGGGGTTACACACATGTGCAAGGATTTCCAACAGTTAATTTCACTGTCTTAAGAATAAATCCCCGTCGTCGCATAGAGTCCAGCTATGCGCCTTCATTCCTCCAAAGCCCAGCTGGGTCAACCTTTCCGACCACCATGCAAATCAGGGAGCAGCTTAAGCCGCATGCCGGATCCCAGCCTACGAACAGAGCTCCTCGCCTTCTCAACTGCGAAGCGTCCTCTCGCGGCTTCTGCCCGAGCTGCTGCCTCCGCAGCTTGCCAGTCGCCAGCCGAAGAACACTTTCGTGGCGCCTCGGAACAGCAAGTGCACCTTCCTAACGCCCAAGCTCGCGCCCTCACTTCCGTACAATCGAGAGGAACAACAAGAATAAGGCCTGTAAATTCATCATCATCATCATCATCATCATCACCAGCAGAAGCAGCAGCTGCGGCGTCGGTGGGGCCAGCGCCAGCGGCTATTGCAAATGCGGACGAGACCGCGCTTGGCTTTACCCTGGAGCCTTTTAGGTGGCCGCTTGAGCGGAAAGTTAGTAAGGCCGGGTTAGCGCAGGAGGAAAAGAGGCAAGCCGCAGCGTCTATCAAGGACGATGGGGAACCTCCTAAAGGTCTGGAGCAGCAGCGGCAGCAGCAGCAGCAGCGGCAGCAGGAGAACTCGCTGCTACTGCAAGCACAGTCGCAGACACAGCAGCCTCCCAAGCCGGAATCAGATTCAGATCGCGGCCAAGAAGAGCGTGTGAAGCCGCCCGTTGCGACGGATATGGAAACGGGCACAGCAAATAGGGGAAGTCCTCCACTGGCCGCCGCCAGCCGTGGCGACGGCAACGGCAATGACGGCGGGGACGGCGATGGAGATAGCGGCGGCGGCATAGGCAAAGACAACTACGTGCTGAATTACGGCACTGCCGTACGTGTACTGCGAGAAGACCTTCCGGAGGTAAGCAGGGTGACAGCATGTGCGGGTTTCAGCTCCACGTCGCGGCTCCGTGATGGGTCAAAAAAGGGGTTGTAGGCCCCGGGGGCGTTCTTGTTTGTCTATACCGCACATCTTTCACGCCGCATATCGTACTCTCAGGCAACCCAAGTCCTGTATACGCATCCGTTTTGAGGTCTTCTTCTCCCCTTTTTCACTCATGTCGTCCCTTCCCCGCTAAAAGGTGCTGCATGCATGACCATGCAGCCGTGTGGATTGTTCTCTCCAGCTGTACCCCACCTTTCCCTGTTTTCCCGCCCTTTTCCCGCCCTTTTCCCCGCCCTTTTCCCGCCCTTTTCCCGCCCTTTTCCCGCCCTTTCCCCGCCCTTTTCCCGCCCTTTTCCCGCCCTTTTCCCGCCCTTTTCCCGCCCTTTCCCCGCCCTTTTCCCGCCCTTTTCCCGCCCTTTTCCCGCCCTTTCCAGATGCTGTCACGTCCCCTCCGTTGGGACATTTACCGCCCCGATATTCGCTTAACGACACCCTGGACCCCGCCGCTGTACGGAATACGGCAGTACCAAATGGTATACAGGTCAGTGGCCGTTGGTGGTTTGGTAGGTCAGTTTTCAGTTGGCTTCATGGCTGGATTGCCACGGGCGGACGCTGGTTGGGCGGTTGCGGCGGTTGTTGCTGCCCCCATAAATAGCAGCTATGATGTGGGCAGCCATGGTACTGTCTGCTCATGTCGCAGCCACCCCGTCGACATTCCCTGGCCATCCTCTGCCGCGCTGCCGCCGTCCGCCGACCTCCCGCCTTTCACCTCCCCCTCAGCTTTATGCGCGCCCTGTCACGAGTGCTATACCGCTCTGTGGCTGTGGAGCTGATCAGGTTGTGGAGTCCGCCGCCGTCATCCGGCCCGGGACCCTCATCAACGAACAGCTGCACTTCCCCTGGACAGCGCCGCAACCGCAACCGCCGCTTCGAAAGGGATACGACGGCGTCGGAAAGCGACGCCGACAGCGAGGTCCCGCGCGGCCGTGACGGCGGCGGCGGCGGCGGGGGGGCAAGGGCCGGAGGGGGGAGGTTCGGCGGGGGGCAGCTGCGGGTGCGATGGCGGGCTACGGGACAACCCTGGCTTCCCTGGAGTGGAGAGCAGCGGTTGGAGGTGGTTGCGACGTACAGGTAATAAATGTATGTCGTACAGATAGGTAATTGTCGTACAGGAAGTCTATGTGTCTGCGTGTGCTGGCGAGATGAAGGGTAGGGGGGGGGATGAAAAGCTGTCCCAAGCATGTTGGGGTTTAGATAGGAAGGCCTGGAAGTACGGACGACACACAGGATTATACGTGGATTTGCGCGCTATCCTTCTTTCCTTCTGCCCGACGCGCAATCTTTTTATTAGCCACGCAGCGCTTGTTATTCCAAGTCAATTGTCACCTACCCACCATTGCCACCGCCACTGTCCATGCTCCATGTGTCAGGTTTGACCGCCGAGGAGTTATTTCCTCTCACGAACTCACCACCGTCATCCCGCCCGAGCCGCCCTTGCTGCTGTGGCCGCTGCTGCTGGTGGCGCGGCTGCTAGGCAGGGTTCCAGGTCGCCAGGGTGGGCCGCGCGGCGGTGTGGCCATTCCGGGAGCGGGGACGGGCTGCAAAACCGGGTTGGAGGGGGGAAATGGGCATGGGTATGGACACGGATATGGGCTGCATGGATGGACGCGTGGGTATGGATGAGTGGGGGCTGTTGTCTTCTGGTGCGCAGTTTGGTCGTGGAGATGTAAGGACCGGCGACACGTATCGTGCATGAACAGCGGACGGAATACGGTTATTTGGATCAGGATGATCCACATCTTGTGGGAGTGTTGGTTGCGTGGAGAGCCATTCGTCGCTGGGGAGTTTTGTTCGGGGATGGTGTAGCTGAGAAATAAGGCGCTAAGCTGGGGTTTTGCAAGTCAAAGGATTTTGCCTTTGCTGCGTATTTGTGGTGATGTTGTGACGTTTTGTCGTGGTCGTTGGGTATTTGCATGCAAGGTCTGTTTAGCCGATTGAGCGCGGAAGGTGATTGAAGCGGGGTAGATGGCCTGGGAACGGCAACGGGGACGGCGACTGGGATTGCGATGCTGTGGGGATTTATGGAGGACGCGGACTTGCCGAGCAAGAACGCGTCCGCAGAAGCGTTATGGCGACTTGACCAGCTAGATGTTTTTGTTATTTTTTGCCGTACAACAGCGGTCGTTGCATCCCTTGTTGCACAATCGCAGCTTAATTATGGATGATATTGTCCAAATCTCTGTGTTGCACCTGACCTGGCTAGAGTTAATACGCCCTAGACACGTCACTACTTGCATCTCGCAACATCTTGAACCGACGTTTGGGACGCAACAGTTATGAGTGAACCTGCAATTGCAAGACTCGTTGGAGAAGGTGTAGAACGACCTGAAGCATCACTTCCATTAGACATCAATTATGCAAAGCTAGCGGAATGGCTGGTGAGATATTGCGTGCGTGGCAAGCTATAACACTTGCATACAGATCTCCAAATTGATCAAAACCTAATTTTTGAAACCATATCGGTGCGATGTCAGGTGACCCGTCAGAAGATCCCGAAGGACTGGCATAAGCGACTTCAGGTCATACACGCAAAAGCAGCCGAGGCTCTTAAAGAGGTTCCGCCAGAGGTCCTTACTAGTCTCGCAGATGGATCGGACGCACCGCTGGACTATTTACGGGCGGTTGAGATTAGGGACAAGCTGTCGAGCACGGCAGAACGCACAATGTTCGGCGGACTCTCGGGACCAGCGGCGACATGGGATAAGATCGTGAAAGCATATGAGAAACAATGTAAGTTATGGAGTTTGCAGGCCTTCGTTGCAGCCGGAAAAGAGGGGGCCCCGCCGCAGCGATAGTGTGAGCGCTCGTACAGAGCGGAGCTCCTGCAGTTCCCCTTATTCACCTTACCTCTGCGGTGAACTTCGTGCGCCATGATGCCTCTTGTCCCGCCGCCAAAATCATCTCATTAACTTGAATTGTCCCCCAAGCCTAGTCGGTTCCTCATCTGGCGGGGCCCACCCCCTCACCAAGCCCTTAAGTCGTCAATCACCTTCAGCTGACCATTCTATGCATGCTATCAGCCGACAAGCTGCATGCTTCCATCATAATTGCGGCATTCCGTATAGCATCTCGAACGCACCTACCGCCGTCGTTTGCAATACCCACTTTCAACCATTTTAAGTCTTCCCCTCAGCGTTGTGAAACGACTGCCCATCAACATCCGCACTACTCATTCGTCAAATGGTCCTCTTTGAGCAATCTGCCGTTGCTCTATCCCATGCGTCTAACTGCAGGGTAACAAATCCCTCCTTCCAGATGTCTAGACCACAGTCTGAACAGGCAGTTTTCCCTGCCCGTACCCAACCCGCCACAGATGTGTTCCTGGGCGAGTGCGCGAGCATCTTAGTGCAGAACGTGGACTTTGAGATCCCCTACCTGCGCAAGCAGGCCGCCAAACAAAACCAGCAGATTGTGGACTGCGATCGCAAGCACTCTGAATGCCTCCGCAATGCGGCGTTGTGTGCCGCGAAGTACAAAGAGGTGGGGTCAGGAATGCCGCCAGTCTAGTCTAGCCCCCTGGGGATGGCCCCCAGGTCCCTGGCCTATCAGATTTATGTCTCTCTTTGGAAACCTATCGGTTCGGGTCGTGTTTGACATCCTCTCTACATATCTCTCTACAAATCTTTCGATCTTCTCACCTTGTTTTTCAAAACCGAGCTAACGCTTCACCTTCCCGTTCCATCCATCGTTTGGCGCCGGGGGTCCCCAGGAGTGTAAGAAGCTGGGCGTCCAGGGTGTCTCAGTACGGCAGGAGCTTCGGGGGCTGGCTTCGGAGCTGCCGGGCATGCTGCGGGGGGTAGTGGAGTCTCTACATGACCCGCGGCTGCAGGTAGGGCTTGTAGGGAAAGGGCGTGTAGGCCAAAATGCGAACAAATAGTTTTTTGAGCTGCCGTTGCCCAAACAGCGAAGTTTTCACATTGCTAGCGGTATTCAAGCGAAGGGGAGGGGGAGGCTTTGCATCTTTCCCCGGCTGCAAGTGAATTGGAGACTGTGGATAGGGTAATTGGGGCGTTTCCGTAGAGAGTTGTTTTACCTTGCATGCCCGCGCACACGCAGTCCGCCGCTGAATACTACGCCGCCTTCACACGCTTCGCTCACGCGCCGCGGGGGCAACGCGGCGGCGGCGCCAGCGCCGCCGCCGATTTAGGTCTGGAGCCATCGGCGATGCTGCCGACGCTGTTAGAAATCCGGGCTCGCCAGACACAGCCTCCCGCATCCTCAGAGGACACGGCGGGAGCAGCGGCGGCGGCGGCGTCATCGGTCGTCGTGCAGGAAGCGACGGCAGGCCGCGGCGGCGGGATCATAGACTGGGACCTCGGGACTCAGGAGGCTGCCGAGCCGGGGCCCGGCGCGGTGGTGGACATCGACTGGGACGTGGGGTTGGGTGGGGAAGAGGCTGGTGCCGCCGCCGACGGCGGCGGCGGTGGTGGCGGCGGTGGAGGAATCAATTGGGACATAGACATGCCCGATGAAACCAGCGGCGCGGGCGGTGACACCGCAACAACGACGGCGCCCGCGGAGGCGGCGGCGCCGGCCACAACCATTGACTGGGACATTGCCGTGGACGCTGTGGGCGACGCTGCCGCCGACGCAGAGAACAATCTAGCTGGGACAGAGACTTCAACGTCGGCAGCGGCGGCGGTGATGGATCCGGATGACATCGCGGCGGTGCGGCTGGAACGCGATGGGGAGTACCGAGCGCGGTTAATGGATGATTTGTTGGAGCTGAGGGCCTTCCTAGCGCAGGTACGTTTGCGGGGGCGCCCTGTGGACTCTTGTGCCAAGCCACATGCGGGAAACGGCACCCTCATAGCGGTATGGCACTAAGGATACATGGAGGGGCGAATACGAGCACCGACGAAGGCGAGTGAGTCGGAAAATGTCGACCGGGGAAAGATAGATACCGGCAGGGCTCGGTATGGAGGGCATGGGAAGGCTTCGAAAGTGCGCGGGTCGCTGCGTAGCGGGGCTTACGGGAAGTCGGGGGAGTAAGGGAGGGTCTCTCCAGAGCTCCCTGTCGTCGCAGCAGAGTGGGAAAAAGAGAGCATCGGATGTGGAACGGTGTGGAACGGTGGGGATGGGTTGAGGAGCGGGCCGAGGCATGGCATTGGAAGCAGCTATACACTCTTTTGCGAGCGCTTTTTACAACAAGGTATGCGGTCTCGTCTTTCGCCCTGGTCGTTTGAGAAGATGTGAGAAAATGAAATTCCGCATGTGCCTGCTGCACCTCAGCGAGTCAACTTCACGCTCTTGCGTGGTCGGGACATTTAAGATTGACTTGCGTCGCGACATTTGTTTGTTCGTTTGCTTGTTTGTTTGTTCAGTCTTAGCACAACTCTGCTCCATCACCGTGCAATGCCACCGCAGCGCAAGACGGAGCTATCCGGCAGCGGCAACGAGCTCCTGGCGACTGCGCTGCCGGACGACGTGAGGGAGGTGGATGCCGGCGCTGTGGCCGGCATGCTGGCGGCCGTGCAGCAGTCGCTGGGGCAGCTCACCACACCGCGCTTTCGGCAGCTGCTGCTCATCGCAACCTCCCAGAGGTAAGAGCGGCGTATAGGCGTCCCAAGCGGGTGGGCCTGGACTGTGGGGACGCATCGGTTGCGCGGCATTACCGGGTGTCCACTTGCCGAAGTCGGATGGCTTGCTGTGAATGGCTGGTTAGGGATGCTGCCCGCGTGTCTAGATGCCCAAGGGTCCGCACGCATTCACGAGATCGACCAGAAGACCCATGATGACCCTAAAAAATCTGCCTTCCCGGAAGGTTCTTAACGTTGTCTCTTACAAAACCACCAGTTTTCAAGGTTTGTCTGAATAGTTTGTCGGTTTGCCGGGTAAATTTTGAGTGGCTTTCTTTATGGGCTTAAGCAGGTGGAACGGTTGGCTGTTTTAGCGTGAACGGCGCCATTTCACGCATGGGTACCTAGGTCTTCTCCTGGAAAGGTCGTCAGCTTCAGGCAAATCCCACTCTTTACACAACGCACCCATCTGCCATTTACCTTGTCCCTCCGTCATTCAGCCCTCCCCCCTTGGCTTTCCGTTGCGGCGCTTCGTTTTCTCTCCATCCCCTCTCTTCCACCTCTTTCTCCTCTCCAGGTACCTGGACAGACTGGAGGCAAGTTTGAAGCGCCAGGCAGGCACGGAGGCCAAGCTGCTGCGCGCCGCAGCGGACGTGGTTGCCCGCAAGCAGGATGCGCGGTCTCAGCTTGTGGAACTGGCGCCGCGATTGGCGACTCTGGTGGAGCGCACACGGCGGCTCAAGGCGCTTTCAGAACGCTCCATCTCCGCGGCGCTGGGCGGCAAACGGACCGTCAACGTGCTAGGGGAGATAAACAACGTCCTAGCGGCAGCGCAGTGATGTGTGGGTGGATTGAAATGGGGACGGTAACTAGACGGGGTAGTAAACGCGATTGGATGGGTTGGCGCAGGGAGAGGCGTAGTGGTCCCGGTGTTTACAGCGGGTTATAAGGATTTGGGTCCAGCTGGTGAAGTTAGAGTGGTGGAGAGTAGAGGTCCTCCGAGAGCAGTGGAGACCTTCCTCCTCGTTCTCTGTCTAGGGAGGAAAGCCCTACCTGAGCGTCTCATGGTCAAGTCGACGCCCTGGAAGGTCCTCTCCTCCCTTGGCTGGCCTGGCGCACGTGTGACCTTTCACCGTGACTCGTCGAACTGGAGGATTCATGCCTCCGAGTAGAAGGGGTCCTTGGTCGCTTTGGATACGCCACTCCCGCCACAGTGGAGCAGGTCGCGACAGGCCACCCGCATGTCCGGTGGCTTGTTGTCACAGCCAAGACAGCAGAGCAGCGGGAACACTGGAACCCGCGCCCCGTGTGTCAGCCACGCTCATGTAGCGTCCATGGCCCCCACGGCTTTTATGGACACACCCCCACTTGTGTGCGGAACTTGTAACTTGTAGCGAATGGTAATGGCCGTTTAAGATGGGCGCTCGATGATAGAGGAGTGGAGCCGACTAAACTATTGAGAAGGAAATTTGACCGGTCAGGGTTCAGACCCACCCTTGCAGGCGCCAGATAAGGGTCCCTCAGCGTCTGTCGCAGCATGGGTTCATTCGTCCATTTGCGCTCATCCATGCAATATGCGTGTAATGTACCCATGCAGCTTGATTGCAAAATTCTTAATGGTGATGCGCCCGACCGTGCTCGGAACGTGTGCCGGGCAACGCTCAGCAGTTTCGAGATCCTAGGCACACGCCACATCACAGCGACGCGCTGCAGGCAGTAAGGGTGCCTAAATCCGCGCTGGATTGCCCCATGGCCGTCTCCTTTCACAGCGGCTTTGCTGTAGCACTCAACAAGGGTTGAAACAGGGCACCACAAGGCAGCCCCTTTACGAGGCTGCATACGGCTTTTCCAGCCCCGCCCGCTCGCCAGACGCCTACACATGCACGCGGGCCCCACACAAGTAGCATGGCCCCCACTCTCAAGGCCTCGGCCTCATAACAACGCTCTTAAACCCCCGACCGTGCTGGCCTGGGCAACCCATTCCGTCGCCTCATGGCGACACAGGACACCTATTGGGCCGCTAGGACACTTGCCATAGGTGCATGGAAGGTCCTTTTCGGGGGCGCCCCACGTCACAGCTGATGGAAAGGGGCAAATCATATCACGCCCCAGTATAGCCATGGACTCCCAACTCTTCCGGCGGGATAGGTCAAATTGGCAATACCGTGCTTGCTGGCTGGTGCAAACACCCTACACCGGCCTGCACCGCCTCGGTCACTGCTCCTGATGCCCCTACAGCAGACAACAGTGTCCACTCACTTCTTGAAATGATGCACTCCCAAAGGTTAGATACCATCTTCACCAAGCTGAGAACCTCCCCTTGCACCCGAATCATGATTTCTGCCACCATGAAATTGTATTTATTTTTCATGGTTGTATTTATTTTTTTGTATTTATTTTTTTTCTTGCGTTACTGTAGCACTGCGATGGACGCCACCAGCAAACAGCCGCCTGGCGCAGCCAACCCGGGCGGCCGCGCATCTGCCGCCGTCCCTGCGTACAGTTTGCTCTCCGTAGTGGCAATGCAGCCGTGGCTGAGACCGCCGCCTCAAACTTCCAGACCTCAACGCGCACCCCCCTGCCCTCCCCGCCGCGTGATGCGAATGAAGCCGCAACATACCCGGGAAGAAGCGGCTTCCGGCTGCTCCGGGGTTCCCCCAGGGGCCGCAACCCGGACCCCATTCTGGTGGGCTGCCATCCCGGGGGCCAAGAGCTGAGTAGCGCCGAAGGTTTGACCCGGCTGTCCAGGAGCTGCCTGGGGCAGGTTATCAAGGATTTGCTTGATGCGCTGAAATTCCATCTCGATGTCGTTGATGTCGCCTGTCGGTGCGGAAATATTAGCGAGAGCGAGGGGAAAGACGAACCACAAATGAGTGATGCTGATACCAGAGATAGAAAAGATACTCCAGGTAGAGGGTAGAGGGGAAGACGAAGGGGTTTGAAGATTGACACCGCGAGGAACCCAGGACATGTAGCAAGACTTCATGTGCCCAGCCCTGCAAATTTTATAAGACCTGGTCTTGTGTCCATGCAACAAACAAACAGCACACACGCCAAGAGCAGTAGCACCTAAAGGCGCCGCACCTTTACCGCACCTAATGCCTGGCGGAAGCCCTCCAGAGCTGAGCTGGTGGCCTTGGCCTCCCGTTCATACAGGTCGCAGAAGTGGTCCGCCTCCTGAAGGTGAGAGCAAGCCCAAGCCAGATGCAGCACAACGCATCACGCGGCATGCCAACATGCCCCTAGCGGAGAACCAATTTGGGAGGAGGGTTCATTATACATCAGGATCTTTACCATATCCGTTGCAACGGATGCAATGTCAGCGGCCGCAGCTTCCCGCAAACCTTGCATCACTTGCTGTCTCTCCCTCTCCAACACCGGCAGATGACCCAAGCTCCCGTTCGGGTGGTAATGGAATCGGCCGCTCCACCCATGCCATCTTTTCCACTTCACTTAGCAGGCTTGCCGTTTCCTTCTCTCCCTGAAATCCACACGTGCGTGCACACACAGCCTCACGCGCACATACCCGCTCCAGCTCCTCAACCTCCGCTCGAAGGCCCCGGAACTCCCCGTCATGGTCCGGCAGCATCGTCTGGAGCTTCACCACCCGATCTTCCGACTCCCCCAGGCGTTTCCGCAGCTGTAGCGGCCCAGCCGGTGCGGCCCAGGGGATGGGAGGACCAAATCGGAGAAAGGAGAAAGCGAACAGGCGTGAGGATGGGGACGAGTGACGCAGGCGAATGGAAGGCCTCCTAGGGTCTTAACGTTTTAACCCTTTTCCTAACGCTCGCTCGTCTCACAGTTGACTCCTGGCCTCTGTCCCTATAATCTGATGTAAATTATCTCCAGTGCCTCCAGTGCATCAGGAATCCGTCCGGTTTAGGCCTTAGAACACCAGGGCTGAGGTTCCATCCTGAGCCCGGTCCCCTCCACAGCCCACTCACGCAGACCTACATGCGCGATTTCTGCCTTGAATGCCGTACGCTCCAGGTCGAAGGCGCGGTGCTCGCGCTTGGTGACATACTCGTCCACGTGTTGTCGTAACTCGTCCAAGTCCTGCCGGAACTCGGTCTGTACTTAGGGTACCCCGGGGCAACGTGAACAGGAAGAAAGGCCGGACACGTCGATGACAGTGGAGGATGCGTTGTCTCGTGGTGTACTCACGCCGCCAATGTGCCGTTTGTTGGTGACCAATTTTAGCGCGGCATGTGTGTGAAACAGGGGGGTATATCTTCGCCCGTGGCAGCTACCCTGCGAAACCCTGCCTTCCCCGGTATTTCGGGGCACCCTCATCCAGTCACCCTAGTCGGCTTCTCAGTGGATCGCTCAGGTTCCACACCCACCACCAGCATCCAACGGAATCTGCCGGGTCGACAGCGGCCCAACCCCATTCCTGGTCGGCTCGCGGATTAACTTTATCCCAGGTCACCACCGTCCATCAACTAGGGACACCATGCCTTCCACCATCGGAAGGACTTTGACCCTAATGGGTATCGATCCCGGGATCTCCCGGGGGCAATGGTCGTGCCTTATCAGTAGTGCCAAACCCTAGTATGACATGTGTTTGGTTCCTATAGTAGATGTGGTGTGGACTAGCGATTTATAAGCGACGCCAACGACGTTCCCTTCACCTTTGTATTTTTGCAATCCGTTAGGGATGACTATAACAAACAGCGTTCACTAAATTCTTCCGCCGAGTCGCTTGCAAGCGCTGTCCCCAGATATCGCCAGCGCGGCAGCGCAACAGAAGCTCGCACCTGCAACCATGCTTTGGACGCAAAGCCGCCGTAAGGGCCGCTTCGGGTTCCGGGGCCTTTTATGGGGGGAAGCTGCTGGGAATGCTGTGACAGGCTGACGACGAGGGGCGTCGACTGGTCTCGTGTAGCGGCTGGCTGTCGAGGTCTGCAGCCACAAAGGAAGCAAAAGCGGTAGAAGGAGGTGACCGTTGGAAGCGGCCTGTGGATTGGTCTGACCCCTTGCGTGAGTCGGAAGAGCGGGTTCATGCAGGACCACTCACGAGGATTGAGGAGAGCTTCGAAGGGCGCCAGGTACCGGTAATGTGACATCCTGCTCGTTGTTTGGAGGCAAGCAAGGCAAAAGCGAAGTTCCATGTGCACCCTGCCAAGATGCTTTTTTGTTGCTCCTGCAATGGAGTATTCATGGCGCACCCGCTGGGCTGTCCGACTCCTCGGCGGTTGCGCGAGCTGGTATCGTAGGCTGTGCGAGAGTTTAAGAAGACGGTGCGGTTCATTGTCTGTGTCCTGGACATCTGACGCCGCGGCAGCCTCAGCGGCCGCGATATCGACGCGCAAACTAGGTTTCATTTTTGGAAGGCGCTTCCGCTACATGAGTACAACACGCATGTACAATTTGTAACTATAGTTATTCTCAAAAAAGTTTTTAGTCGCTCAATAACAACGCTCTGCATTTCAGCTGTCTAACGGTTGAATCCAGATTCAACAGATTGTTGGTAAACACTACACAGCATACGGGGCGAACCTAAAAGATTAGGAAGCATGTTATCGCATGTTGTCATTTGCTGGGTTGACTTTCTAGCGCCTATTGACAGCCCTGCCCTGCCCAGGCCACCCGTTGTTATTTTTGCGAACAACCACAGTCTTATGCGGAACGCCTTTGAGCTTCTAGCTTCTGGTGCAAAGGGCAAGGGCAGCTCTAAGACGCCGGCTGGCAGCAAGGTTTGTCTGAACCAATTCTCGTCTCTGCACTGAAGGTCTCACTGCTTCGCCAATACAGCAATCTAAATTCAAACCTGTGGAAGTCAATGCCCGCATTGTCATCACGGACCAGAGCTGCATCCTTGGTCCACCTGCCCGCAGAGCTCATACGCCACATGTCCGCTATGCCAGCGCACCGTGCCGCTGAGCTTTGCGGACGCCCATGTCAGCGTCTGCCTTGCCACTCCGCGGCCACCGCCGCGGTCCTCCTCTCAGCAGGATCACCCCAGCGGCTCCTCACCATCACCCGGCCTGGGCGCTTCGACGCCACGTGCGCAGTTGCAGGCCCCCCAGCAACTGACCCCCCATCCAGCGGCTTCGCACGCACCTTTAGCTGCCATAAAAACACCGCAACAGGGCCCACCCCAGCAGCAGCAGCAACAACCAAAACAACTCTTGGAAGGCAAGCAGGAGGGGATGTTGGTCCTGTGTGACCGGGCAGCGTCAGGCGCAGGGCTTTCGGCGGACGCCCAGCCAACCGCTAACGGACCCGAGGAAGCGATTACGGCGACTCCAACGCCCGCGCCAACACCCGTAATAGCATCACCACATGCACTTAAACCGGTACCAGGGACAGCAACCCACCTAACGCAGTCAGCAGCAGCACAGCCAGCAACAGCACGGCAATGCCGAGGAGACCCAACCCAGCAGCTGGTCATGCAAGTTCCGCCTGAACCCAGCTTTGGTCCTAGCTCCAGTCAAGGACAGGGTGCCCGTCCCGGTCAGGCTGCCGGAACGACCAGCGCCTTCGACATCATGCGCCAGGCGAGTCGTGTGTCTAGCTGCACCGCCAGCCCCACAGCGGCTTCACCGCCTTACCTCGCCGCGCCTTGGAGTGGCTTTTCGTTCCGTGCCAAGTACGGCTTTATTCCTCTTCAGGCTGTTGGGAAAGAATGTCATCAGCTCGCCCCCGATCCTCCTGGCCTTCCCACATGCCTACCCGCAGAGCCAGATGCGCGCAGCATCCCGCCGCCACACTTTCTTCCTGGAGCGCACCCCGGGGGGCCGCTGGCTGGGACACTGGTGGTCAAAAGGTGCGACTAGTTACCCTGCTCGGCCCTCCCTGACCTACAGCCCGCCCCGAGGCAGAAACTGACGTGTGACGGTGCTGATACCTGCCTGGCTATGGAAAGGTTGGAGGCAGCCTGCCTATCTCGCAGTACGATGGTCCGCGCCAGGAGAGCAGGCGCCAGGCAGCCGGGGACGGGGCTGGGGTATATATGTATGCATGTATGTATGTATGTATGTATGTATGGGTAACGGAGTGAAGGTTAGGTCGGTAGGGGCAGCATCCACCGACCGCAGCGCCTGTGAGGGATTTGCGATACGGGTCAGCCTCGAAACCATGTATTATCCTGTAGCCAGCTGGGCTTTGGAAGGAGGGTGACGGAAGAGAGGCGCCCAAGTGCGTGCGATGTGGGTTGGGGTTGCGGCCGGAGGGTGCGATGCCTAGCGGTAGCAGCTCGCCCCTTAGGACGTGGGTATCGGAGTGAGGCTGTGAACCGCTGTGTCTGTTCACTTGCGAAGCCCGCAGCTCGCAAATGGAAGAGGAGGGTGACCCGGGCCCGCCCTGACGGAGCCGTGGCCGTACACCTCCCACCGTCCGCATCCCCTCGGACCGACACCACAATCCTCATGCCAAGACGTGAGCACAATGGTTTTGACTTGACCCGCCCGCCCTGCCTCCTAGGACAGGCTGCGTGACGGCCGCACAGCAGAGGCTGGTGGGCAGCAGCTGCTGGTCGGTTACCCTGACGGTGGGCCTGGGGCCCCGGGTGGCGGCCGTCGCTAGCGGTGGCGGCGGCGATGGGGGGAGTAACGGCAAGGAGACGGTGGTGCTGCTGACCAACGTGCCACCCGGCGACGGTGGAGAAATCAGCTGGAGCTCAGGTAGGGAACTAGGGGCTGTGCGCGCGATTGACTCACCCCCTGGCATAAGCAGCCGGAGCCGGTCCCGTGTGTGGTTGATGGGTTGACGTCTCATCAGTGTGGCGTTGGTAGAGCAACACGGCTGGGGTAGCGCTCACGGTGCTTGTTTGGAGGGAATGGTTTTAACATAACCACATAGCCACATAGCCACCGACACCTGCGCGATACGGCCACACTATTGCGGCGACTTCGACGCACCCGACCTGGCCATGGCATCCACATTAATATACACCGGCTCTGACTGCGCTGGCTATACGCATTAGCTCCCACGGCGCCGCTGGCGCCGCCCGCCCGCTCCCGTCGGCTGCAGGCGGCTTGCCCAGCAATGACCTGCCGCCGGAGGGCCGCTGGCGGGGCGGCCCCTCCGTGCTGAAGAGCGCCCTGCAGAAAGCGGTGCGGCTGGGACGTGGTAGCTGCGCTGTGCGCACGGCGCTGCACCTGGTGAAGGAGGATGGCGGAGTGGCACATCTGCTGCGGCGGCTGTCGGTGGTGTGCGTGGAGGACGCAATCTTGCATCCGGGGCTGCCGCTGGTGGTGTGGCTTATGGCTGCGCAGGTGGGTAGCTGACTATGACTAGAGCCGCGGCTAACTGTAGCTAGGTGCGGCTAACTGCAGCTATGTGGGGCCGTGCGTGGGGCTCGGTGGATGTGCGGTTTGCCTTATCCCAGGTTCATAAGCTGCACATCTGAACCTCAGTAGCCGCGGTTGTAGCTTTCCAACACCAACCAAACGCTTACCTGTAGAAGCACGACATGGCAGACTGGTGGTTTACAAGTTTGGGCAGATTCAAGGGCTTTATGTTAGACAGCTGGCGGTGCTTCAAGTCATAATTTCCACCCATGGCCTTACACGCAAGTGCGTTTCCATGCGTTTGCCGGCCTCTGGCGACGTCGCCGCCGTCTCTATGGGTTCTGTGCCTCCCCGCAGGCCAAGGGCTTCGTCCTGGGCCGCGCTCACGGGGATGCGCTGCTGCCGCTGGTTTATCAGCTGGCCATGGTTCAAGTGCGCGACGGCCTGCCTGATGACCCGTGGGACAGTGGCGACCCGGCCGCCATGGGTTCCTCTGCAGGCACTGCACTCCAGGTCCGTGCCTCGCGTCAGACATACGGCAATCACGAACTCCGCTTTCTGTTGCCCGCGTTCCAGCTAGGTGATGTCTGTGTGTTTGGGAGGGAAGCGTACCGCTGTGATATCACAGTTTAGGGGCCGTCAGAGAATGGGGGTCCATGACATACAGACGCAGCCATCGCTTTTATGCAAATATGGCGTCGAACTCGCCTTCACGCTGATTGTAGATGCCGTGGCCATTCTTCGAATATATGTTTGCCTTTGCAGGGCCCCGCGACGTTGCAGCAGGTGGACGAGATGGCTTTACCCGCACTGGAGAGCTGTCTCGTCAAGTGTCTGCTGTTCCGTGCCAGCTATGGCGGTATGGGCGGTGATGTGCGCATGATGCGGGCCTTCGCGGGGTACTGGGCGGCACGGTTCAAGAGCTCGGCAGGTGCGTGGGCTGAGAATTGTTGACTTAGATGCGACGGAGCGAAGCGATCGGGCCATGGCAGCCGGTCTCCCCGCTTCCCGTCTCCACCATTCTAAGCACGGTTAGCAAGCACGCCAGAGTCAGAGCCACGAGAAGACGGTTAAGGGAGACAGGAGCACAGAACCTGTGTTTTGGGTTAGGAGTCGTTTGAATGAACGAATGAATGAGGGGTGGCTGTCCAGGTCAGGGGACGCAGCCCGCGCTGCATCATCCTCGTGCATCATCCTACGAGTTCAAGCCCACATGTTGCAACGAACTTTCACTCGGAAACATCGCTGTCCAATCTTCCGCTTGCAGCTCAGCAGGTTGTGTCTCCTCCCCCATGTTTGTACAAAGTCGGCTCCCGAGAAACATTGTCCTTGCGCCCTTTACAGCATCTTAAACGTTATCTTCTGTCCATCTACGATGGTGATGGAAAAAAGTAGTGGTAGTCAGTACAGGTCGCTCCCTCTTATCCTCTCTCTTTCCCCTTTTCAACGGACCGTGCATAGCCCAACCGCCGCCTCCGCCCGGGCAGCCGGAGGGGCCACCCTCGCGATCCACAATCGGCCCGCCATCGGCGGGCCTGTCCGAAACACGGCCGGCGCCATTGGACAATGCCGTTGGCGAGGGCTCGGAGGTTCGCGGCAACGCCCATATGACACAGGAGCCTGCAGCACTGGCCATGGCGGGCTGTTCATCGCAAGCCACGCCTGGGGACGTGCGTGTCCCTGATACCTACTTCGCGACCAGGCTCCAGGTGAGAAAGGCCTGGTGAACTGGAACCAGTCCCAGGGCATTTGCTCCATCGCCGGGTGCGAACGTGTGGCTGGGAGACAAGAACCCGTTCTTTCGCGCAGCGAAATTGTGCAAAATGCTTCTGCTGCTGCAACCCTGCGCTCATTGCTACCTACCTACCATTCCCTCTGCAACCCGCATTGCTAGCTGCCATTTGCATCTTTCAGCAAATCACAGACCTTAAGGGACCAAGGCTCCCGCTACGAAAAGTGCAATGTGGTCGTCCTGTTGACCCACATATCTACTGGGCGTTCTGTGCTCGGGTCTGTATGGCAGGGGCACGTTATCCTCCCTTACGGCCCCGCTCCCGAATCCTCTTCCAACCCTCAGGCGGAGGACGCCCCACCCAGCTGCACCGTCTTTGTACCCGCGTCACAATTGCTGAAGGAGGCCGTCAGCGAGCAGTGCGCCCTGCGTAGGCTTGCAGCTGTAGCGGCAGCACGGCCAATCTCGCCGGCAGCAGCACCACCACCACCACCACCACCACCGCAACCCTCACCAGCATCGTGCACCTCGTCCGCTGACGGGATCTTTCCGTCGTATACACAGACATCCTTAACACAGCAGCAATATCAGCCAGCAGCCGGCGACGAGGTGGTTCGGCCGAGGTGGCACGGTGTTGGCCAGGGTGATTGCATGGTGCACGCAGATGCGGCAGTCTTGGCAAGCGACTCCACCAGTGGTGGCAAGGGCGTTGACAGCAGCGACCAGCTCAGCCCCTGGTTAGCCTTCCTCTGCAACCTGTATGACCAAGGTACACACCTGCACGCCCTGCACGCCCGAACTTCCAGTCCATTAACGTATCATCCACTTTGACTTCTTTAGCAAAAGGAAATCGGGTAGGCAGGCAGCAACCCATTAGGTATGTCTTGCCTTCCTCCGTCGCTCTGGCCGTAACGGGGTATAATGCAGCACCCGCGTCCGTGCCCATGCCTGTATTCTTCAACCCGCTGTGATGTGCCCCCGCTGTACGGCGGTAGTTACCGTGCCTGCAGTGCTGGCGACGGTCGCCTCCGTGGGCCCTATGCGCCGCTCTGATGTACCGCTATCTGCCGTGGACTTCCATGTGTCCGACGTGATCACGCGGCTGATGGAGCGGCCCGAGCTGCAGGCCCTGGCGCCGGGCGCTGATAGCGGTGGCGGAGGAGGGCACACTACACCCGAGGACGTGGAGGAGTCACTCAAGTCAGCCATGTGGGTAGGGTCATTGCGTGCACTGCCAGAGGTGACCTTGTCAGCAGGTCCCAAGGCGATCCCTTCCTTGAAGAGCACTCTAATACCTATCTGCTGTGCAGGTGGCTTTTCCGGAGCAGCAAGAACCCGAAGGCCTGGGTGCACCGGCTCAGCCCCTGCTGCCAGCGTGTGGTGGCTGCTGGCGTAGGATGTGCTGACGCCTCCGCCTGTCCAGAGCACCGCAGCCTTGAAGCGCAGCTGACGCGGGAGGACGCCGCGCGGCGGAGATTGGAGGTGCTGTGGACCGCAGCTGCGCCGTGGGCGGACCGCTTCTCCGTTAGCTTCATCGCACGGCGTTTCGGGCCGCCCTAGTCCCGTAAGTCCCGGAGCCCTCCATCCTGGATCTGAAAAGTGAAGAAGGAGCTTGACTACCCTATGCGCAC
This sequence comes from Volvox carteri f. nagariensis, assembly GCF_000143455.1. Classification (NCBI taxonomy): domain Eukaryota; kingdom Viridiplantae; phylum Chlorophyta; class Chlorophyceae; order Chlamydomonadales; family Volvocaceae; genus Volvox; species Volvox carteri. The sequence goes on along the minus strand of NW_003307553.1, from coordinate 1,847,187 downwards.
TTGACCCAGACGAATAAATCACCGGGTAGCGGACTCGAAAGGGACAAACGGGAACCTGAAAGCTTACGGAGTAAAACAATCATGCGGTGTGTGTGTGTATGAGTGTGTGACAGCAGCGGCTTGCGCTTACACATAACTGTAGGATAAGGCTAGGCCCTGCCTTAGGCCCGATGCAAGAAAGCACAGGAGGACGCGGGGCCGGGCATAAGGCGCACAACCTCCAAGATGTAAGAGGTGACAACGTCAGGTATAGGAGTTTAGGTTGTGGACTCATGTGTGTGCATGTCGTTGACGCTGCTGGCGATGATGCTGGCTGTTCCCACGTTTTTCTGATTGGCGTTCGGACCCACCATGCAGCGGCTGTGGTGCGGGCTGGAATCCATACTGGCCTTCCCAGGACTGGGCTCTAGGACGCTTGTGTACTCAACAAGGCACCCATAGTCAGACATAGCCGCACAGGTTGGATACCGCAGGATGAATCCCAAGCAACATCAGCGCATTATATGGCAGCTATGTGACCTCTCGTTTAGCAAATCGGCACTGTTGGAGGTTGCCATTACCCAGCTGGGACAGGGGACCGGAAATCCATGTCAACGGCACTAGTAGTTCCTGGTCCATCCGTGATAGACTCTGAGAGCTATCGCGATGGCTGTCTGATGACACCATGCATTGGGAGCAAGGTGCGCGTTATCCTGGGTCCATCTCTCGGGCCTTGTATATGGCCTCATATGGCCTCATGTGAAATAGGAACTCGGCATACACCGCACGCCGCTGCTGGGTTCATGGCAGCTCGGCACTCGACCACCCTGCTCTAACGCTCTAGGAAATGAAATTGGATGGGTCTTGAGTAGCGCGCAGCAAAGGATACGACATGTGTGCCTCAGCTTGCACGTCTCAAAAGCAACGAGGTGATGTGTTTTGAGCGTGAGGGAATACGGGACAGTGGAAGGTGTTGTTGATTGATTGTCACATGGGAGCATAAAGTATGCCATTCAAGATGTAAACAAGCCGAACACTCATAGACGTGATACCTCGGCACCCTAAGATTTAAAAAAAGATAAAAAAAGATGCACTAAGGAAAGCGGATGAACACTCAAAACTCGAAACCAAGCACGCTTTAGCAGATATCAGAGAACGTACAGGGTATGACCACAAAACATGAATATAATGAACCAGCGGTATGCGAGCTCGGCCTGCAGGATGTTGGACGGCGGCCTATCCAGTGCAGGGAATAACGAGATGCCTAACATGTGGCGGCAGGGTATTGCACAACCACAACAGTATTATGTGGCCAGCAACGTAATGCATGATCACACCTTGTCCTTATTAAGCAGCAGCAGCCCTACCGGCTGCGCTCGTCCAACAAGCATGCGCGCTGCCCAGGCGTGCAAGCGTCTGTTGGTTACACTGCGATTATTCCCACTGTTTGGGAAGGACGGCACCCTTAGGGGTAAGGCAACCTCGCGCTGCCCCAGAAACGCACGCATACATATGTATAAACACAAAGTTTTTGCACAAACGCTAACATTTGCACACTCTTAAAGCTGTGCAGTACAGTTCAGCGCATTGCCGATCCTTTCTGGCGTTTGTAACGTGAGCAGTTCAGTGCAGCAGCGTACAACCCCGTACCGCCCGCTCATTAACTTGTATTACCCTGCAATGTTCGGATCCCTTCTGTCACTGATGCACACGTTAAGAGCAGCACTGGCGGCCATGAACAGCCAGTAGTCATGACTGCCTTGGAGATCGCGGCTGTGGCCTGTGCAAGCGAATACTGCCTGTCAGACATAATTCGAGTCTTGTCCTCTAGGTCAACACACCTGTCAGGTTCTGGTCAGGTTCGGAGCTCGGCGTCGTGCAAGATAGCAACCGCCTTGCTGTAAGCCACCGTTACCTGCCCAGGTCGATAGGCTCATAATGCTCAGTAACTGTAAAATCCTTAGCGACTGCGTGAAGAGCTACAACCGCCTAAGTGGGCACAAGCTGCTTGTCCAGGCCACCCTCGCAGCATCCTGATGGTGACCCTCCTCTCTAGACGTTGGCCAGCCGTGCATCCAGCGCTCTTTGAGCCTCCTCTGCCAGCTCGTCTCGCCCAAAATCCGTGAGCAACTGCCCAAGCGAGAGCACGTGGGAGGGGAATCCGTAACCAAATGAAATGAATGAGCACAGGGAAAGACAGGGAAGGGAGAAGGTGAGCTGAGAGTCCGCGTGATTGCCTGTTTGAACAGGGCAGTTACATGTGGTTCGTTGAATTCAATGCGAAGTGTGAAACCAAGCCTCACCCCTACCGCCCTCCCTCACATGCACAGGGTGAGACCTTGGCCCTCCTGCCCGCGTCTGTCGTATGGCCGTACCTGAACCAGGGACTTCAGCTTTAGCGTATTGGTAATCTTTTGGATGCGCTTCCGCATGGCCTCGTCCGACAAGGTGCGCAGCCTGTGGCAGCACATGGAGGGGATGGTGGATCAGGGGGACGTTCGGTCTAGGACAGACCCACGGGCCGCACACACTGGTAGTTGCATTGCCAGTTGCATAGGGCCATCCTCGTAGTTGTCTTGCCACCACCGTACATTGGATTATAACAAGCCTAGTCATCAAGTGTAACCCGTTTCATTGGGCCATTTACTCATTTCAATACCATGCCACTCCTTTTCCAAAGTTCCATTGCTGGCACACACGAACTCCTCTTCTTCTATTTTCCTGACAAAGCGTCTGCCTCGTTAAAGTGAAGCGGTTTTGTTGGAGCAGGGAATGCAAGAGTTGTGCGGCCTTGCCTGTGAAGGTTGTGGGCGTCGAATTTTGATGCATCGCCGCCGCCTTGGGTTCCTGCCTCGCGTGGCTTGCGTGCTGGCAGCGTGGTGCCTGGCACCCCATATGGCCGCTCCTCTGTATTAGACCTGGTAGCGAGGAGAGCAGCAGGATGAACCAGAGAGAAACGCCGGGTATGGGGGGTTCCATTTGCACCAACCTTTCTACCGGTGACCCAAAACACAAAGCAAAGCAACTTCATCCGACTGTCAATAAGAAGAGCTATCTCTTGTTTGACGACATGGGCTCGCGGCCGTTGTGATTGGTGTTTGCTGTGTTTCCGGCGGCCTGATTACGCCGTGTTCATGATCGGCCCAACGGCAGACAAGCCAGGCCCCGTGCAGTATGGTTCAAGGTCCAAGGGTAGAGATGCGAAGGGGGACACAACTACCATCGTCAGTTCCAGGGGCAAGCAGCTGGTGAACGCGAAAGGTTGCATCTACCCACTCGTCCCAGGAAGCGCTTTGCCGTGGACCACTTGCTGGCATGTAACTCCCGCCAACTCAATACCTGTGGAAGAGGGGCTTAAGCAGCGGAGGAAGCTCGGGTTCTTCCCCCTTGGTACGCAGCGATCGCCGAAGCACGCGTTCCTCGCCCGTAGTGCTGTTGCTGTCGCGTTTCCGTTTCTTCGACACAGCAATTTTCTTTACCTCAGCTGCGGCGATGACGGTCGACTTTATAGAATGAAGCATAGGAACCAAGCCAAGGTCTTGCAATATCTTTTCGTTGCGCTGCATGCGTTCCAGGCGCTCCCGGTCCAGGTCAACGGGCTGCAGCGCGACATGGTCACCGGCTGCAGGCGGTTTGCTAAGATTGGGCCTATCCCCTTTGTCTTTGTGCGTCTTGGAAGCAATGACCTCATCACAGTTTTCCTTATTCCTGTTGGCCGACTTGCGACCGTTCCCTTGGGGCATAATGCGTCTAGCCTGCAAATTACGTTTGGAGTACTTGTCGAATACACTTGTAATAATATCCTCCCAAACTCGTAACTGTCGAGTTGTTTTAATGCCACGTTTTGAATTGCAAGCTTCTTGAGCTTGTACGGCTCAAGAGGCTCATGATAGCGCTGTTCGTTTTGGACATGATCACATGAGATCTGTATCAGCATATAAGTAAAGAAACAGGGTACGCATTGTTTTATTGGTTTAAGTACTTCTGAACTGTTTTATTATAGGCCAACGTTGCTGCACAGCCATGCATGACTTGCATGGACTGAATTTATCACGTCAGATAGCCAACACTTTCACTTAGTGACTAGTCTCAATTCTCACTTTTCGCTATAGCTTCCATGCAGTCCTGGACCTGTACCTAACTACTAAATCGACAACCGCCAACCGCAAGTTCAGACTGCATGACATCCCTCGGACTTGCTTTAACTTCTTTATCGTGGCCGTTTTTAACTTTGTTAAGTGGATTGGATGCGATAAGTGATTGCGGAGTTACACGAACAACCTAATAGGCCAGCAACTATGAATTCATGTAAATCAAGCAATACAGTCCCATGATAACAGCAAGTCCATCGCCTCTTGTACCAACTCAACAGGCGATCGGATGAGTACATAAGATTTCTCCGAACCAATGTCGGAATAGAATATGCACAGGACACATTTAACAGCATGACAGACAAGCTAATGTCGTATTTTGCTTGACCAGCAGGTACGGACGCAAGTCCTCATGTTGCGAACTGATCTGCAAATACGTAAAGGAGTCTCCTTTTCCCTAGTGGCATCCTTAAGCCTGCGAGCTAGGCGTCGGCTGTGAGCCCGCCTGTGCCGTGTCCCCGGAATCCTTCTGAAAGCTGACGCACTCGCCAGGCTGGCTGCCGCCGCCGCATGTCGGCTCGTTATCAGGATCCGTGCTCAATTCCGGCGGTGGGCCCTGGCTAGGAATGGTGGTTCCTGCGAAACAGGGGCCTATTTTAAGAACACAACGACAGTTGGCGAGTTGGCAATCCTTCAACAACCCACATCCCGGTTGGCTTAGCAGCATCAACCATCAGCACACCAAGGAGAGAAAACAGGGCCTAAAAAAGGCCCTGTTTCCTTAACCCAAAAGAAACTACCAGCCCAGTCCTCTGCACCCGCGCTCACCCATTTCTGTGGCCTTGGCCTCCGCCTCGGGGTTCTCCAGCCCTGCGAGCGGATTGGTGGGGTCCATGTTGCCGCCGCCAAGGACCTTGGGCTCATCAGTGGGCTGTTGAACCTGCCAGGAAGAGTGGAGTAGCGGAGAGCAGGTTCAAAGGGTCAGCTTTAATAGGAAACGATCGATGGAGAGCGACGGAGCAGTGCCCCATTCGTCGTTGCAACGGAATTAAGAAAGGAGACTTGATGAGAAAGGAGACTGAACGGCTGCATCAGGTTTTCCGATTTCACACACATAGGGAGAAGGTCGTGCAGCAGGACGAAGGATCAGCGGCGATCAGCGAGACCGCAACTTTAAACGCGACAGACGGGACTGAGATACAGCGGAAGGAAGCCACAACCGATATCGACCGCACCTCGTGCTGTGAAGCGCTGGGCTCTTGTGCTTGCGACATCTTAGCTGCTTCGCTTGCTGGCCTTTCTTCAGAATATAAAAGGGAGGACGTGTTCTGCTTAGTGCTTTCGGCTTGTGTTGAAACTGTGGATTCAGTCACAGCGCGACTACTAGTGGATGCTTGGCTATGATAGACGTGAAGGAACTATATCACACCTAAAAGGGTTCCGCTTGTGACTGTACGCTGCGTATTGCCCTTTGGACATCGGGCCCTCCTGGGCGGCTGTCCGCACAAATCTCGAAAAGGCTTTTGTGCACTCCTCATGACAATCTTGTAGGTATATCCCTAGCTTTCACACTCCTCGTGAAGATACACTAGAGCAGCTGCACCCTGTCCTGCTGGGACATTTTGCCTTTTGCTCTACCGGTGAATCATTTTGCAAAGTTCCAGCCTTCCTTGACCTCCGTCGCATTCCATTGCAGCACCGCCTCCCCTCTTCCTTACTCTTTGTCCGCGCCCTCCGCACATCCAACAACATGCCTACCACCCCCGAGGAGCGAAACGAGATGGCCCAGGCAAGTGCAGCTCATAACCAGCTCATAACCAGCTCATAGCAAAAGCTCAATTTTCGAATGCGCATAAATCTGTTAGTCCTAAAAAAATAACTGTGACTGCTATTTGTGGTTTGGGTTTGGGGGCTTTTGAGGGTCCAAATTTGGGGTCCAAATTTGACTTTGGCATAACGTGGCCTTTGACCCGTGGGTCGGTGCCAATGCGCCTGTGCAAACTATCTCACGCTCGTCCTCCCCTTCCTGCACCCAATCGCTCGCTCGCACTTGTACACCACGTGCATCACCATAGAAGCTGTTTGGTAAAAACTTTGATGAGTGCGACTCTATGGAGGTGAGATGGGAGGTTGGCCATGGGTCTTGACTGGCGGTTGGCGGTTATACATTTCAGTTGTTAGGTAAAGGTCCAGTACTGCATGGAAGCTACAGCAGAAACTGTGAAATGAAACTGGCCACTAACTATTAAACAAAACAATGGCTGTCTGATCTCGTAATTTTTGGGATCTCGATACTAATTGTGAAAAGGCCCCTCGCGAGATGCTGATCGAACGCTTCATGCTTATCTGGAGTTGATGTGTGTGCCGTCCTATGTACCAGCTACTACATTTTTGCGATGATCGTTAATGATTTGCTTTTTAACTCCAGCTTCAATTGCCGTTTCGGAATTCCCTGCCTGGAGAATACCTTCGCGTTAAGACCATAGTTGAGTCTGTCCCGTACCGTCCCTGTACCGCATCATGTATGGATCCACCTCTTATGAATGCCTGCTCCGGGGCAAACGAAACGGGTGCGCATGGACGGGTGGTCGTCACCTGCCGCCGCGCGTTACGATGCTACAGCGTGTCAGGGTAAGGAACTATAGATAAAGGTGTGGATAGGTGTGGATAGGTGTGGATAGGTGTGGATAGGTGTGGATAGGTGTGGATAGGTGTGGATAGATGTGGATAGATGTGGATAGGATAGATGTGGATAGGATAGATGTGGATAGGATAGATGTGGATAGATGTGGATAGATGTGGATAGATGGCGTGCATAGTAGGCGTGCATAGTAGGTGTGGGTACAGTATTGCCACGATACATTTGCGACAGCTTTTTAGCAAGGGCTTGAAAATGGTATATTTGAAAATTATTTGGTGTCATGCGTTTTTGGTGAAGACCGCGACAAGTTACTGCAGAGTTGTGGTACAGATTTGATGGCCCTCCAGGGACCGTCCGCGCGCGTCTCTGCCCGCAACGGCCCGCACGGCTCTTTAAAAAAGGGCTGCAGCTATAAATCGATTTGACCGAGTGTTCGGTGTACCGCACATTCGTGAGGAACAATTTGGTGACGACAATTTTCCATGCCTTGGGGCGTTTTCTACTGACACAAAATTTCTGAACTCCACCAATTGCAAGTCTCACCATTACATCATGGTAGTACGGCAGCAGGTGTTCGTTGCCACGTCAGGCTCCCGCACCGTCATGCCACAACCCCGCCTGTTGCCTGTCTCCTCCCTCCCAGCTTTCCGTCCTCCTGTCGATCCTCGTGCTGCAGGTTGGCGGCCATTTGGGCGGTGGTCGCATCCAGGAGATGGCGGGCAAGGTGGACGAGGCCTCGCACAAGGCCGTGGGCGGAGGAGAGGAGGGCACCGGGAAGGAGGACAGGAGCAGTGGAGAGGAGGGTGGAGAGGAACGCAGCTCCTGAAGAATAGGGCAGGCAGCTTGCGATGTGCCTCTGCTGGACGCTGAAAGAGAAAATAAAAAGCCGAATGTCGAGAATATTCCATAAAAAGGATAATTTTGGCGTTTGAGAATGCATGACTCTCCTTCGTTGCACTATGTTGCTTTTCCTGGTAAACACAGAACAGTTGCTACCTAGCTTACGGCGACTACGCTAAACAGCGTCTTGATGCCCAGTGGCGCGTACCGTCATTTTGGAACGCAGTGGTGGACTGTCCTAAGTCATTCACTGCTTTTGGCTATCGAATATGATTTGGTGTTGGCTGGAGGCGGAAAACGCCAACTTTACAGGAGTTATAAGAGAGTGGCGCGGCAAAGCTCTGGTTCGCGGCTCGTGCGCATAACCAGGAAAATTGGATCGTGCGAAAATCTTTTTTGCTGTTGGCGCTGCGACAAGTGCGCTGGTAGGCTTAACAAAGGCATAACTTCATCATAAAGGTGCATGTGAGGCAGCGTCCAGCCTGCCGAGATGCATGTAATCAATTTGGACGTGCGAGCTGCGAAGTTGGAAGTATGGCATCATATAAATTTTCGACGTGGGGTCAAAGAATAGCAAGCAGCAGGTTACTTTTGCTTCCGCAACCTTGCTTAGGCTTGCGGGCGGCGGTCTGGAAGTATTTACGGCTGCCTACCTGCCACCACGTCAGCGAGTCAGGAAACCAGGGACCTCCGGAGTATGCCACACACGAGAAGGGGAGAGTTGCGGTGTCCACGCACAGCTGTCAATGACATAGCATTGCCACCAAGCATTGCATTGGCAAGGTCGATTCCATCAACCTGACTGGCACTCTGGCGGTCTTCTCTTCAGTATCCACTCGTTCGGCGGCTGTAGGCCTAGTTTCCTGCCGGCGCGCATTTGATGACCCATGGGTCGGTGCCGATGGGAACCGGCACGCAACTTCACTCCTCACCTGAAACTGTTGCTTGACGCGGCTCGTCTGCGGGCTCGGTCTAAAGTTGTAGCGCGGTAGCTGATGTGGTCAAAACCTTGTTTTACACGGTGATCACTATGCGACAGGGACGACGCATCTAGAGGGATAGTCGATTATAAGTGCCTCCAGCTCGGTTTACTTAACACTGCTGTAATTAACTAAAACCTGTTCATATTTGCTGACTAAGAATCTTAGTTGGCCGGCGGCTTGCCACTACTGCTGGTCGAGTTCGCCATTCGAATGCCGCACTGCTACGGAAGTCCATATACTTGCGTATGGCATGGGGCTTTATCTGTGTAAAGCTGGCACCTGCATCCCTGGTTCGTCCCTGTTCAATCGATCGAGAGTAATTCCTGTTTGTATTACGTTCATCTGAAGATTGCGCCTCCCAGCCGTACTGGGGGATTTAACGGCATGAGGCCCAAGTGGAGTCCTGCAACGACTTAATCAAATCACTTGTCTGAATCGATATCTTTCGATACCACCTTTTTGTGGTTGTGTCATACTAGATAGGCACGGACATGCCCGCTGAACGCGTCTTAAATTATGTTAAGGTTCTTTAAGTGTCTGCCAGCCTATATGGGCCCGGGCCCGGGGATGCGGTGATTGTCCTGATGAACTACTCGAACAATCCTCTCAGCTACGGCTTGGTGAAAGGTGCAGCAGGTTGCAGCCACTGTTCCCAACCCGGTTGCTCCAGAACTGTTTCTTTGAAACCACTTCACTTGTAACAGTAGTAGTCATACGATAGGACGGCAGGAGTTCTTCAGAAGTAATAATTAGTTAGTTATAACCGTATTAACGGCTGACTGGTCGTATTGAACATTCCCTGCCATGCACTCGTGCCTTTACATAATGCGTTACATGTGTGCTGAGAGGGTTAGCGGCTTTCTTTCCCCCAAGTTGGTGCTTTGGACGGCGGCAATCGAATTGATTCCCCCAAGCGCGCGAGTATATCGCTGCGCATGGCCGGATGCGCTGAACTGCAGCCTCCTAAATCAAGCTGCTACTGAGAGCAGCTGAGCACAATGAAGCATAGGTTTCGCAATATGTTGGATATCCGGCTGTCCAAGAATTTGGACTTGGTCGCCAACTGAATTGCATTCTCAAAAGCCAACGTCTGCAATGCTGTATAAGTATTGTTTAAAGGAGGATCTATTCGTTTTAAAGGGCAGAAGTCACGGCAAAAATTCAATGGGATGGTGGTAGTTCCGTTCAGGAATTCCGCGGTAGTTCCGGCTGTTTTAGATAATAAGTTTTATATCTATAAGGAATTTTGAGACGTTACTGCATTATGACCATCAAAGTATGTATCCTGGACGCATAGCGAGTTGAACCTGCAAGGCGGAAGCCGCGGTGAAGGGACACCAACCTGGTGTTTTCATCTGTTGGATACCTGTTAGAGACTAATTGTTAGAATGGACGGTCCTCTTCGGCGTTCTATCACTACGGCGCCTGTGAGGCGTAGCGTCTCGGAGATACAGTCCAGTCCAGTGGTGGACAACACCGACTGGGCTCAGGCCGAGCTTTCTAGCTATTTCAAGCAACACCCTGAGAAGCTATCATTTCAACTTGATCGTATTATGGACAAGCTCCGAGCGTCAGAAGGGGACATGCAACGTTTCATCGTTGAGCTCGACGTCATGGTAATTACATAACTCCCTACAATTCGTTTGTGAGGAACTAGAATAGGTCCCAAACAGGTTTTGTTTGCTAACCGGTTTTAATGCCAGCAAGAAATTCCCTTCCCCGCGTGTCTTGCAGTTTCCCCACGTTTTTGGCTTGCCATCCCATTCCGTGTTTGCGCTCCGCATGTCCGTACCACCCACGTTGCCTCACCCCTTGCCGACCTCATCAATCCTTGTAAATGTCAAGAAGGAATCCATCATGGTGACCCAATTCCTTCCTAGCTAGGAACGCTACAATCGCCGGACCTCCTCTTCACACACCCACACGCACATGCACAGATCGACGAGCTGAATGCCGACATTGACAAGGAGCGCTGCGGGGTGGCGGGCCGAGACCGCCTCATGCGTGATTATGCGGACGTGACGAACGAGTTCCTGCACTTCTTCCTCGATGGGATCATGGAGGCGATGGAAAACGAACAAGCAGCGGAGGCCTCCGCCACAAAACGCGGCAGCGCAGGAAGTAGCAGAGGCGGCGGCGGCGGCGGCGCCACCTTTCCTGGCAGCATTCTGCCGGCCCCAGCTGCGCGCTCAGGAGCCCTCGTCACAAAAAACATTACCGGCATGCGGCCTCGCAGCAGTGGCAGCAGCGGCAGCTCTAAGGAGCGGTTTACAAATGTGGCGAAGCGTTTGCCGGCGTGAAGCGAAGAGCTGTAAATAGAATGAGCGGAACAAAGGGAAGGTGAGGAAAGGTGCGGAATGAGAGCTGAACTAGTCGTGGTTTTCTTTCACTAGGAATGTGTATGACTGGCGAAACCCAGATCGCCCCGTCAACCCAGTCCTCTTCCTCGCCTCCAGGCAGATAGACAGGGCCTTTGTTACCATGGTCTTATGATGCTTTGTTGCAGTCGACAGGCTGTTTCCGCTGTGCGTCTGGAGAGGATGAGTGGGACAGGGTGGGGGAGGAATGGGGTTATCTCGCACCTTGCATGGCGTGGGAGGAAGCCAGACCCTGCACTGCTTGAGAAACAACTCCCTACCTGCCGGTGGATGGACCCAGTCACGCTTTGACCATTTCATTCCAACCTTTGCCTGTGACCAGACTGTGTGCCGTACCGACACATCGTTGGCATGACGTGGCATGACGTGACTCGTTACTCTGGAAATTTCAGACTCGCGTGCCCTGTACATGCCCCTGGGTCGCTTTTACTTAGCAGCGGGACACTTTGTTACGCATTGCCGCTCTGCATCTGCATCGTGGCGTTTGATAAGGTTAGATTGCCTAGCTGGATGGCTTCGAGGTGTTGAGATTTCAATGCTTCCTCGGGCAGGCACAGAGCTGTGCCTGCCTCAAAGTCGGGTGACGGTAGGTTGCGCCGTTAGCCTGGCTGTTCCATTCACAAGGCAGGTGGCTTGTGATGGTGGTTTTGTACTTGGCATCGGATACGCATGTTGGCACCTGTGGTATCCCATTTGCAGTGATCCTTCAAGCTTGAGATCCGTCATCTGCTAAATATGTCGGTAGGGCTTTGTTGACAAATAAGGCATAGACATCGGCAATGAATGATCATGCGGAATGATAACCTTTGTATTAACAGCAACAAGTTCAGTGCCTTTTGTTTCTTGATTTCTTGGTATTTGTGAAACGGCATTTTTGAGGGGGTAGCGGTACAGTGCACATTTAGCCATGCCGATGACAAGAGTACGGATGGTTAGGGTTTTTCAGATTTGCTTGGATGTAAGGCATGGATTGATGCATCTGTTCAATTGGTTGACAAACACTTGTCGTCATAATGATGGTCCCGTGCCACGGCGATCTTGCGTTTCGTGGCCTGTTTTTTTCCCAAACAGCAACCTACGGCCATCGAAGCCTGTTCTGTATTTGAGATTTTGCGCCTGGGATTTGCGGTCTTGATGGACAACCTGTGAGGTGATTGTGAGCCCCATGTCTAAATGACCCGGCTGTATAGATTTGAATTTGAAACCTACTGCTGCAGTTATTGAGTCTTGAAATGAATTTCCACCAGATGTACATGATGATGATGATATTGTAGAACTACGTTTGTTACGGTCAGTCCTCCCTCTTGAGTGAACTGGTTTCGGTGGCATGCTGGGCAGATTGCACGGAATCTCCAGTCTCCTGCTTTTGGTCTTCTCTCATTCTTGTAACAGAACGACGTGCTAAGGTTTTGCTTGCAATACGCGCTCACGCAACAGCACTGTTACCTTTACAACAGGTTATAGCTCTGCTTGCAAATCGTCGTGGCAACCCGGGATTTGCAAATGTCTGCATGTCGTTTTTTTACCCAAAAAATGTTCCCCGCGAGGACATCACTACCAATCGTGTCTTCGCACAATTGTCAAATTAACATGCATGTTTTTGCACTATTATCAACACATGCCGTCTCTCAACGGGTCGCTACCTAGAAGACCTACCCGCCAGCAAGTGAAGGCCGAGGCTAGCTGCTGGTCCTCATCTTCCCACATCATAGCCTCCCAGGACTGCGCATCTTTTATCCATTCCAGCAATAATCAGTCAACAAAAGCTATCGAATATTTCAAGAATGCATGCTCTGTGTGTAAACTCTTCCTCATCATCGTGGCAAATGCATCTCTCCATGCATCTCCACTTCAGCAACAAGGCGCTCCTTTTGGGTAGTTTGGTCATCAAGGGCTGCCACGCCGGTGAGCAGAGTACAAGAAGCGGTATATCCGCCGTAAACGCTCGGAAACTGTATCCCCCTAAAGCCAATTCCATTCGTTTAGATCCAACAGTTGCAACGGCAACACAAAAACGTGTGAGTGCGCCCATGCATGTAGTACCAGCATCATTTACGCAGCTAGACGTGCTGGTGTGCGCCTATGGGATGCGCACGCCCGTCTGCCGGTCAGAGAGGCTTCCCGAGGCAACGGCACACATCTCCCTGCAAATGTATGTACGTATGTATTTATATGTATATGGTACTTCCTCCATCTTGGCAAAAGAAGGTGATCCATCATACCATTCCTGCACTTGCCGCACCGCCTCCATGCCTACAGCCCAGCCCAGCCACTACTGCCGCTAGTGACTTATCGGCATTAAAGCTGTGTTGGCCTTCTGTGGCGGAATGCCGCACGCACTCCTTGAGCGACACAATTGGTGAGTGCTTGAGGATTTGAACGCCAGTGCCGAATGCCATCCTCAAAACACACACATGAAGTAGTAAAGTGCCCCCCCCTTGATCAGTAAATTTTCCCGCCACCAGGCGGGTGCACCAAACCTCGGATATTGGATGCCAGGCACCATTCAGGACCTCTCTAACGGCTGCCTTTGCCTGATTGCCATCAAAACTGAATCAGCACGCCACCTCACCTCCGCATCCTACCGCATCGTGCTGGGTAGAACATATGTCGCTCATGTACGCTGTAGGACAGCATTATACGGAATGTACGGAATTGTACGGAATGCCCGCCTCTCATTTGCGCCCGCTCCGTAACCCCACCCGCATCCATTCACCGTTGTGTGCATATGCCTGCCGTTTCTGAGGATACTATGAAGAGAGCACACAAGCCACATAGCCCATTAAAAGCACCAGTGGAACCGCAGCCGCGGCATAAGACCCTTGTGCCCGGCTGCAGCCGCCACAAACACAGTACGGCACCAGCGCCCACCACTGCACTGCAACTGCTGCTGCTGCTGACCTAGAGCACTGGCTGTACTGCCAAGCGCGTGTGAATGCAATGCTCCGGCTACTGCCGCTGCTACTGCCGCTGTTGCACCAGCTGAGCTGATGACGCACATGTGGTCCCCAGCTGCAGCAGCAGCAATAGCAGTAGCAGCAGTAGCAGTAGCAGGAGTAGCAGCAGTAGCAATAGCAGTAGCAGGTGTGTACGGCATATAGGGCCCTAGCCCTCCGGGTATCCACTGGTGAGTGCCCTGATCCACACTCGCAGTTAGTTGTTGAGTACGACCCTCTACCAACTATACCCCCCAACTATCTAATCTGACATCGTTCGCCTTTGAGCTTCACACTACCCCCCTTCCACAGCCTAACCCTCCTCGCTCAGACGTGCACTACCTACCTACACGTGCTTCAGACCCGTTCTGGCGCTCTTCCTGGCACCCTCTCCCTCTCCTCTCCTCTCTCTCTCTCTGCCCTACCAGTTCGCCCGCAGCCTCCTCAATCCCAACTCCCCCTTACCCCTTGCATGAATGAATGTCCCTAGGAAGAAACCACCCTACTCCTCCCCGCCCTCACCCTCACTTCCTCACTTCCTCAACACCAATCAGTGAAACACAACCACCAACTGGGAGGCGCTTTTTAACACTCGCGAGGCGCTCTTTGCCCGCGACCCTCATACGCGCGCCTCAGTTTGGCCCAAGTTAAGGTCTCCTACCCCGCAGCGCCCGATGACGACTGTCACATCCTCACCCTTTTCCGCATTAACAGCAACAGCATCATCCTCATCCTCATCCTCATCATCACTATGCGACTTCAGCCTCCCACGCGCACCCAGCCTGCGTGCTGTTGAACGTCTTATCATCCATCCCAACATCCGGAACTCCCCGCAGCTGCCCGCCACGACTAAAGAAACTGCTTCTATACGTCAAACCTCCGGACTTGTTGCCGCGCTTCCGACGGCTCTGGAATGGCGGCCGCGGCCGCGGCTGGCGCCCGCCCTAGGAGCTCCCCCGCCGCCGCGAACAGCCGGTGCGGCGCCGTGTGCGCCCTCGGCGGACGCGGCATCACACCCGCCGCCGCCGCGGGGGGGGCCCACGAAGGGGAGGAGGAGGGCGATGAAGATTGCAGCGACTGGATGGCTGAGCCCGCGAGCTCCTCCACCTCGGGAATGGAAACAGGCGCCTGCGGGTCGTCCAGCATTAGCATTAGCAGTAGCAGTAGCAAGGAACAACAATAGCAGCAGCAATAGCGGTAGCGGTAGCAGCGAGGAAACCGCCGAGGAAGTGAAGCGGACTTCAGTTACCCGCGGGGTCAGCAGCATGAGTGGGGTTGCAGGAGGGGGGAGGAGCGGGAGGCACAGCGAAACCTGAATCCATAACCCCAACTCGCCATACATGTAGTACTTTATAAACAGTATGGGACTTTGAATTCACATATTCATCGTTGCGTATATCTGTGTATACATAGGAGGTAACAAGCCCCGTCACCCTCGGGTTGCCACCTTTCCCTTCGGGGAACCTATTAATCCCGTACTATCCCGTACGATGCCGTACAATTACAGTGCCCCACCTGATCGCTGAGCACACGACAACCAGATGACGTCACCAGCACGTCGTCCTCGATGCGCACACCGATGCCACGGAAAACCCCGAACTGAGGCAGGTCGGGAATGTACAACCCTGTACAGCAAATAACACATTGAGACACCGGCACGGAGAGACACACACACACACATACATACGCACACACGGTCACTGAGCCAGCATGTCAATATATCCTGATGATCCAGCAACACGCTCCAATATAACATGGGAGAGGGTGAAGTCCTGACCACA
Source organism: Volvox carteri f. nagariensis (assembly GCF_000143455.1). Lineage (NCBI taxonomy): Eukaryota > Viridiplantae > Chlorophyta > Chlorophyceae > Chlamydomonadales > Volvocaceae > Volvox > Volvox carteri. The sequence continues at coordinate 1,831,558 of NW_003307553.1, read as the reverse complement.
GGGACTAAAGCGCACCAAGAGGGCTTCTTAACCCCCAGGTCACCGCCGGGTTGTTAGCGCTATAAAAAACACGCACAAGACGCCACACGCACGCTCATCCCACCCCTCCAATCCGTCGACGTGGGGGGGTCGCGTTCGCATCATTCCTCTATTCCATCCAGTTTCCCTCCATTCCTCCCCCCCGCCCCGCTGCATTCGCACATGCGCAGAAACAGGCACAGCTTCACAGCCTGATTGGGCCCCTCTCCGCCCCCTATTCCCCCCCATTTCCCCCCCATCCCCCCTATTCCCCCCCATCCCCCCTATTCCCCCCCATTTCCCCCCCATCCCCCCCACCGGGCTCCACGGTGATGGTCGTCCCCGGCTCCAGCTGGCGGTCATGTCCTATGAGAGGGGTGTCGTGGGTGTCCAGGCCCAGGTAGTGGCCCAGGCTGTGCCAATAGAAGTCACTGGGGGGTGGGGACACCATACCGGGGAGGGAAGGGAAGGGGAGGGGAGGTACGGAGGGGAGGTACGGAGGGGGCGCACGAGGGGAAGGTCTTGAAGGATGAGTACGAGACATGCGGGAAACGAGTTTTGAACCGGTGCCAGGGTGGTCGGTAATAATGGTGATCTTGATGAGGAGGAGGATGGTGACGATGGGGAGGAGGAGGAGGCGGAGGAGGAGGCGCAAAGAGGGGCAAAAAAGGCCCGTTGGGATAAAAACATGCCCGAAAATCAAAGGGGCTAAACCATCACCACCCCGACTGGCAGGCCACCCATCCCCGCAGCACCCACCGGTACAGGTGGTTGCGTATCTCCGCCAAGGATGCCCGGGGCAGCAGCTTCAGATCCAGCAGACCCTCCGACAAGATGTCGATGGAAAGAGCATGAAGCTCTCGGATGGAGGAGCCCGGGCGGCAGGCGGCCAGACAGCTGCGGATGCGGGATGGGGGCCCCCCCAGGCCGCGGATGAGGCCATATCATGCCATGGAGAAAAAAGGGCCGTCTTTGTGTGTGAGGGCGTTGAGAAAAGGGCGTTTCGGATATGATTGTTGTTGTTGTTGCTATTGCTTGCATTCTACCTTTGTTGCAATGTGTACGGCGCTCGTGCCATCAAGGACTAACCCACCGGCGGGTATACATTCGCAAGTCCCTTCCAGCCCCATTTCTCATACTCCTCCCTACTCTTTTGCCTTCCCACTCCACTCCCCAATTCCCCCCGAGGCGTCGTCCCAGCCGCGCGTGACTCCCCTCCCTCCCCTACTCCTCAAGAGCCCCCGTCACACCGTTGGTGCGCCTCCAGTACGACAGCATACACGTCACGTTGCGGACCGCTGAAGGTCCCGCTTACAGGCCAAGTCCTCGACACGTCGGACACGTAGCCCCAGTACTCGGCCCCCGCGTCCATCAACACAAGTTGGCCACCCTGGAGCACCTTGTCGTTGCGCCCGTAGTGGATGGTGCACGCGTCGGGGCCTCCTAGAGTGGCAGTTTGGGGGATTGGGGGGTTGGGTTGCGGTGGTTGGGTTGTGGTTGGTTGCGGTTGGTTACGGTTGGCTAAACCGCACAAGGTTGCCAAGTATACGTTTTTTATAACACGTCACACAGCAGTATTGTGTGCTGAGGTGCGGTGTGGTTACCGGCTAGTGTTCGCTAGGGTGTGTGCGGTATGGGCGTGGGTGTGTGGTGAAATGGGCTGCGTGACGAACACAACGAACACAACGCTGGAGTGAGTTAAATGATATGATGTGGGCGGATATAGAGGGGGAAGAGCCCGTAGTGGCAGAAAGAGTGAAAGGAAAAGAGTGAGTGATGGGAGGCGAGTGGCAGGAAAGAGTGGTAATTTTTAACAACGGTGCGGGTGCAAGAGAAATGGAACTTTGCTGCGACGGAGCAATCCCCCGGCACCTAGTTTGCTCCGTCTTACCGGCGACCACCGTAGGATACGCAAGTCGCTGCGCGCCCGCAGACTTGATGCCGTACTCAAACGCTGCCGCCAGGCCGTACTCCGTCGTGCCAGGTGCCGTCACCGCCATGCAGTGCCGTACCGCGGCGGAGGCGACTGCCGCCGACGTGCGCATCAGCGCCGCCTCAGCCGGGCTCTTCACGAGCCTCAAGGACTGGAGCAAGGGCCGCAGCGGCGCGACGCGACCCGGCTGCTCGAGCGCCGGGCGAAGCGCAACGGTGAGGGCCGAATGGTGGTAAGCTCCCACCCGATCCGTGTCGTACAAGATGGGTTCGGAGGACTTGACCAGCTCTTGTAACTTCCGAGGCATCTGTCCACGAAGATTCGGGAAGTCCATGAGGATGAATTCTCGCAAGGAAGGACGACGACGCACGAAAAATCACGTGTGATTGGAGAGCTCGAGCCAACGAAACGAGGAACGGCATGCGGGTGTGTACGTTTGCCGATCAGAGTCTGCCATACGGCCATCCTACTGTCGTACGAATGCCGTACAATTTCCCACCGTCATGTCGTGCGCTGTGCTGTGCTGTACCTTACGAAACAGCAGGTGTCACTGAGCCCGCCCTTCGGGGCGAGCGCTCCTGGGGTTCGCTGGTGTCTCTGATTAGGCTATACCGCATCTGCGACCCTGGCTCAATAACTGCAGCGCCCGATTCCGTACATTTCCTCTCCACCCTGCACCTCACCTCGTGCATCCAATAAACCTCATCAGCGCCAAATATTCGCAGCGCAGCTTCCCGCCCGATGCTGGCGCCATCCCACCTCTCTCGCTGCGAATGGATGCCATTAGAGGGGCTTTAGAGGGGTTTGGGAGTTGGTGCGGGCATTGGGGAGGAAATTCAAAGGCCGGGTTGGGAGATGCCCCCGTGAGAGTCCAAGGGGGGACAGACAACAGCGTGCGGGTTTCAGGGCCAACGCGTGGGCTTCACGTCCACGTGGGGAACAGCTTCAGGAATCTAAGATTCCTGCAACATTATCAAATACAAAATATTGCGCGAACATGCAGGGAAAAAAAGCAACGGTGCTCAACGCTCCCCATATGATTCATATACACTCCGCGGTACATGGCCCCTGTTCGATACCCTCTCTCCTCCAGTTTATCTAAATACCCGGATCCCCTCCAGCAGCCTTCTCGCACGAATCTTTCCATGGCCCTCTTGCCGACCCTTTGCTTTCTCTGCACATCCTTCAATTCCCCCCTTCCGACCGCGGGGCTCAAAAGTGCGCCAGACAGAACAGGAACTGACGCACGTGGGCGCTAGGGGCGTCGATGAAGAGCGTGAAGCGGGGGTCCTGCATCGATCCTGCAGCAGTACAAAGCGGAGGACAGCGACGACGGCAATGAACAGCGGCCAACTCCTCCCCCCCATCAGAGAATGGATGGGGGAGACGTGGGGCATGGACGGAGCGTTTTCACCTGATTTGGACTTGGATAGCCCAGCAGGCTTACGTGGGTTTGAATGGATGCCTGTAAGCCTGATGCGTGGGAGCCATACACCTAAACAGGGGGAAACCCCTCCTCCCCCTTCCTCCTCCTCCTCCCCCTCCTCCTTCCTCCTCCTCCTCCCCCTTCCTCCTCCTCCTCCTCCTCCTCCTCCCCCTTCCTCCTCCTCCTCCCCCTTCCTCCTCCTCCTCCCCCTTCCTCCTCCTCCTCCCCCTTCCTCCTCCTCCTCCCCCTCCCCCTTCCTCATTCTCCTCCCCCGCTCCCTTCCTCCTTCTCCTCGGCGAATGGGGAGATAAGACAGCTCCGCATCAGCCTCAAATGGACGCATCGCGATCCTTCTCACCCATGAGGAGGAAAGGCATCCCACACCTTACGCTCATTCTGCATCAACCTTACCCGGTGCCGGTGCTGTAAGCACGGCTAGCCCGTGCTGCATAAGGCCCGTTAGGTAGAAAAAGTCCGGGTCCTGGGGCCCGGGGCGATTCCAATATACCACAGTTAAAAAGGAACATATAACTTACAACACCTTGGTGACCATAAAGGTGTAAAAATTTGGATTTTTGATTTTCAGAGCCGAAGGTTTAATATACGTTTGAAAGGCTAAAGGGTGAACTCAGAGCCAAGGAGAAGGTTATTTGAAGGATAGCCAGAGATGTGGAGGGGGTTAAAAGCCAGGAAGGAGAAGGATATGGCCATGCAGCTCCCAACGAGAGTGAGGTCCCGCACCCAACTCGGCCCCCGACCCAACAGCATTAGGGACATTTTTGACAGCTTCCCCGCGCAGGCAGTGCATGGCATTTTTGTGCAAGGGATGGGTACGGCATCTCGTTCCTGCATTCTCCAAGCATGGCCCTCCTCAGCATCGCTACGGGTTGGGCGGGGAGCCTCCGTTGTAATACCATCACACTTGATGCTATGCCGGCGTGCTCCTGACCCGTGGGTCATTGGTTGAACCGATGCCCCCACAAAGTCCGGCAAGGAGAAAAGGACCAGCTCCCGCGCCCCGTTTCCAGCAGACCGAAAGCAGGCGCGGCGACTAGCGACCTGACTCCTGGCTGTATTGTCGTACCTGGCGGTACGGCCATGGGATGACGCCGGACATGTACGTCGTGGCCGCGGCGGGCAGTACCGCAGAGCCGCCGGGCGGCAGCAGCTGACTCAGCCGGTGGCGCCGCGCTCGGTACTCGGACGCCTCTATGCCGGGGGTCAGCTCACGCGGTGCAAGGAGCTGTGGGCCGAAATGATGTCACAGAATAAATGTAAGAGGGGTGTATTACAATTACAAGGACATTTTCCCAAGGATTGAATTACAACTTGGCGAAGGATTTCCGAGTGTGGTCCGCACGAAGATGCGGAGTAAGCACGAGGAGAGATTGGAAAGGCCTTCCTCAATGACTGACTGTCGGCTGCTCTGTTGTCCATCCCTCAGGCCCCCCGATCTTCCTGACGGAGTTGAGCAAGTTGAGGTAACGTCGCGTCCCACACGGCCACTGCTTCGAAAGACACGAGGTAGTGGAAAAAGCCACACTGGGAAGGACATTTTGGTGGTGGGTTCTGAGTCCCAAACCACTGTGCTAGCGCCGGGATGTGCGCAATTGCAGCCTATAGTAAGGGGACTAGAGAGAGACTTTCATGCAGAGCACGAAGCCTGACGCCACCGGCATACCTCGGGATGGGTTGCTGCCGTGGGTTGGCCAGCGGGTGAGCATGGTCTGTTGATGTGGGTGGTACAAAAGCGGTTGAAAACAGCTGCTATATGCGTTAGGGACAAGGAAAATGCGTTCCGCCCAGACAAGCTAAAAGTTGTCGTTAACGTGATGTCCCGGTGGCCTGCAGCAGCGCCGGCCACCACTCGCGCCAACATTGGCTCAAGCTAGTTCTTAAATAAACATTAAAGTTTAGGGTGAGTGGCCATTGCCGTAGTCACGCTGTATAATCGCACGATGTGTGCGTCAACATAAACGCCCAGACCCAGAATCAAATGACGAATGTGGTCTTGGCTATGTTTCAAATTGACGCTCATGCATGCATCAGCAATGAGTTTGTGACATCCTTTGAGTACCCTGCGGCATCGGCGTGTACGACAGCGGTTTCCGTTCCAAACGTGCCTTTATGCGTCTTTGCGCATGGCCCGAACGAAGTCTTCGCACGTGTAACGGCCAAAAAGAAACGGGCCATTCATTTTCCTTACGGTCTCGTGTTGAACTTAGCTAAGTTACGTGGTAGAGCGCGCCAGTGCTGCAGAATGCGATTGTTACAGTGGACCCCGAACGGGTCGAGTGCAGCGCCCCTAGGAACGCCTCCCGCACAACACTGTGCTGCAGGCTGCTTTTCGTCCCATGAGGTGTCCCGGGAGGCCGTCCCAGGGTGTTCCGGAGCCTTGGTCTGCTCTGGCGCTTAGCCGCCTAGCCGGCTCTTCTGTGCTTCTACCCACCTATCCACACTCTGGTCCGCCTTTCCAGACCGGATAACGATAACGTTTTCCCGCCTAATAACGATCATCTTCTCGAGCCTTGCGTGATGGTGTTACATGGGCATTAGAGACATCGGAGCCCGGCAGCCCAGCAACTGTACGCAACAAGCTGTCAGTACCTTTCTGGCACAGCAGTGCAGTTAGCCCGCCGACTTTAAGACAATATATAAGACCATTTAATCCGATGATAACAACTAGCGTACGATCACAACGTTACAGCCAAACTCGCAGCTGTAAAACATCGGATTCCGCCGTACTCAACCCGAAAGGTCTTGTAGATGTCTAAGTACCGCTTTCTAAGAGCCCCTTGACACCCCAAGAAGTAGCACCCACGCAACATCATACTGCGTCGCTCTGAAAACTGACCGGGACTTGCTCTCAGCCCCCTGACAGGAGTCAAGGTCAAGCCAAGCCGCCGCATGTATGCAGACATTTGGGCAGTGTTGCTAAATCCACACGCAGGCACGCACCAGGTGCGGAAAAACGCCTGGTCCGGCTGCGGGGGCCTATGCGGCGCAAACGCGGCTAACCCCGCACACACACACACACACACACACACACGTGTCTCCCACGTGCCTCTGTACAATCGCCACCCTTACACCAGGGTGCACACAGCTTGTCTAAGCAGTAGGTTGTAGCATGGTCGCATGGCCAGCGCAGGACGCCAGCAGCAGCATGACACAGCCAGTTTGCTTATTTTCCGGCGCGCGTATGCTCCCTCGCATGATATTCTCTTGCACAGCAGCACATGCAACAAGACAACGCTGGCAGGCGAAAAAACAACCGCCCTGCGGAAAAGAAAAACTCCCTATCGCAGAGCTTTATTATGATGCCACTACGTTGGAAGGTAGTTTAGCGGTCATTTCAAGCATGGTAAATAGGTGGGTGGGCCACCACCTTGCTTGCAAGTACATTTATACGTACACAAAATGTATGTAATTGCAGGATCGTCAACAGAGTCGCGTTCAGTCCTCATCGTCAGCTGGAATCGCCAGTCCTTACGGTCATCATGTTCAATAGGTCAAATTACGTACGTAGCGTAACGTCAGAATGCCGTCTTAAACATGAGCATGCATCATGTCAGGTACCTTCATGGGGTGGTAAGTGCGCGCACGCGTGTGTGCATGGATTGCGCGTGGACACCCCAAACGAAGGCAGGGGGGCCAACGCATTGGAGGCTGACGGCAGTATAGCAGTGAGGCCACCGCACCAGCAGCCTATCCTTCCCCCCCTTCGTCACCACCCCCGCACAGCCACAACCCTAACCCCCATGCACGTTTTTGCCTTACACAACAGAAAGGCAGTGGGACACGCAGCAGCGCATGGCGGACAAAACCAAATGTCCAAATTAAAGAGATGCATCATGTGTGCTTCCACTCTCATCTGTCAGCTAGCCCATCCAGCCTCCACCTGTCAGCTATAGCCACAGCGGACTGTGGATGACTGAGGACGTCCGACATGGGAAAAAAGGATGAGCAGACAGCGATCGTGGCATCACGGATTGTGACCGCGCAGGGGTAATGCTAATGCCAGCCCCTCTAGTACGCTCAGTGCAGTGCTCCATATGCGATGGCACCAAGGAGTCAACAATTGGTCAATGGGTCAGGCGTCAGCGACACAAAACCACAAATGTGTCAGGTGGTCAAGACGCAAAAACACAGCGGGCATCACCGGGGTGGGTGCTTCATGGTCGCTTCGGTTCACGGGTGATGATGCTGGAAGCAGAGCCAACAGTATTGAAGCTAGCAAGCTTTGCTTTGCTTTAGCAAAAACAGCAATAAGTTATGTGCAGATCGCGGAAGTACAGCGCAAACCGCGCAGCAGCGAAATCACTGGGGAGAATCGCAAATGGGAAAATGTCCCCAGCAAGTAAATTGCGCTCAGGACAAGACGTTTCCAGGATCAACGGCACGCAACAACCCACACGATCACGAAGGCAACCATTACTACCGCCACCATAACCACCACAAGAGCAACTCTCATGAACGCACGCCAGAAGCGCCCGCTCCTACCTATGGCTACTTGCCCGTCACTAATACTCCAAGCATACCTTGCACAGAAAACCAAAGTCAACTATACTTGCTCCGTCAACGCCCGGTGACGTCATGTTGTCGTGTTGTCATGTCACGTCAAGTCAGAGCCAGTTCACCACATTGCAAGCAGTCAAGTTCTCCACCTCTCGAGTTTTTTCTGCAAAATTACTTGCGAGCCAATTAAAAATGTCCTTTAATGAGAAACACCAGGAAGTCACCAGACGGAAGTCCAGGCCATGCGTCACAGCGCCCTCTCTAATACCTTGTAGCCTTGAATCAAGACTACCACAGTAAAGAAGCCTCTCAGGTTCTCTGGTCACGCACTCAACCAACCCCAACTTGTCAACTCACTCTCGTCGTCTTCAACCTCACCAGCCGCTGGCTATTCCGCATACTTGCCTGGTTTGATGCGTTTTTAAATTCAAGCCTGAGCAGTGTGCTTCATGACGTGGATCGGGGCTTCTAACCCCTAGGCCAGAAAGAAGGGGCGGACAAAAGCCAGCCAGCCCTCGCCCCGATCAATTTCCTCACAGCGGCACAGTGCCTGTTCTCCAACCTTTCCCCTTTTTTTGGAGTGCTTCCGAGACAACCTACCCGCCCAGTCAATCAGTCCTTGGAAAAACCCACGGCAACCATTTCATATGCTTAACCCCTCCGCCTCTTCTCGGTCGCGCCAAGATCCACGCTGCATAACCAGAGAGCAGCAGCGCTTCTCCTCCCCAACTTCCACCCTGTAAAACTCACGCCGCCAAGCTCTCACGCAAGTTCACATGCCTCAAGGGAAGCGCGGCAAACCAGGGTAGAGGCACAGATGTGCGCAGGCATAACCTAACCCAAATACGCGGACATCAAACAACAACCTCAAGGTAACAAACAAAGGTCTATACACACAAACACCCCGTACCGCAACAGCACCCGTTCCTCACGCTAATAAGCCGTTAGCTGCCAGGGCAGCTCGGACCTGCTCAATCCGCTCCGCGATGCGGTCCAGGGAAGGGCGTTTTGCCGGGTCGCGCACCAGGATCCACTCCACCAGACCCACCAGCTCCTGCAGGTTAGCCAGCCGGCCGCGCTCCACCTCCGTCAGAGTGAGGTGCTCCCCAGTGCCGAATGCCACGCGGTGCGTCACCGATGCATAGTCGCCTCCAAACAGCACCGTCCCTGACAGCAGCTCGTAGGCCAAACAACCCAGGGACCACACATCCGAGGCCAGACCCGCCCCCGCCAAACCCTGCCGAGTCGTCCGTTTGGCATCTTCAGCGGTGCCCATTGACGATGTCATCTTGATCGTCGCGCGGGCTGTTGCCGTAGGCGATGACGGTGCAGGGGCCCCGTCGCCTCCCGTGGCGGAGCGAGAAGGTGACCGTGGCGCCGACTCCTGTGCCGTCGCCGCCGCCGTTGCTGGAGGCTGAGTCCATGGCTGCGGTGGTGGCGGCGCCGTGGACTTGGCGGCGCCGTTGGCCCGCGAGCCTACGGCGTTCAGCAACAGCATCTCGGGGCTCTTGAACACCTCCGTGCCGCGGTTGCGCGCTGTAAAGGCCTCCTCAGCACAACGGTACGCACGGGCCTCACCAAAGTCAGCCAGCACGCAACGAAACGGCGCGCGGTGCTGGGTGCTGCTACCGGTGCTACTGCTATCGCTGTTGCCGCCGGTGCTGCTGTTGGTGTTGTTGCTTGTGCTGCTACTACCTCCAGCTGGCGCCCAAAGCTCACCGTCACGTATACCGGGCAGCGGCTCAATCAACACGTTGGAGCACTTGAGGTCAAAATGTACTACGTGATGGGATGCCAGCAGGCGCAGCGCATCCACCACCTGGCTCAGAGCGGAGAGGTATACCCGCGCCGCCGCCGCCGCCGCCGCTGCAGCTGCGGGTTCGTCCAGAGGCTTCTGTCGGCCGCGCCACTCCGCCAGCGAGCATCGGTAGCGGCGCATGACCAACCAGTAGGCATCGTTGTGCATGCCGTAGTCAAGCAGCTGGCAGATACACTCGTGACCTGAGGCGAGCGAATCGGGACGGGTTGCGCAGGGGCAGAAGCAGGATTGCGTACATGGCGGGGAGCGTGCGGGGAGGACGACGGCGGCCACGCGTATACAACGGAAACAGGGATAACAACCGGCAATGGGAGCATATACTAAAACCAACATAATAAAAATCCCTCCTCCCTGATGTGAGATATATAAATACATATACACACATGGCGGATAGGTATTGCTGGGCTGGCTCCAGACTCCTTATAGTTGTTGTTACGCTGTGGGATATCAAGCGGCCCAATTGCCTAAGGCCAACATAGCTAAACAGGAACCTTCAGAATGGGATTGCAACCCCACCTCGAAACCGCTCCATCACGGACACCTCTCCGAATACGTCAGCCAGCACGCACGGGTCGTGAGAGGAGGACGGTAGCTGGATGGTCTTGATAACGACTTGCATAGGCGCCGCGGCCGCCGCTACCGCCGCCGCTGCCTCGCCCTGCGACACCGGCGACGGCCAAGCCAACGCGCGCGGCGGCTCCATGCGAGCGCGGTAGATGTCGCCAAACGTGCCGCGGGCCACAAACTGCAGATTGGTGTACCGGCTCGCGTCAAACAGCGGCCGGCTGAGGAGCTGCAACGTGCGAGTAACGGCACCAGCGCGGGTGGGTGCCGCGACGTCGGCTCTGGGAGTAGCACCTGACGGTGCTGCTGCGGGGCCCGCGGGTGCCGTCCTTCCCACCGATAACGGCGAGGAGGACTGGTGTGAGGTCGCAGCATTGTTTAGCGAGGGCGAGTAGTCGCGAGCCGAGTCCGAGGGTCCCTGCTGGGTCGTCGTCGTCGTCAGCTCAGAACTGGCAGGGTCCGAAAGCCGCGGTGAACGCCCAAGGGGCTGAGAGGAGACCGCAGCGGCGGCCGCTTCTGCGGCACGGCGCACCGCCGTGGCGGCGGCCTGGCGGGCGCGGTGCTGCGCGCCGCGACACAAGTCATGCACGACGCCGGCATTGCGCGGCGCGTTAAGGTGCCACAACAAGATAAACTCGGCGTGGGGCACGCCGCTATGCACGGGATACTGCGGCACGTAGGCGGGGTCCAGCGTAGCCGTTGGCGCTACCAGCAGGTCAACCACCACCTTGAGGAGCAGGATGTGGGTCGCGCGGTCCTGGTATAGCAGCCGCTGGCAGGCGAGTTCCTGGTAGGTTGCCTCCGGCGGCTTTTGCTCCGTCTCGGTGATGCGGCGCAGCGCGCCTGATGCCACCAATCCGTTGCCGAGATTACTAGCCCCGTGGCTGTGGGTGTGCGCGTTAATATTGCTGCTGACAGGCGTGGTGGCGGTGCCGCCGGAGCGAAGCAGCGTGTTGGCGGAGTCCCTGCCGCTGCAGTTGGACAAGCTGCCGGCGTTCGTAAAGCGGAGCATGGAGCTCAGCGGCACGGTACGGCCCGTGTCGGTGGGTGGCGCGGTACTGCCGCCGCCGCCGTCACGCCGCCGCAAGGACTTCAGGTTGAGCGCGGGGATGAGCGGCTGCGTTGGCCGATCGGATGGCGGCTGCGGAGGGGCGGATGTTGTGGAGGAGGAGCAGCCTTCGTTTGAGGCGTAGAACTGGCGGCTTGTATCACGGATCGGCGACGCGCCGAGAGCAACCATAGTGGAGTGCGGGCCTTGCGCCCATGGCGCCTGGCCCTGCTGAGCTTGGTGCTGCTGTTGAGATGCAGCGTTTGGGGAAGCTGCGTGCAAGCCCGCGTTGTTCACACGATTGGATGCAGACAGCAGCACCATGGCGCGCGAGCTACCCGGCGGATGTGCACGGGCCGACACAGACGGTGACGACGACGACACCGGTGCCGCCGGAGCCGTCGCCGCCGTCCCTGCCTCCGTGGATGCCCCGAAGACCATCCTCAACGGCGGCAGAGACGGCTTGGTTGGCAGGGGCGGCCTCCCGTGAGCAACCGAAGTGGTACTGGACGGCTGTGTAGTGCGACCCGTCCCTGTGGTGTGCACCATCAGGTGCAGCTCCCCTAGCGGGCCGGGATGGATGGGGCAACCGCTCGTAAGCTCCCGTGGACGGACCGGGCCAGCCATGATCGGCTCGTCGGCCGCGGAAGCGGGAACAACGGCGCCGGCCTCACCGGTTGCCGGCTGCAGCTGGTCATCTTGTTGTTGCTGCTGCTGCTGCTGCTGCTGTTGATGTGGAGGGGGCGGGGGCTGTTCGTTGATAGTATCCCCATCCCAAGGAGGAGTCTGGGGTGCCGCTGGCGAGGACCCGCGGTCAAGGCTGCCACTGCCCCTGGACCTCCTCCGCGGCGGCGGGTACGGCAGCTTGCTGTCGTCGCCGGCGTTCGCCGCCGCGTAGGCGTCCATGAGGTTCGAGGACCAGGCAGCTACGCGCTCCGCCGCCGTCGCGGCGGCGCTTATCGACGGCGTACAGCAAGCGTCTCCAGACAAGGGCTCCTCCCCAGCGCCGTCCTCACCCTCATGTACAGAGAGGACACCACTGCTGTTGCCAGTACGGCTCGCGCGGGCACCGTGTCCAGAGGGGCGCTTGCCAGCGGGTGACTGAGCCGCCAGGGAACTTATGGACACGCTGCGCAACCCGACCAACGCCAGCCGCGGGATGCTGCCGGAGGGCCGGCTACTGGCGCCGAAACTGCCATGCGACTGCAGATCCCGCGGGCCAGCCTGCATTTGCTGCTGCTGCAGCGCTTGAGCTCCGGGACTGTATTCCCCTACTGGCGCTGGTGACGCCGGTTGCAGCTCCCCTGCCTCTGCCGCCGCCGCCGCTGTGGCAGCCTCCGCTGCAGCAGCAGCCTCCGCCGCAAGCGCCTCCGCCATCCGAGCGTCGCTTCGAGCCTTGAGCTGTTTCCCCTCGTCATCGTAATCCAACCCATCTAGCTCCATCTCACGGCCCAGCTCGTCTTCCAGCGCAATGAGCCGTTCTACGTCCTCATTCAGGTCGTACGTGAAGGAAAAGCCCTTACTCTCTTTGCGGGAAGCCTCAGCTTCAGCCGCTGGACATGACCCAGCCGCCACCGCCGCCTCCTTCTCCTGCAAGTCTGCTTCCGTCGGAGCGACGGGGCTCAACAGTCGCGTCCTGGCGCTGCAAGAAGGCAGCGACTGCTCTGCTGCAACCTCGCCATTACCATCACCACTACCGCCTATGCCGCCGCCCGTAGCGGCGTCCTCATCATCCGTTACCGTAATGTCCGAGTCGCTGCTGGAGTCTTCTGAGTCCGGATCCTCGGCTTCGCCGTCCTGCTGGGCCGCGGGCAGCAGCTGGCATTCCAGTGACAGCTCCTCGAGAATCCAGTCCACGGTCTTCACACGGGCAAAGGCATTGCGCACGGGCGCGCCGGGATGTCGCGCCAGGCTGCGCAGCAACGTGGCATGGATGCGGCAGAGCTCTGCTGCGGCTGATTTGGGGTCCGCTGCCGACGCCTGTCACAGAATGAACAGACCACGGAGGTTGGGAGGAACAGGGCAAGCAAACAAACAAGATACGGGCCAAAGCTACATGCGGATTTTTGTTTCACAACGCAGGGCAGGGCGGCGCAGCGACAGAGGTTGGTTGGTTTCCGATTGATGACTGAGCAGAGCCCTCATCCTACCAACGCAAGAAGCAATCCCCTGCTAGTAAACAATACTGAAAAAACGCATCATGGCCGCTGTAAGGTCCAGTACGCCAAGTATGTAATGTAATATACATACGCAAGTACCTATGCACGTAGCAATTACGGTTACGCAAGCCCTAAGCACCCACACGCGTACCTCATAGCTCTGCACCATGGCGTTGTGGTGCAGGGCCACGTAGTATTCCGCCAGCTGTGCTGAGTACAGCACCTTGGCATCCGGCATATCGTACAGTACCTGAAATCCCAGGGAAGAGCACGCAGCACACCGCCCGGAGTATACCGCTCGGCGCAGATCCCAAATTAGCACAAGACGCCCGAATCTCGCAAGGATATTCTCTATGTTTCCTCCCTTTGTATTTCCCGGGCTTTCGGCCACTGCCCCGAGTCTCGCCGTTAGGTTTGTAATCTACGATGAGACAAGGCTCATCGACAGCGATAGGCCACATTGCAGCGCGGCATCACGATCAGCGCTGGTGTCAATGTGCGTCTTCGTATCCCTTGCCAAGGCTCACCTGTAGCAGCCACAGGGCGTGGAGCTGCGCCACCAGTGTGTCCTCCGCGAGGGGCAGATCCAAAAGGTGTGGTACGGTGCCGGAGGGAGGCGCCAGCAGTGCACCCAAGCGCTGCAGGCAAGGCTCCATGCCTGCACCAAAGCCGATATGCGACGCAGTATTACCGGAGAAAAATCACATCATCTGGTCACCACACAATCCACTCCGTTGGCAAGGCGAAATCCTCGCAGTGCAGTTCAGCAAGTCGCTTAGCATGTGCCAAAATCTTCCCCGCTCAACTGGTGTCGAGGAGGTGGATTGGCAACCCGCAAGCCACAACCTTGCCTCGCCCATGGGAATTTGGCGACAAGGGCCCAGCACGACGCACAACATCGCCACGGCGTGCAACACATGATAGCTCAGGAGACGCACACCGACCACCATGACTTACGTTTCACACTGTCCGCATGTGCAGCAGCGAACCTCACGAGCTGGGTCAGGAAGCACCACAGCTGCAGGGCCTTGGAAAGCGCCTCCTGCGGCTCCCAACCTGCCCTAGCAGCCGCCAGACGGAACTCCTCATTGAAGTGAAGCAGCTCCAACGCCTCTGCGAGCATGTCCAGCCAATCCGGCCGCAGCAGCAGCGCCGCCGCGGCAAAAGTCAGCGGCACCTGCTGGTGCTGCTTCGGCTGCGGGCTACGCCCCGGCTGCAAGGCCGATTCGCCACACTCCATAGACACCTCCGAGAGCTGTGGGATCAGCTTCTCCGCGGCTAGGCCACGCGCCTGCTGCTGCTGACGTTGTTGTTGCTCTTGATCAGAGGCCAGAACCACAACGTCACTGCAACTGCTCTGCCGCTGTTGTTGTTGTTGTTGTTGTTGCTGCTGCTGATGCGCATCTCCCTTCTCACGTTCCTGCTGCTGCGGGGCCGGTTTCAAGTCCTCCGGGTTTCGCTGCTGTTGTTGCTGGCGGTGGTTCATGTGTGCGGCACGGGTCGCCTGCACGAGCACATCGGCGTACAGCTGCAGCAAAGCCAGGAAGACTGAGGCATTCTCAGGTTGCCAGAAGCGGACGAGCCCCACGGAACGCACAGCATGCTCCGCGTGGACCAGACCGTCACCCGCAGCGTACAACACGGCAGTGGCGGCGGCTGGGCAGGGCCGTGCCGCTAGCCAGCGGCGAACCTCACCCAAGAGCAGCTCTACGCGTAGGAGAGCTCGTGCATCTGTTCGCAAGAAGGCAGAGGCGTATAGCGGGTGGTGAGCTGGGGCATAAACAAATAGCGCGGCACCATTACCAGGTCCAAGAGCATGGCATGGGGGACATTACTGCGGAGGGGAACGTGCGGCAGTCGCATGAGATATGCTTTGAAGATCCAACAATGACCTCGGCAAGGCCGCAGCATGCTTGCCGCAGCAGCATAACCATTGTACGTGCCTTTTTGGAGGGGGTGCTTACAATTGCGGGTGTGGAAGTCAGCAGGACAACCTGAGACCATGAAGTGTGACCGCGCCTAATGCAAGGCATGAAAGGCTAGGGCGACTTGCACCGAGAAGGGCTTGTCTTACCAGGCTTCGCAACGCAGCACGTCTCCAGTAGCTGCGTGTTAAAACGCCTAAGCTCAGGGTCTAGAGTAAAGCCAGAGCGGCAGCTGTCTGCGGGTGGGCTGTTTGACTGAAGCTCAAGGGCAAAGGCTTGAGTCTGCTCCGATAGCCTTGCTTTGGCCTTCTGTAGGAGCGCTCGAAGCGTACGTTCATTATGTAGGTCGCCTGCCAAGAACGACTGCCGCTTGTCTCTGCCCTGCTCCTCGGTCAGAGCTGGCGACCTGCCAGCTCCGGTTTCACAACCCTTGGCCACCCCAAAACTCGAGGAGCACCATGCAGCCTTGCCTTGACTCTCAAAAATATTTTCAGAAGATAACCTATATGAATCGTAAGGAAGACAATATCGTCAGTAGATTTCGGGATACGAGCTGAGATAGAGAGCGAAGGTCCCCGACGCGACGTTCAGCAGCCACACCTCTGCTTTCCACCATTAGTCCGCTTTACTTGGACATCTCCATCAGCAAACAAGACTTCATCCTTCTCCTTCGCAAAGGGACCGACCTGTTCGGCAACCCTCGCCTCGCCTGCAGCACAGGCAGCTGTTTAAGCTTATTGCACAACAACAATCCAAAGGTAACAGTAATGCCTTCGGAAAGACGGCTTACAGGACCTACCCTTGCCTCCTAGGCAACGCAAGAACGAGCAAAAGATGTTCATGTCCAACTGTTAAATGCAGTGATATTGCATTTCTACAGAAGAAGGCTTCAGCTTGCGACCGCTCCACATTTCAGGGCAGGCCTATGCCACCCAGGCCCTTAAAGGTTGCTTGACCAGCTCGTTCCTCAATGGAGGCTGCTCAGGCCGCGGGAATTCAATTTAGGAAAGATAAAAGGAGACCGAAACGGTGCAGGCCAGCGGTAGAAGGACGCCTGCCCAATTAAAGCTAGACTAAGCGTCAACTCAACGCGACAGACTGGGACGCTTTACACAGTTCTCGTGCTAGGCGCTGTAATGCAAACGTGTATATGTATGTCCACTTCTTGTGAGTACATGTTCGCGTCAGTTACAACGCAAACGTAACACGCAAAGTACGGAGACGTCGCTCTTCGAGTAGATTGCTGCCTCCGCGTAACTTGACTGTTCAACATATGACATCACCATAGACATCAGAAACACTGGCGTCGTGCAAAAATTAGCGCTTTCGAGGACTCCGCTCTGGCCTCTGTCTGGGCCACAGCGGCCTTTAAATACATGCCGCATGCAAGCACAATACCTCAATCGCCATACATGATGCAATTGTATTACCATGACAGTCTGCGCATACATACAAGTCTCGCAGTATCGACCGTATCGACGACCGTATCGCACACATGTTTTTGCTCTAACGCTGCTCACCTCATGTTTTACGGCCTGCTATGCTCCATTACCCACGCCCTAGCCTTGGTATGCCAGGCAAATCGCCACTCATAACCCCCACGCCCACCGCTTACGCGGGAGTGAAACTGTTCCGACCAACTCAAGTGCTTGGGGGATTCCGCATACAGACAAGGCCATGTAGCCCTTTGACATTGGTACAAACCAAGCTTCCAGCCGGAATCGTATAAACATTTGTGTGAGCCTAACGCGTTGTGTTTACTTGGTGCAGTAACCAGAGACTACGGACGTCAAACGGCAGTGGCACCTTAATCGTGATAGCTTCTCAAGAACAGCTACATCTGTTAATAACTTCCTAGTGACATTGAATCTGTACCCAAGCATGACCCCAGACATCAGCCCTGCCGCCAGTTCATATTGAGGCTGCCTCAATATGCGCAGCATGGCGCGGCGACTGGGGCTCGTAGCGGCAGAAGAAGCGGACGACGGATAGGGAACGCCACGTTCAATTGCAGCGTCGCGCATATATGCATGGAGGTGGAGTGCGGCAGTGGATCCGCGCCGCAGCCAACATTCAAGCACTGCCTACTCCAGCGAACAACCGTGGATCATCTTTGTCCTTTTCAAATTGATTACGAAGCAACTTGCATCCAAACCTCCACCTTCATGCATATGTGTGCGACGCTGCAATTGAACGTGGCGTCCCCTATCCGTCGTCCGCTTCTTCTGCCGCTACGAGCCCCAGTCGCCGCGCCATGCTGCGCACCACGGGGCGGCTTTCCGCGTAACCGGGCGGTTCTGTCCCCACGGCAGCGTGCAGCTCGTGCCGCCGTGCCAGCGCCAGCATCACCTCCTCTGCATTCGCTCGCTGTGCCAGGTGCTCGAGGCAAGCGCGCCACATAGGGCCTTCAGGCTCCTGCAAAACAAAGCAAATCAAAGCGCCACTCACAAACATAGGAAGTTACCAAAGAAGGAAGGCGGATGGGAGGAGGGGGTGCATGGGCGACATGGACTGCACGCAGCACACCGCGCTTCTCAAGGGCGGCAGATCCTAGGTTTAACCAGCGGCAGCACCTCGATCGCATGCCCGCCCTTTGGTAAAGATCATTTCAACCCTTAAAGCCTGCTACATGGCATCTGTCGGTGGGCTGTGGGGCGTGGTGCCTGCCTTGTGGCACCTGTGACCAGGGGTTGCGGGCCATGGCATCTGCATCCGTGATACCTGTCGCCCCTGCAATCTGGACCGAGCCAACAAGCCTTCTCACCTTGGAAGCATGCCGGACTTCCGGTGCAGCATCAGCCATCCTATTCGCCAACGGAATAAGCAGCTGGTCGACGGCGTCACTGCCGCCATCGCCACCTACACCGCCGAGGCGCAGCCCAATCGCTTCCCCCGGGTCCGTCAAGACGCGCACCACGTCGCTGGGCAACCAGGTGGTCCATAGCGCCAGCCGTTCCTCATCCGAAGCCGCCGCCAGGTTCACCACCCCGGCTGCGGCGGCAGCAGCACCCGCGGAATTGGCGACCCACGGGTCAGTTGAGCCCATCATCGCAGACGCGGCTGATGCGGCTTCGTCACCGGTGGTGCCGGTTCTCGCTGGCAGGGTTGGCGCAGCCCCAGCCACGGTTACGCCTGCCGCAGCAGCAGCGTTAGGTCTGCTAGGTGCACATTCGGGTCTTTCCTTGGCGGGTCCAGTCACCAAGAGGCCCGCCTCGCGCGCGATGTTTTCCAGCTGCCTGCCGGGGATATGCAACAGCGCGGCACGGGTGAGCAGCTCCCGTGCTGCTTCCGACAGCGCGCGGGCTGTAGGGAAGGGTAACCGCAGCCAAAACGCCACCTGCGTGCGCACCATAGATGAGGCAACAGACGGTGAGCGAGGCCATCGCCACGTGGCCAAGGTATCAATGACCTCAAGGAAGTGGTACGTTGAAAGGCGGCAATACGCATGACCCGGGTGACTTTTCCCAACCCAAGGTCGCCACCCTAGGCAATATCCCATAGCACATATGCACGCGACAAACTACTTTACATTTTTCACATAAGTGGGAATACTAGTACGGACGCCAGTGTGCCAGCCACCATACCTTCATGGCGTCGTGGCCGTCGGTGGCGCTGTCTTGCAGCTGCGCTTCCCAACCCACGCCGTGTCCCGTGGCGGGTCCACCCCAGCCGCCGCCGCCGCTGTCGCCGCCGCGAGGTACGTGCGCCCTTCTCCTGACGGGTATGGGCTGACAGAAGAGGAACACCGACGCCGTCAGGTGCACCGCGTCGGCGACAAACTCCCGAAGCATCTGGACGGTGGGTCCGACCTGAAGATACCGCTGCGTCAGGCAGCTCGCGCTCTCTAAAAGGACCTGTGGGGGGAAGGTTTGGGAAATAAAACCCAAACCTTTTTATCGTATCGTAAAAAGCGAGCCAAGCCCCGAGCGTGCAATGCCTTTGGTCCCCATTGCCTTATTTAATCTGAATTGCTACACCCATTGCTTTCAATCTGAATTGCTACACCCATTGCTTTCAAGGTAAGAGAAATGAAAGCACGCAGGCACATGCTTCGGAGTAATATGTTTCTCTTAAAATGCTTCCGATAAAACCTTCCAATAATGTTTTTAAATGCAGGCACTGCGGATCGTCCTGGAGAGAACGCACCTGCCCCAGAAGCCACTCAGCAGCATCGGGTGCAGCATGCTGGGCCGCTGCGCGCAGCATGCGCAGCAGCATCGAGTGCCACACGCGCACTGCCGGACCCGCGCTCTGGCCCCGCATCACCTCGGGTCGGAAGGCACACCAGTTGGTCCGGTCCAGGGAGGAGAGTACGACATCGTACACAGCTTGCATAAACGCCAGGACGGTGTGTTGCTGGATGCTCGTCACAAGCTCGTCGGCCTGGAAGGAGGGACGTAGAAAATGGTTAGCTGTTTGCGAGTTTCCTACTCTTGTGGTGTGTCATTACCCCCAAAGCGTATAATCCCCCATACCTGCACCAGCGCTTCGCCGTGCTGTCGGGCCAGATCCACATCCTGCCCGCCGTCGTACGGACAATACCCCATCGCCGTCGCCGCCGTGCCGCCTAGCCCGGGCTGCATGGCCTCCAGTCGGCGCCGTACACAGCAGGCGGCCGAGTGAAAGAGCAGCAACAGCGACAGAGGGCGACTGCCGGGCATGTCTGTTAGGCTGGTGCAGACCAGCGACAGGCGGTCCATTAGCATGCTTAGACACTCCACCACTGCTCCAGCAAGAACAGGCTGCGTGACAGGAAGGAGACAAATTCTCTACATGTGTGAGAAATGAATGTATCAGACTAAAGGGCGTAGGGAAATGGAAGGACGACACACAAGAACCCAGGCATTCGGCAAACGGAGTAGAGGAATTGCAGTATGGCATGTATCTGCAGCTTAACTGAGGGCAACGGCTGACCTATCCAGCTGCTTTTTGCTGTCACAATCCAGAACAGGTGCAATTTGTTTGGTACCTGCAATCTGTAACACACGCTCAATCGCCAACCGTAATCGTTCTCTCTAATCACGCGCTGAGCGCTTCGACCAGACCGACGACGTCCTTTCAAAAAGAACGCACACGCAGCTCACATACCTGGAGCGTTTCCGGTAGCTCTGGCAGACGACTGAGCAGCCACGACGCGAACTCAAGAACCTGGTGCGATACCGCGTCGATCAACAGGGGCGCCCTCCGGTTGCATTCTGCCCTTTCCCCAGCCAGCTCGCCGCGATGGAGGAAGACAGCATCGCCGCCATCGCCACGATGGGCAGCAGCGCGCTCGCCCCCACCTTTGGTCCCCTCGTCCTGGCAGCTCAGGCCGCCGCTGCTGCTACTGCTCCTGAGTGGCATAGCCGCGGAATTGCTGCTGGCTGCTGTGTCGGTCCGCCTCTGCATGTCGGAAACACCACAGACATGCAGGGCCCGGTAGGGAGCCCCAGGACACATCTACGAAGGTCGTACATGTGGAAAAGAGAGACCCCGTTTATACGGGAGCACGCACAGCCCGTGTGGGAGGTTTTGAATTACCTTAAGGGCAGAACGACGAAAGGTATCCGCGCCAGTGGCGTATAGGGTGGGGTGGGTTCCCAAAGCGCGACCGTGCCGTGTCCCATGCTCATGCCGTGCACGTTGCGCGTCAGCAAGACGCATATAGGGACAAGGAAGGAAATCTCCTCGGTCGAACCAATGACACCATGGTACAAGGCTTTACCAGCTCACACACACACACACACACAGCATCACTACCCTTGCACCCTGAGCCCCTGCACTCCCCTTGCCAATCACACCTGTGTGGTGGAGGGACAGTCCGGGATCAGCCGTACGTCCGCCAGCATCGGCCACGTGACAGGCGACAGCGGCACAGCGCCGACAGGCTGGTTCAGGTCGTCATCAGCGAGGCATGCCTGGCGAGGCGCATGTGGAGGAACCCTAAGTTGGCCTTAATATATCAACTTGATGCCGTCCCGGCAGCCCATTTAGCGAGTGAACAGATGGGCATACAGCGATTACCCAAGCATGAGGGACACACGACGTCGCAATGCACTCCGGGAATCCAAAGGTGCCTTCGTGGCCCCCGGCCCCCCATTTCCGTCCTTCAATGGCTCCCGGGACGGGTCGTGGTGAAGCCATGCGGGAGTTTACATTTCTCCCCGCCCCACACGCACCTGCACTGCCGAAGTGACGCTGCCATACAGGAAGGTCCGCAGGGAGCTACTCCACTCGCGGAACGCCCATGCTACGTCTTCTCGCAGAACCGACAAATAGGCTATGGCGCAGTGGGGCTGCAACGGCTGCTGCTGCTGCTGCAGGCCCCTGTAAGACCCCGGCCGCAGGAGGGCCCCACCAGGGGCGCCGCTGCTCTTAAGAATGATAGCTGTGAACCCCTCCTTGAAACCCCGTATGTCCCTGTCGCGGCAGGAGGCAGAGTAAGTGAGGAGGAGGCAAGCGGTACGTGAGCAGAAGAGTGAAGGGTATGCGGCAAGGGGAGGCAAGGGGATATGAGGGGGTGCGGGGACAGGGTGTCGGAGGAGGATGGAGATAGGAGAAGTAAGATTCTGACACACCTCTCCACTTCGGCAAAGAACTCCACTGCAGTTCGCGCGCGGCTTAATGCCCGCTGGCAGGCATCGCCTTTGCCCACGCCACCGGTGCCGTCGGCGGAACCTGAGTTGCCACCGCCAGCAGCCGTCCGCCATCCGCAGCTCAAGCGGGCAGCCGCAGCTGCCGCGCGCTTTGACAGGGGTGGCGGCTGCCGTTCTTGAGACTTTTGGGGGCCATCCTTGCGGCTGGCGATTGTAGGGTAACGGATGCACATGGGGCGGGAAAGAGCGCCAGACAATATGTTTACCCATCGTTATAAGGCGCAAAAAAACACTTTATTGACCGGGCGATTAAGCTGGTCGAGGCTATTCAGGCTGCACTTGTGCACGCCCGATGTGTCCATGTAAAGTTGGCCACTCCGAAGGGTCCCTAAGCCCTCTCACGCAAATAGAGCAACAAGGAGACAGTGCGTTTCTTACCAAAACGGTGCTTGCATTTCCGACACTGTTGCAGCTATTGCCATTTCCACCTGCATGCTGTCGTACCTACCCGGATTGCAGCAAGGAGTGGGCCAGCTTTCCGCCTCGTACGCGCTCGTCAGGCCCCTCGCCACTCGGGCCGAAGGCCTCTTTAATGGCTGCCATGCCATGCTGAAGTGCCTGCAGGATGCACACGACGATTGACGGACAGGAAGAGACTGCGACCGCAACCGGGACTCCTTAACCCCAATGGGGGCCTGAGAGCTATGAGAGAGCTATGTTCCCATGCGTACGTGAAGAAAGCCCTACGCCAGAGCATCCACATGCTAGCGGCCCCAGTAGCCCCTATAGCGCCCCCACGATCGTGCGGTAGACCCAATACTCAAGCCGTTGATCCCTGATGATGAAGATCCCACTGCACAAGAGGTGTATGTATGCGCACAACTTAAAAACACTTGACTCGCCATGCCGGCGCCGAGTGTAAAATTAATTGCACTGCCTTGGGCACAGCAGCTTGGCCAGAGTGGCTACTCACCAGCTTGATGGCCTCTGCAAACGGCCTGCCGTACAGGTTTCGGAGCGTCCAGTTAGGGATACGCTCCGGGAGCTCCGCCATGCATGGAATCTGTAACGAGGGTAGGTGGAAGAGAGACGGGTGCCAGTTGGTCTGACCCCGCGCGTGATGATGTATATCGGTTAGGATTGACGTGAGCATGCGACAAACGGCATGCAAAGGGCAGTAAGCGCGGCCCTGCTGTTGTGGTGTTCTCCACAGGGTCCAGTTTCCCTCCGGTTCTCGACATCCTTGACAGGTGCCTCATGACAGGGCAACATTCTCCAACATCTCAACCCACAACAAGCCCAGTAACACACACACACACACACACACACACACACCTGAAGTGCAGCGTGATAAAGCAGCTTCTGACCCGCAGCCTGCAGACACCGCAGCCATGGAGGAACGGTCTTCACTACGGGGAGCCGAGTCCAATAATGCATGCAGAATTTAAGTCATTCAGAGCGGGACACAGCAAATTGTGTCCCGCTCGATGGCCCCAAACCAGCCTATGCTGTGCCTAAATTAGAATCAGGGGGTCAAAAGCTGGGGGGAGCGATAGTCGAGGATCTCGTAAAAGCCCATCGGAGCCCAGCAGTCGACGTCCGCGCTTGATAGCCACTGCCCAATGCCGGTAGGCAATGACAGTCCTAAGAAACACTACAAACAGCGGCGATTGTCCTTCACGACCGCCAGGAAGCAGCCGCTGCCTTATAGGATAACTCTATCTTAACGTAGGCGTGCGAAGGCAGCTGAGAAGGATAATAAACCGCACCTGCAGGTAAGAACGTGGTGTCATTGCGAGTCTATATGCCGCCAAGTCCTTTTCGGACAAGCTCCGCCCCGCCCGCGGACTGCCGCCATCCTGCACGCGAGCACACCCAGGAGTTTCGTCCCACGCGGGCACGTCATACATGCCCGTACAGAGTAAACATGCTGATAGATCCACAACTCGACACGGACACAAGCCCACGCCCTCAAGCTTCCATACGGACATGCGCCCACATTCTCATGCTCCCACACACGCTTTTATCCGTGCGCCCGCAGTCCTCAGGAGGTAGTGCGTGTTAGTGTTAAGGCAAGGGCAAACTAACAGCTAGGGCCCTCACCTCTAGTCCTTCCTGGAGCAGCCCTCCAAGCAACTGATCCATCTTGTCCTGCAGATTTCTGACGTAAGACTGATAAGACTCGGGCGTGACCTCGAAGGCTTGGCTGCAAGCGGGCAAGCCGCGGGGGCGTGGTGGCCTGGGGCTATTACCAGTTGGTTGGGTTTACAGTCAATGCTGCTGGATGCGGCGCCCGCTCACGCGTCCTTGAATACCCACCACCACTATTCCTCGCGGCTCAGTCCGTTCAAACACTATTCCCTATTCCGATGCCCTATGCTTCTATGATAGGCAACTTGGTAGGCCTTAGTAGGCAACTTATTGGGTCTTTTCCCCCACGGTCCTCCCTCCGGCAGGATGGTGCAATGGCTGGGCCACTGACCTTCCGTGGGCTTCGCCGCCGCTCCACATCTCCGCCATCACACGCGCCGCTTCGTTGTCCGGCTGAACGAGGCTGTGCAAGAAGGCCTGCGTGACCGCTGCCCAGGCTTCCTGCGAGCTCCTGCTGCTGTGCATCAAAACGGCCAGCAGCTGCCGGGACCGCACCTGTTGCCGGGAGGGCAGACGGGGAAGCAAAGGGCGAGGAAATCACAACGAACCTTTCACAGCGAACCACGATCCCCAGATAGGATATTATATATTGCAGATAATGTCCCCAAAAGACGTCCTCCCGCCTCCTGCCCTTGCTGTCATGTTCTGTCAGCTGACAGAACATGACAGAACGTAGATGGAGGGTGTTGCACACGACCGAAATGTGAAAATCTGTGTGTGAAACTGTGGGATTCACCACATGGGGCGTAGGACAGGCAGGACGCCGCAGAGAGGACGCATGGTTTTGAGACGCATGGCCTGAGCCCACATCAGGGTACGGCAACTGTTCTCCAGATTGCCCCGACGCGCAGGCCGGGCCGCTCCGTACCACGATATCATCGTTGTTGATGTAAGGATACAACTTGAACCAGGCGGCTCCCTCACGCGCCGGGACAGCACCGCACTGTACAGCGTTCCGAAGCAGCGCTGCGTGGAGCTCCTCCAGGGTCACGTTAGCATGAAGCTCCCGAAGCACCCCGAGCGCCCATGTTCGCAGCTGCTCGCGGTCCTTCTGCACACAGAAAACGGTTTTTTTGCTTGCCGGTTATAGGACATGGAAACAATTAAGCTGCATAGCTCAGCTTCAGGTAATATTACTCAAAAATGTTGGTATCCAGCAATGGGTCAGGACAGATAGTGATACTACATTATTATTGCTCTGTACTACTTGACCCCCTTCCAGCCAATCGTCTTCAGCGGTGCCTGCTCCGTGCTCTGGGCTCCCAACTCCGGTCGGAACGTGCCGCAGCGGCCCTACGAAGTTGGACATGGACAGAAGGCGAGGTGGCCCCCTGCCCCTGTTACTTGTTGTCTACCGTCTAGCTCACCTCCAAGATGCTTTGCCTGTCCGCTCCTCCAGCCGTCCCATCCACCCGGACGCGCAGCAACGAATGGATGGGGCGTTGGCCATTGGCCCCACGGCCCGGCGCTGAGCCCATCTGGCGCAGCCTCCTGCCAGCTTCCGGCCCCGCGGCATCCACCGCATCCCACCTTACAGATGGTACGTCGGCCTGCAACCGTGTGTGGTGCAAGCAGCCAGCTTGGGAATAAACAGGAGATAACACGCGTGTGCAAGACACATAGGCCACGTGCACACGTGCACGTGCCGCGGCTTGCCACGCTCTGGCGGCGCCGCAAGCTCTGGCGGAGAACACCCTTGTCCATGTCATTGCCACGTAGCAAGACCTAGCTTGCGTAAGGTGCCCTGTGTACTTAGGCTGTCTAGTTTGTCTAGCCGAATTCACCATAGCCCGGCTCGGGCGTGTTGCATAACACCAAGCCTTATCACAGTTCGGCTGTTAATAAATCTTTGTGTATTGAACTAGAGACCTACCGACAAAAACGCCTTCATTGCGTCCGCGCCTTCCAGTACGCCTGGGCCGGCGTCCGTTGGGACACGCTGCCGGGGGTCAGCCCTGGGGGTATAAATTGCCCCAGGCGCACTACAAGAATCACCCCGTCCTGGCTGGGCACATAATGAGCTTAGCAAGCGTGCAGTGTGTGCCATGACGTCCCCTTCCCGGCCAATCTGCGCTGCCATAGGGAGAATGGTAGGCTCCACCGATTCACCCGGGTAGTCGCATAGGAGCTCCTACGCAACCGCAGGACGCAACATGTCAGCAGCTAGACCAAGCCTCCGAGAGGGGGTATATGAGGCATCGCGTGATGTACGCGCTCTGGTGTTCCGTGGCCGTAATTGGGAAGAGGGGAAAGGCTTCGACCTCGACATCTAACCTTGACATGCTTCTGGAGCTCCAGTGTGGCCCTTGCAAGTCTATCATAGCTCCTCTTGGCACCATCTGCATTAACCTCTAGCTCGACGCCCGCAAAGTTCCCCAGTGACTGCCACATGGCCCTGGTCAGGCTTTTACGGGCATCGACTCCAACTAAAAAAACGTGTCAAAACAAAGATTTAGTCAGTTGCTGCGTAATCGAAAATATATTCCATGTTACCAGGCCCTTTCTGATAAGCTAAATAAAGCCCGCATACGCGGATGGTCAACGCGTCCCTCTCTTTTCAATACAAAAGCACAACGAGGTATATCTTACAACAAATACACAAGCGAGGACCATTATGATTTACAACGGAAAATGGGCCCCGAAGCCCGAACCCGTACAGCCCACCCTCCCATCTCCTTACACCTCGATAGACTTCGTGTCATAGTCTTCAAGGTTGAGCTGTCTTTGTAATGTCTATGCGCTGACCTTGTAGGGGCAGCAAGTAGCACTCAGCTAAAGGTGTCTTTGTCAAGTAGCAAGGGGAGGTTCTACAGCGTGCGTGCCGCATACTCCGCACCAACTATGCTACATGAGTACTAGAAGCAAGAAACAATGGACGAAAGGTAGGCGCGTTGGTCGGCTCGACGTGTGCGTCACGACAAATGTGAATGATTAATATCCAGCTGTTTAACCTGCAGATACCAAGATATGCTGCGAGCCATGCAGATGGCTCGCGCTCGCGCTCATGAAGCTGGGCCGAGTCAAGCCCAACTGTCTGGCGGTGTACCACCTCAGGTAACAGAACCGATACAGGCTTTCGCAGTCACGTAGATTTGAGATCTGATACTCGTTACCGGGGGCGCTGCCCGTTTGTCGCGCAATCTGGGGTCACCGAGAAGTTGGGCACGTTGTCAACAAGCTCATAGCACGCGCAGCAAGCTGCCAACGCCTGTCACCGGCCCAAGTGCACGCCCACCATGCCATCCTACCGCAAAAGGAGCTGAAATCCTTCCAAAAGCTCTAAGAACACGCATATTTCTTTTCAGATTCTGGTGCCTGCCTGCTGTGCAACCCAGGCGCATGAACGGGCTGCACAACAGCGCGTGCAGCACGCACCTTTGAAGCCACAGCAACAACCCCAACGACAGGTGCAGCAGACACCGCTGCAGCAGCAGGATCAAACGCATCAGACTTCGATTCCAGCGCAAGGTCAAGCAGCGACGAGAGAAAGCCTAGCGACAGCACCTCGCGCAGAGCCTTTCGAGCTGCAAGTCATGCAAAGGGTGGGCATCCGGGCGGGGCCCAGTGAGGAAGTATCTCACAGAGCACCGGCAGCCGACTTGGACTTGACGTCTCAGCTAACAGGCATCCGACAGGAGATGGGTCCGGAGCTGCGGCTATTGCAGAACTCTGATGGCCTTTCATTGGAGCGGAAGCAACAGCCGGAAGAACTGCAGCCCCAATATCCCCATCAGCAGCAGCACCATTTGAACCACCAGCAACAGGCCCTACAGCTCGCGCCATCGCCGGGTGTGCTACCGCTTCGGGCGATGGAGGTGCAGGGGTTCAGGCAGCCGCTTGTGTTAGATCTCAGCAATGGCCCCAGCGACAGAGCAGTGGAAAGGCTCCCACTAGATAATGCACTGATCTTGGACAGCCCCGGGCAGGCGCAACAACCGGCGTCAACAGATGACCTGGAGGCCGGGCGGCATGGGCTAAGCTGGCAGCAGCAATATCAACAACAGGAGCAGCTCCTGTTGCTACTACATCAGCAGCGGCTGGGCAAAGTGACGCCGGCTCAGCTGCAGTTGCACGGCGGCAGCGGGGCCATTGGACTAAGCTCAGCGGTTGCAGACATGCTGCAGAGCCGTAGGAGGCCGCATGAGCATGACCCTGCGGCGCAGCACGAGCAGCAACCGGCGCCACCGCAGCAGCAGGAGGGCCTGCAGCTGCCGGGCGGGCAATGGGAGCAGGGCACCAGGCGCGAGAGCGCCCAGCTTGGCGTTGTGGACTTGACCAACGATGACGACCCCGGCACCGCGCTTGCCGGCGTGAAGCGCCGTTTGCCCGCTTCCTTCCTGAAAGGTTAGTGGAGAAAGGACATGAACCGCTGCCATTGCTTTCAGTCTTTGCCGCCATGCACGAGGGTTTCCACTGAGGACAACTATAACAGATGTGAAGTCCCTTGAGCTTAGAAGAACAGTTGGCGACAACGTTAGGGGCCAGTGTCCGTGACGGGGCGCTTGCGAACTTCGGCCGACCAGAACATTGGCGCTGCTGACTGGGCGAGCAGGGGCCGGCATATCTTGGTGGAGGCTGCTAGGGCCGTTTGCGGGTGCATGGTACAGGCCACACGACCGCGACAGCCGCATTATGCCCCAGGGTGTGTGTGTCCGGTGCCTGATTAAGAAAGAGATCGCTTCTTAACTGCGATGCTTTCGAATGGCCGTGACGTGGCGTTGCAGGAGGGGGAGCTGCATCAAAGCGTCCAGCCCCCGGCCCAGTCGTCGAGCTGTCCCTTGGCGGCAGCGGCAGTGGCACGATGCCTGATGTAGAATTAACGGCCCCGCAGAGACGCAGAATGCCGGCTTCCTTGTTGACAGCTGCGGCCGACGCCTCTAGCCATGCGATTCATCGGCTATCGCAACTGCATGAGCACCAGCAACCGCAGCAGCAGGAGCAACAAGGACAAGTTGAGGATCCACGGAGGCCGAATGCGCGAGAGCAGCAGTTCGCGCTGCATTTAGAGGTGGTCCAGGCGCGGTTGAGGGAGGGCACGGTGCCGGTGGGTCGCGGCAGCAAGGAAATGCGACCTATGACTGGTGGGGAGCGGCAGCGCTTCGAGGAAGCAGCGCACAAGCTGCAGCGTCAAATCGAGGGCCTGCAGCAAGAACGGCGAAAGCTGTTGCTGGCGATGCAGCAACAGCATCCGCACGTGTCGTGGGTGGCTGCAGCAGCCGCGGCACAGCAGCCGCAACCGCAGCTGCCGCAGCGGGTGGTGATGGGGGCGCCACCGATCACGACGGGCATGCCGGTAGGTACTGTCAAGGCAGGGTTTATGGGAACCGTACGCGAGAGGGGGCCGGGAGGGCAGGAACACGCGGCGCATGCAGGAGGGGAGCATTGCCGAAGAGTCAAAATGCAGCACAGCACAGGGCAGGTGCCCTAGGATTGCTCGCTTCCCCTTCAGGAAACCTCCTCAACGCGCCTCATGTCACATACTATCACCATACATGCACGCCATCCACATATTTCCGTTGGTTTCCTGGGCTGCAGGACCGGTTGCGCGGTGCGGCCAATGGGATCACGCTGCCCAAGGGGTCGCTGCCGCCGCTGCCCTTGATTGCCGTCGGGGCTGGCGGCAGTGGTGGTGGCGGCACTGCCAGCGGCAGCGGCAGCGCCGCATTGGCGCCGACGACGGTCACGGTGGCGAGGGCGCTGCCGGCGCCGGGATCCAGCCCGAAAGAGCCGCCCCAGAGCCGCGGTGCGATGGGAGGGTCAACAAAGTGCCAAAAGGGGGATCCTTTTAAGACACGTCCCGTCTCGGGACGACGTGTCTAGACAGAACTGTGGAAACTATGGGAGGAACCAGAAGCGAGTTAAAGGAACGCGGATATGCTGAATCAGGGCGAGTGACGCGGTGCAGGAGACGGGTGGTCTGTCGGAGATGACGGGTTGATATTCGGGTCTGTTGTTCTACTTAATTGGAGGTGTTGGGCCCACACTTCGGTTGTCCCTGTCTCGCCGTTGCAGGGTGGTGGTAGGTGGGTTATGGTTGTCGTACGTTGCCGACCGGTCGCACGAAACCTGTAGAAGGGGAGGGATTATCGGTTCCTGGTCCGCAGCGGCGTGTGCCGTGGGAAGCCCTTCCCTTACCGCCTGCCTTGCATGTTCCTTCGCCTCCTCGTTGCCTCCATCTCCTTAAACAGAGGTTGCATCTAGCGCCCGGTATCTCCTGGCGCCTGTTGCTGCCCGGTTTCTGCTGCTACTTCGCTGCTTAACGTCCGCAGCTGTTTTGGGTTTTGGCAGATGTTACCGCGCATGCTTTCTCATTCGCTTCCCTCCTACTCTTGCTCCGCCTGCGGGTTCCCCTCTCTTCGTCGATGTTGTGTAGTCACGGAGCACCAGCAGGCGCTCCGGGCTGTCATTGAGAGCCTCCAGGTCTCTGGGAGCGAGGAGCTGGAGCCGCCACCGGTGAGGACCTGGGAAAAGTTGAGGGGAAAGGATCTTAACACAAAGAGAACGGGGGCTTGAGGGGGACCCAATACCAAGAGTTACGCGCATGTATATATACAGAGGTAAGAGGGGCCTCTTACCTCTATATGTGCCTATGTGAACCAGCTGTGAATGGTTAATAAACAGGGTTGCAAGCAGGACCCGTAGGGATGAGAGCGCGGGAGCCCTCGCTCTCTGGACCGTCCGGGTGTTGGGGTTCACGTCCGGATTACGGTTGTCGTCGTCTTCTTCATCCCCTAAAGGGGAACGGCTCCCGTAGTTTCATGCAAGCGGGTATGCATGTATGTTTGCATGTGTCTGTCTGTCTATCTGTATACATGTATTTCTTTAAAGGGTATTTGTTTGTCTCTTTCTACACCTGTCCTTCTCCGTGCACGGCCTGCGTGTGACTTCTCCCTCTCTCTCTCTTCCTCCCTCTGGCTGTGCCTCTGTGCTTTTTGTGCTTCCTCACCGTGATGGGCCACGTCCCAAAACTTCTTAAACCCCCTTTATTGCCGCCGTGGCCGCCTGCAGAGGAGCCTTCAGGTTACAGTTCTCCGGCACCAGCGCATGGCACTGGCCTGGATGATCCGAAGAGAGACCGGCTCTGAGCCACGTGGCGGCATCCTGGCGGACGACCAAGGTCTGGGCAAGACCGTCACCACCATCTCCCTCATCGTCACGCACACCAACCCAGAAGAAGCAGGCCTGCCTCGCGGCGCCGCGGCGGCGGCGGCGGCGCCGCCGCAGCAACAGCGGCGGAGTCCAGGGGAGGTGGTGGAGCTGGAGGACGATGATGATGATGACGAAGATGAGGAGGATATGGCGGAGGAGGAGGAAGGGGAGGAGGACGTGGACGCGTGCGGGGTGCGGCTTGGGGCACTCCGTGCGGAGCGGGAAGCAGCGGGCGCAGCCGACGCGGCGGAGGCGGAAGGAGCAGTGGCGGAGATGATGTTGATGCGCAACGGTGATGGCGTTGCGGGTGCGCCCGGTAGCCAAGCGCAGGCAGAACAGGCACAGACAAGACCTGAGACCACCGCCACGGATGCTGAGAGGCCAGATAATGGGCGGCAGGAGATGGCCGTAAAGGCGGAAAACGGTATGACGGCGGCGGCAACAGCCGGGCCGAGCGTTGTCAGCTTGCTGGACGACGATGACGACAACGACTCGCCAGTGCGACCTCATAAAACCTGTACGTCAGGAGCCACAGGCGTCGGTGTCGGCGGGATCTCGGCCGATTCCGACGACCCAGACATTCTGTCCATTACCGACGGCCCTGGGCCCAGCACCGTCAGCGGCGGCAGCTCCTTCCGCAGCCTTCCGCCTACCGCCGCGGGAAGTTTGAGCCAACTCGCCTCCTCCAACCTCGCCGCCTCCGGCTCTAATAGCGCAGCCGCGCTGCTCTCGTCCCACCGCCAGCTGGTTTCGGTGCAGCCTGGCGCTGCAGGCGGCCGCCAAGGCCACGGTCACCACAGTAATAAGGGGCCGCTGTACGAGCCCGAGCCTCCAAACCTGCTCCTTGGTGGCACCCTGGTGGTGTGTCCTACGTCGGTGCTGCACCAGTGGGCCCGCGAGATTCGTGACAAGGTCTCCCCAGCCGCGGGCCTGGTGGTGCACGTGTATCACGGCAAGGACCGCGCGAGCAGCGCACGCCAGCTGGCGGCCATGGGTGTCGTGCTGACGACGTACGGCACGCTGGCGCAGGAGGCACCGAGCCGGGACAAGCAGGCGGTGCGGTTGGGTCGCCAGGTAGGACTGGGGTGAAGCGGAAAGGTCTGGGTTGCGGTCTGGGTTGCGGTCTGGGTTGCGGTCTGGGTTGCGGTCTGGGTTGCGGTCTGGGTTGCGGTCTGGGTTGCGGTCTGGGTTGCGGTCTGGGTTGCGGTCTGAGGAGGAAGTGGAATGGAAAACCTGCGAATGGTCCCCGTCCTGGTGCTTTTGCTGTTATATAACATATTGTGCACAATTGCATCAACGTTGCCTTTTAGGCTGGCGTTGCTAGGAGAGAACACAGCATACTCCAAAACTCTGATTTGGCTTGTATCATGGTATGGGTTTGCAGCGTCATGCTTCCTGTTTCACATGCGCAATGCTTTTATTATCAAATCGGACACGAAGCAAGGCACGAAGGCAACGGCGCGCGCGCGTTTTCGCCATACGTACGATTGTATGCGCCGAATGTATGCGATTAAAAATGCGTTGTTAATCCGAGGCCTCTTGGATCTTCCGTCCTGCAGGGTACTAGCAACACGCCCATTAATCTGGCTGCAGACGACAGCGGAGGAGAGGACCCGGTGGGTGGTCTGGGGCATTTGGCTGGAGCGTTGGGTTGGGGCATTAGGCTGCTGGAAAAGGAAGGAAAACCGGTGGTGTGTTTACCTGGGGGCCGGCCAGAGACTTGCTGGAACGCCAGGGAACAGCGATCTCCAGACGGTGCAGAGGGTTGAGAGGATAGGTGGTGTAACGGGAAAAACCTGCAGGGGTGGCGTGCCAAGATGTTCTATGTGGTGCTGTATTCACGCGTCTCCACTATTTCGAGTGCTACTGTTGCGCTGCTCCTATTGCTGCCACTGCGGCTACGATTCTACAATTTCCTAGCTTCGGTGTCGCACCCTTGGCTGCTGAAATCGCCATGCAGCTGACGGACGATGCGACAGGCGCTATTGTGCTTACGGCTGCCGCTCGTAACCATTGACGCTGCTAATACTGCTGCGGTTGGTGTTTGGTGTTGGTGTTGATGTTGAACCAAACTCACGTTGAGCGTGCTGTCCACCGCGTGCTGCCGCAGGCTGTACAGGGACTGCCAACTGCCAAGGGCAAGGGCTCAAATCGGCCGCGAAGCAAGCCTCCCGCAGACCCGGCAGGCGGGGCCCTGTACCAGATAAAGTGGAAGCGGTGAGCCGGAAGCCCCGCCATTTTGTTACGTTGGTCATGGTTAGAAAGGGAAGGGAGAAAGGGTTGTGCGACGCGGCCGCGGACTGGACAAAAAAGGACCCAACCGTCCTTCATCCCCAACTGGGGTTACAATCAGTTCCACATGCACCGTGTGGGTGCAGCGTACCGACAGTGCATCCACCTCGCCCCGCTCTCACCGCTGCCACTCTGTTTCGCTTTCCTCTTTGCACCATGCTCTCTCCTCCTTTCTTACTATCTCTGTAGCGTGGTGTTGGATGAGGCTCAGTCCATCAAGAATCCTCGGACACTGGCTGCTCACGCCGCATGGCGGCTCTTCGCGCACTGTCGCTGGTGCCTCAGCGGCACGCCCATCCAAAACACCGTCGACGACCTGTACTCGTACTTCAGGTAGGGGGGGGTTACGTCAGTGCAGGCCAGGACCGGAAAACAACAACGGGCAAACGCAGTGTTACGTTCTGCATGACGATGCATGGCTGAGGACTCGGAAAGCGCCTCCTGCTCGTGTTCGATAATGACATTATATAGTCTCCTTCTGGTTTCCTACTGGTCCTTGGTAATAGCATTACAATTTTCTAGGTTTTGCTTTTAAAGGTGTCGAAGATTAAAGAATGCCTCTTTGTGTTTTGTGCCCATGGTACAACAGATTTCTGCGGTACGCGCCGTACTGTGAATCACGCAAGTTTAAGGAGCTAATCAAAACCAAGATCGTGGAACGGCCCGAAATCGGGTACAAGTTCCTGCAGGCGGTGCTGCAGGTGCCGTGGGAGCGTTTTGTTCCGGGACCGACCCATTTTTTTATTGCTCGTGCGTCTCGGGCAGCAGAAGTAGCGACAGCAGCAGCCTAGATGTCCCATCCGGATGCCCGGGGCCAGGCTCTCACGCGGCTTCACAGGTTTCTCGCACATCTGTCCTCCATAGCGATGCTTTGCGGGATGCGAATCTCTATGTATATCAACTGGTGACTACTCCACTCCTTCACTCTATCTTGCTCGCATCGTAATTATTGCGGCATGAATGGCAATGGCGGTCATGAATCATACGTGTCGCTGTAGTAACACGTTCACAGAGATCACGTATCTGCAGCATTCATCTGCCGTACCAGCCAATCAACTGCTTTTGAAAGGCCCTCCATGTCCATGTCCATAGCATTGTTTTCTTTTGCCGCTTGTAGCCCTGGGTTTTGATCAGCGCGCCGACCTTGGCCTACGGCTCACGTATCCTCAAACCTTACTCCCTCATTCCCTGCCTTCCTCTAGGCGGTACTCCTGCGCCGTACGAAACAGTCCACCATTAACGGAGAGCCCATCATTAAACTGCCGGCTCGGGAGCAGCAGCTGCTTAGGGTCAAGTTTTCCGCGCAGGAGGCGGCCTTCTACAGCCAGGTACGCCGTACGCGTGTAGATGCATGTTTTGAAGACCAGTTAGTTAGTTAGTTGCGATGGTTGTGGTTGTGGTTATGCTGAACTGGTTGCCCTGGCCGATGGGCATCCGTGCCGTCTTACAACACGGTCCCAGAATGAACGGTTAGTGGCATATCGCAATATTGCGTGTCTGCACTGGGAGCTTGTTCGTGCTTGTTCGTGCTTTGCTCTCGGGGTTGGGGTTTTAGAGGGTCTTTGGCTTAGTTACGGCTGCTTGAAGGGCTCGTCGGCTTGGTCACGGCTTCGTTTCGCAGGTCCAGGCGGACTCTCTCCGGGCCATCAAAGAGGCTCGCGATGGCGGAGTCAGCGGATCCCGCCAGTACGTCAACATGCTGCACTCGCTGCTCAAGCTGAGACAGGCGTGCAACCACCCCTGGCTGGTGCGCGGCGCGAGGAACACCTGGCACAAGACGGGTGAGGGCGACCGGCGGCGCCAACCGTGAAGGCCGAGCCTTGCTAGGACCGCGTGTTAACAGGCAGAAGGCTGGGCGCAGACAGGCTTAGGGGTCTTCTTTCCGGGGGAACGATTATTTTTCGTACCTGCTGGGACCGTTCGTATTTGCGACTTTGGATGTTGGCAGCTGATCCTTTGTTTTCTGCGTACGATTTCGTCCACCTGGCCCCCTAGGGCCCCCTAGCGCTTCCGAAGTTGAAGCTGCTCGGCGGCTAAGTCCCGAGGTGCGTTCTGCTCTGGTAGCGGCGCTGTCCCGCGGTGGCGACGCGCAGTGTCCCTGTTGCGGCGACATAGCGGAGGATCCCGTCGCATCCATATGCGGCCACGTCTTTTGTGCGCAGTGCCTGGCGGCGCAGAAGGAGGGCGCGGGTAAGGAGGGCCGGCAAGGTTAAAGGAGGAGTATGGAGCCGTGGCCCCGCCTTGGCCTAGGCTCATTGCCTGGCGTGTCTCATTTGTGTGCCTCCTTTCGTACAGCTTGATTTCCTGTAGCTACTGCCCACAAGCCTCACACAAGATTCGCACCACCCACGCTATCAATTGATCCTTTCTTTCACATCTCATCCTTGTCATTGGCCTCGACACACTCCACTCGTCCTAAACGGCGCCGCCCCTAAACCCCCGCGCGTTGGGTCTTGCCTGCTTTCCTTTCCTAACCCCTAACCAACAGGCGTCGAGGGCGAGCTGTTGTGCCCCGCTTGCAGCCGTTTGCTGCGGGGTTCCGACCTGCACAGCGCCGCGGCGTTGGCAGCGGTGGACCCCACACTCAAGGCTGGCGGAGGCGGTGGCAGCGACGCTGGTGGAGGCGGAGGCGGTCCTGAGTGGGTAAGCTCAGCCAAGGTGGAGCGGCTTTTATCGCTTCTGGAGTGCATTCGAGCCAAGAGCAATGAGCAGGCTGGTGCAAGGTAAAAGCTATGGCATTGGGTTAATGGGTAGGGGATTTGAGAGGGCGTAACGCGGTGAAACTAGGGAAGGGTCAAGCGGCGATGTTGTTACGAAAACACTGTCCATTGCCGTGACTGCATGACGGTGTTCCTCCCTCGATCCCACCAATCTGTCTTCCAGGGATGTTGCTGGCGCATCTGCGCCGTTGCCTGTAAAGTCCAAATCCGACAAGCGCATGGCAGGCGCGCTGCGCAAGCTGCCACCCCTGCAGTCAGGCGCCGTCGCAGGTGCCGGCATGTCGCACGGCGGCGGCGGGCGGCCGGAAAAGGTGATTGTGTTCAGCCAGTGGACGAGCATGTTGGATCTGTTGGAAATTCCGATGCGGAAGGCCAAGATCCACTTCCGCAGGTGAAAGGGGTTTTGGGGGGTTGTAGTCGCGGATGCACCCAACACAGCGTACCCGTATGGCCTTTTTATCCATGCGTGGACTTTTCATTTTTCCATTCTGCTTATGTAGTAAGAAGCGGAAGCGGACTTCGTGTATCTTCTGATGTGCGACGTTTTCCGTATATGTTTGCATACACCACAAGATGTGATGTGGCAATATAATAGACTGGATATGCCAGCGAACCAAACCCCGTGGACCAACTACCCACGCCTCCCAGGCTGGACGGTACAATGTCGGTGGCAAACAGGGAGCGGGCCATCCAGGATTTCGAGGTCAAACCCGATGTTATGGTGCTGCTGGTGAGTCACGGGTGACGACGGCTCAGGGTCTCAACGTTCCTCTTCCCGCCGGCTCCATTATCTACGCGGCCTTCATTTCTCCTTATTCTTATTCTCTTCACAGGTTTCCCTGAAGGCTGCGGCATTAGGAGTCAACCTTACGGTAGCCAACCACGTGGTTCTTATGGACCTTTGGTGGAACCCCACCACGGAGGAACAGGCCATCGACCGTGCACACCGTATAGGTAGGTCAGCAGCTTCCTACGGAGATGGCATGCGTGCATACCGCGCATGCATATATCTCGCGGCGATAAGGGCTGTTTTCACTTGTTTGCTTAATTATCGGTAATGAACGTCGTTAACACCACTCAAGGCAGTTCCCTCTACGTGGGCAGGTAATCTGTTTGTTTTTCCTCCAAAGCCCTTCGTCACTGTACCTATGGTTTTCTATCGTTTGCACCTTCCACAGGCCAGACCCGCACCGTGCACGTAACCCGCATCACGATTGCCGGTTCTGTGGAGGATCGCATTCTGGAGTTGCAGCAGGTTAAGAGGGAGCTGGTTGCGGCAGCACTGACTGAGGGGCGTGACGGCAGTGCGGCAGCTGGCCGGCTCACCATGGACGATCTGGACTTCTTGTTTCGGGGACTGTCCCAGTGAAGAGCAGGAGAAAGAGGAGGCCGGAAGACAAGGTTGGGTGGAGAGAGTGTTGGCAGTGGAGGATGTGCCGAGGCCGGGTTGTGGTTGTGCCATACATTTGGTGTTAGGTGCGGTGGGTTACAGCGTGTGTCGAGTTGCCCTGCAGTGAAGTTGTGAAAGATATGTGGTGTAGTGGCATTGCAATGTATCATTTTTGCGTTGTATAAAAGCGTGGCCGTAATTGATATTACTGAGAACAGAAGAAATGACCGAGGGAACAGTAGGTAGGCAACCGTAGCTGTATGGGGCATTACAGAGGGCGGCCTGAAGAAGCTTTAGTGTCTGCAGAAGTTGCGCGAAACTGCTACCCCTAAGGGACCTGGATTGCCGGATTCGGTCCAGCGTCCGGCAGTGTGAAAGTCGGTTCTCCTTCGGTTGGCACATTGTTCGTCGTCGGTGCCGCTGTTTGACTGTTGTGGGTGTGGCGGGTGCGTCCGTTGGAGCGGAAGGCAATGGATGGTGGGCGTATTCCGAGTGAGATGTGTCCGCAGTAAGTTGCGTAGGCACGGGAAGTTCTGCTGTACGTGATGGGACTGTACCGCTCGGAGTTGGTAAGACTGAACTGGGCAGGTTGCCGTAATACGAAAGTGGATCGTCAGTGCTGCTTCCTTTTATGCACAACCGATTGCTGTCGAGTCCAGGCGGCCAGCTTTCGGACGTACCAACATTTCGAATGTAGGCCGCATTTCATGACTGGATCGATCATTTGGCGCTCGGACTGATTCGACGGTCCCTCACCTCACGACGCCGGCTCAAGTTGTGCGCATGAAGTACGTGGCCTCTTGTAGTCAAGACGTGCTAATGCAAGGAACGGGGTTGGATGGCCAATTATTATTTATGTTGGATCTCGCAAGCACAAACGGTGCGGGGTGATGACCCGCTACAGGGCTGTGCGCTGTACACCTGCTGGTGTTGTCGGAGAGGTGGCCATTCACGAGCTCCCACTTGCTGCTGCTGCTCGCCTTGGCGGCACACAGTACAGATTGGCCTGTGGGAAGGCTGCACCATAAGTGTCCATGCAGGGTGCGCAGTATTTTTTTTCCTAAAGGATGCATTTGACATCGCTGCTTTGTGAGGATGAGACCGGACCATAACGGGTTGCATCAACACTGTATCTTGCAAACTCCTCAACACTTGATGTGGTCAGAAGGGACAGTGTGAAGCCGAAGCATACTGGCCCGAGAAGGTCAGAGATTTTCCAGGAATATTTTCGCCACAAGTTGTGTGGCTCACTTGCTTCCGCTCCTGCCGGCAAATGCCGCAATTCCTACCCTCCCAGCTGAGGTTAACCTGCAAACAGGCATGCACATTGCCTACCTGTGTAGTTAGGGCTGGGTCGTAAACTTGGACGGATAACAGGCGTGTGCGAGCCTGTGGCTGTGCCTATGCTAGGTGTGTTACGTTTTGTGCAACTGGGTTGTGAGTACGTGCGGATGCGGATGTCTATCGCCATTGCACGGCCACGGTGGCGTGATAAGCGCGGTTGCTCCCGTGCTGTGAGGAATAGCCCGCACCTCGCCCGTACAGAGGCCCTTCGCGCTGAGTGCGGGGCACACTCCATCAGTGCACCTCAAGGGCCTCAGGCTCCCACTGCTGGATAGGGGATTGGGATGGGAAACGTCGTGACCACTTACTTGAAACCCTAGATTCCAACGTAGCGTTGGTGTCTCCCGGAGCAGGAGGGTTTCTCCTCAGTGCACAGAGTGTGCGGCGGCCATACGGCGCCAGCTCGACTAGTTATTGATGTGGGCCGGCAGCTCGGACTGGGAAGCAGCTCGGACTATGAGCACCTTGGCTTATAAAAACAACGGCCGTGTGCACGAGGCCGGCATGAGGGAATCCTGCGGGGACTCGAGGGAAGTAACGCGTTCAGGAGATAAGGTCAGACCTATCAGATGTTGTCATTATTACGCGTGGGGGTCCAGGTAAATGTTGGCGGGCATCCAAAAATGACCCCCCCAATGCGCCTCACCCACGGGTTGCCGGTGGAGCCAATTTTATATCGTGGGAGGTGTCAATGCGTTATAACTCCATCTAAATGAAATGAAGTATGTTATCGTGTATCCTCCTCCGGGTCCACTCAAGGGGATATGGTTAAGATACCCCGAAGTCTCTTCCACTGCCTTGGGCTCTGAACTCCGTCGACAACCGTCCAACCGACAAGCAAAATGCCCGCCACGCCAACCCTGCCCCATGCCTCAACGGGGCCGCAACAGCCATTTTCCAGTCACCAACCCAACCCTCACCACCGCCACCTTCGTGCACGCCTCCATGCGCAAATTAAATCTTCGGACACAGACACAGACACACACACACACACACCGAAATCAGGACACAGACACAGACAGACAAATACACCCCCCCGAAATAGGAACAGCTTCCAGATGCTTGTAATATCCATCCAGGGTTCCATGCGCTCTTCATGGACGGCAAAAGAGCAAAAACGAACGGTGAAAGTCTCGTGCACGTGCCGAGACTCCAAAAGGCAATGACGCTCCTTTCTGCTGGTTATGCTGGTGTTGTGCTGCTGCCGCTGCTGTGGCGGCGGCGTTGGTGGAATGCATGGTGGAATGCATGGTGGAAGCCAGTGACGCACGTCACCCTGAATAGTGATACAGACTGCACGGCTCCCGGCTGCTCAAGGGGCCCCTAAATACATCCCATCACCAATCATCATTATCGCCGTCGATCGTCTTCATCGTCACTCGAGTCGTCGTCATTCAGTACCTTGGGCATCTCCGGCGGCGGCAGAGCGGACAAGTCAAGCTCCCTGCCCTGCATCAGGAAAGTGAGTGATGTCTAATTAAACCAGCCTCTGTCTGCAGGACGGTACAACAGAGTGGTCCCCGAGAGGGGCTCCAAGCGACATATTGCGAGCCCAGGGCATGGCGCTACGTGCTCCCTTATGCGCAAAATCATGACGTTTACAAGTACTGGACAAAAACGACTCGAGAGGATATCCACTCGGCTCCGTTATTCCTGCCTTTACCTCAGGCCGCATCCATATACCACGTAAAACCCACCTGCACCGCTGCGATTTGTTGGTTGATCTCCTGGACGATCCATTGCTGCTCCACCTGCTCCAGGCCCTCGCCAAACCGGTACCTGTACGAGACGTGAAAAGGCCGTGAAATCGGAGCACGTAATAGGTTGGGGTTGTGGGTTGCGGATATGTATGGCATTGTAACAGAAACCGTAACACCAATTGTACTCACTTGTTAACTCCCTCCACCAACTCAATGGCGGTTTGCGGCACACCGTTAATGAAGGCGGTGGTCACTACTCGGGCGGCTGTGAGATCGCGCGTAAGGCCCTCTTGGATCTGGGGACCCAGTAGCCGCCACTCCAATGAAGACGGAGATGGAGGTTGTGAGGAGAGGGGCAGCATCCCCGGAGTTGATGGAAGGACACGGACGGGGATGGGGACGGGGGACGTGTGGGCGGACGTGGAGTGGATCGCGCGTGGGTTGGGTTGCAATTGAGAAAGGGAGGTGAGGTGAGGTGCGGTGAGGTGGGGTGAAGTGCGTATGTGGGAAATGAAAGCGGACAAGATTGAATGAGTGCGTGTCGTCTTCCCTTTTCCTCCCGCAACTCGACATCCCGGCCCGCACACCTTTTCATTCTTGCCCTTCAGGAAGTCCACCTTGCCATCCGACCCAAGGGCCGCTAGCTGCTGGCCCAGTCGCCACCGCGTGGACCCCACCGCCAGTCGCTCACGTGTGAGCGCTCCCCCCAGCACCCCCCGCGCCAGCTGCGCACCCGCCAGCCAGAAGGGCGCGGAAAAGAGGGCAAACAGCAACCCACCGCTGGCCAGTGCGCCCACAGTCCACACAGCTACAAAGGCGTTCCAGGCCAGGGCGAAGGCGCCCGTGAAGGCCGTGTCCATATTGAAACCCTGCGGGGCCGCGTGCAGATTTTGAGGTGGTAGTGGTAGTGGTAGTGGTAGTGGTGTTAGATGGTGCTCCGCGCTGTTGATGGGGAAACGGGTAAAATGAAAAAATATATTTACATCGGTGTGGAGAAACAAACTGAGATCTGGGGAGTTGCAGAATTCCAGTGTGGTTTGGGGGAACGGGGCGGTATGGACAAAAGAAGTGGCGCTGGAAGTCCCAGTAGACAATTGTTATGGTGTTATCAGTGGTGTCGAAGCGGCGGGAGACTCTTCCTTCCTTTCCAAGTTCAATTTATATCCCCGGGGCCCCATCACCACCCACCCCCGTAGGGCGGGCGTACCGTGGAGGGGGAGGGGGTGCTTCCCTTGATTCGCCCGGCCCTTGCACCAATCACCACCAACACCTAACACCATAACCACCACTTGTCCTCCTCCCTCCTCTCTCCCTCCACGCATCTCACCCTTGGCGGTATGACCACGTCCAGTCTGCTGCCGTCCTGACTGATGTCCAGCTGCACCCGGCTGCCCGCGGGTCGCGACAACACCGCACCCGCACCCGGGGAGCCGGCTCGGGCCCCGGATGTGGCTATGAGGGCCTGATGGGTGATGATGAATCGGGCAATCGAATTCGTGGCACGGAGGAGGCGTGGCGTGGTGTGGCGTGGAGGGCGGGAGGACAACGGCATCGGTGGGAGGAGCAGCAGCGGTAGCAGCACAATGTGAAGCGATGCAGTGATGAACGAACTCTGTGTGTGTGTATAACAGAATGTGTTACATGTTCAATTTGACAAGGGCCGAAAATCCTATAAGCCCCTACGCTAGTTTACATTCCGCTGCGCCCGCTCACCTGCTGCAGGTAAGCCTCCTGCAAGGTCGTGGGCGGTGGTGGCGGCATCCGCTGCTGCGCCTTTGGGACAACCCCTCCCGGCCAGAGGGCGTATACGGGTGTATGCGTACCGGAGCCGTAGCACGGGGCAAGCGGGAGTCATATGGGTCCAATTGGAAATTTGGTGTGGGACCAACCATCCACGCAGCCCAGATAAGCCCAGCCTGCCCTGGCCTGCCCAACCAGAGACAGCGGAAACTCTAGCGGCCGGCGACATGTGCCGCAATGCCGAAATGTGCTGATGGGTGGGAAAGGGATATGAAGTTGGCGTAGTATGGAATTAGATGACGTTGGATGCTGTCCGTGCTGACCCGATGCGCTCAGTACTCACCCTTGTTCTTCTTCTTGCGAACCCACTGACAGATCTGGCGCCCTGAACCTGACCTGTCGTACGATCCGGCAGGGCCTTACCCTGTGTGGTGGGCAATACATGGCATGTGGGTTTGCGAGCGAGTGAATCAGTGGATGTGTGCGTGTGTGTGTGTGTGTGTCTCGACGGGGCAGGCGGTTACCGACGACGGATGAAGGGAGGACGGGGACACGGAAAGGCACAGGAAAAGCGAGAGAAAGACAGAGAGCGAGAGGGAGATAGAGGGAGATGGAGGGAGAAAAGAGAGAGAAAAAAGAGAAAAAAGAGAAAAAAGAGAAAAAAGAGAGAAAAAAGAGAGAGAAAAAGAGAGGGAAAGAGAGAAAAGAGAAAGACAGAGATAAAAGAGAGAGAAAGAGAGAGAGAGGAAAAAGAGGGAGGGGGAGAAAGGGAGAGATGACACGTGTTTTTTAAAGTTCTGCGCTGTGAGAGTAAGACAAGGAACGACGTGCATGTGCGAAGATCTTAAGAGGACGCGTGTGTGATCATATAATGGTTGGGTGTTGGGTGCCTGTGGGGCTCCTGACCTCGTCTGTGCGAAATGGGTTACCATCTTAACCCAGGCATGAGCTACGCATGCCTTCCTAACGCATTTCAAAGAGTGATGACCCGCTGACCCACGGGTCAGTCCAGTTCACGGACCCATTTCCGTTACGGCCTCTGCCGCACTTGCCGTACCTGCAGTACAAGGCGCGCCTCCGCCGCCGTCAGGCGGTCCTCCGCCAGCGGCTCCAGCAGCCCATCTAGCAGCTCTCCCAGCGCGGGTGAGGTCACTACTGAGGCGGCGGCCGAGGGGCCCAGTCCTGCCCGCCAGTTGATTCGCATCCGCTCCTGGGGAAAGGCGGAGGGCGGCTGGCCTGGGGTGGGCGGGAATGCGGGGTAAGGATGGGATAGGGATGGGAAGGGGTGGAACCACATCATGTAGCAAGAAGCAGGAAAGGGTGTTAATAACTGCCGAAGCCCAACTGGGACCAGCTGGGGTTGGGGGTCTACATAGGGGATGGGTAGACTATTAGGTAGTTCATCCCCTAATAAAAAGGAATCACCAAAATTTGCTCGCAACTCGGGTACGGCGGATGTACACGTGTTGCGAGCATGTATGTTGCGAGCATGTATGTTGCAAGCATGTATGTTGCGGGCATGTATGTTGCGGGCATGTATGCCGTACGTCTTACCTGTCAGGAGGTACAGCAGAGTGGCCCCCAGGGCGTACAGATCACTGGCGGGCTCGGCGGCGCCGCGGAAT
The DNA here is from genome assembly GCF_000143455.1 of Volvox carteri f. nagariensis. NCBI lineage: Eukaryota > Viridiplantae > Chlorophyta > Chlorophyceae > Chlamydomonadales > Volvocaceae > Volvox > Volvox carteri. The sequence continues at coordinate 1,787,465 of NW_003307553.1, read as the reverse complement.
TGCTCGGGAGCCTGTACGACGCCGGTAAGCGGGCGCGCAGATGAGATTTGTAAATCTCACTTGTGCCACATGCCCGCTACACGTCAAGTATATATGCGAATAGGAGAACCGTGTGCGATTAGCACAAGCACGCATTCTGTACAGGACCGCACGCATTGAGTCATTGGACCGTAAGAGCAATCCCGACATCCGAATGGCAGCAGAATCTCTGCCGTACATCATGTCGTACATACCATGTATCCGTACGTCCCCACGATGGTGCTGCCCAGGCCCGACAGCTCCCCGGCAGATGCCACCGCCTGCGGGTCGTGTGGGTATGTATGTATGTATGTATGTATGCATGTATGTATATATGTATGTATGTATGTATGTATGTATGTATGCATGCATGTGTCAGTAGACAACCGTCTGTGGCACGGATTTCAACTGGGATTTTGCCACCCGCCGCACATTCTCAAACGCAAATTCACATCAAATCCACCTCTCCCCAAAAACTCCCGCAAGCCCTATTTTGGACGGCGGGAATATGGCCCTCCCTCCCTCCCTCCCTCCCTCCCTCCCTCCAGGAGTTGACCCGTTGCTTCCGTTGTTGATGACCCCAACTCCAACCCCAACCCACAGCCATTCGCCCACCTGCACTCCCCCGAAGTCCACCAGGAACACCCGACCGCCCCACTGACCACCCTCCAGGATAATATTGTCAGGCTTCACGTCCTGCAGCATGCCGTACAAGCGCCGTACATTCCGAAGTTACAGCGGATGGTCAGGAAGCAGAATACATCTTATTACCGCACAGCACTGTGAGGTACGGCTAAACATAATACGGTACGACATGGAGTAGTTTAAGAAGATGGCGGCGCGGGGGTCCTTGCCTTGAGCTCATTTGCGCTTGATTTCAGACGTCGCACGCATACAGCGGGTGCGTGTCCCCAGTCCCGCATTCATCAGCACTCGTTCGCACCGACTACACACCCATCAAACACCGACCAAACTTACCGCCTACCCGCCTAACAGCCGACCCCGCGGTCCTTACCCTGTGGATCACCGGAGGCCTCAACGTTCCTAGGTACTCTAGGACTGACAGCATCTCCCCCGCGATGCGGATGACCTGGTTGTTGTACGACGAGGTTGTACGACATACGACACAGGAAATGTTTTCAGCTTTCCAAGCAGCTACGAAAAGCAAATCCCATATTCGCATGCGTTACTAATACGAAAGAGAACAGTTACAAAATTCGTTAGTTTTAGTAAAATAACGTATAAATATCGTTCATGTGAAACAACCCAACCTAAAGCCTGGAAACCCAATCCCCTGTTCGTTATTGTCGTTGTTGATGTCGTACCTCCTGCTCCGTGGCCCGTTGCCCGCTTTGTATCATGGCCGCCAGAGACTTCCCACGGACCACCTCCTGCAAGAGGGCGGACGCCGCGTGTATGTGTGTATGCCGTACTGTACGATACACGGTACCGGCCAAGATAGGCCCGGCTGGGGACCATCAGCGGGACACATAAAAGACCTGCGTACGACACTTTTAAATACGCAAACGATAAAGGCTGTGGTGGGGACGATGGCGGCCATCCACCGGCCACAGCCGCAGCGGCTGTGAAGAAGAGACAGGATGAGGATTCTGCTCAATGCCACCAGACCAACTTCTCCATCAAGGGGCAGTGCAGGCACAGCCATGCATAAAGGTACCGCTGCCAAAGGATACGGTCGCAGCATACGGATGCAGTACAACCTGTACAGCAGAATAGCTGCCAAAAATGCTTCGAATGATTTTACCCGTGCACCCCAACATCAAGGATTTTTCACAGCGAATTGAGGTCCCTTTAAAGTGGACATGGACATGTCCATATGCACACACATACACACACGCCTGCATGTTGTACCGCACCGTACCGTACCTGGACGATCACGAAGGCGCGATCCGCCGGGTCGTCCTCCTCAAAATAATCCACGTAGCGGGGAATAGCGGGGTGCGTAAGGCCCTCCAGAGTACGCGCCTCCCGCTGGAATAGCTCTAGCTGCTTCCAATCGCGCAGGGACCGGAGACTGAGGGCCTTGAGGGCCACCTCGGTGCCGTCGGAACGGCGGGCCTGTGGGAGAGGCAGATCGACCCAAACCCTTGACCCAGATCGGCCCAAACTGTTGACCCAGATCAGCCCAAACCGTTTACTCAAATCGGCCCAACCCGTTGACCCAGATCGGCCCAAGCCGTTGACCCAGATCGGCCCAAACCGTTGACCCAGATCGGCCCAAACCGTTGACCCAGATCGGCCCAAACCGTTGACCCAGATCGGCCCAAACCGTTGAGACCCAGATCAGCCCAAACCGTTGAGACCCAGATCGGCCCAAACCGTTGACCCAGATCGGCCCAAGCCGTTGACCCAGATCGGCCCAAACCGTTGACCCAGATCGGCCCAAGCCGTTGACCCAGATCGGCCCAAACCGTTGACCCAGATCGGCCCAAACCGTTGAGACCCAGTTCAGCCCAAACATCTTTTCCGTTTCGGCAAAATTGTTGCTCAATCTTTTCCGTTTCGGCATGCCGTCTCACGCTACCAAACGCGACGCGGGATCCGGTATCGGAACTGACATTTCCATCCTTTTGAATCAGTTGCTGCTATCCTAACTTTAACATTAGAAATTCTTACATCCCTAGCCGGCGACGTGCGGAACCCGACCTAGTGCAGTGACGCTACTGGGATCGCACCATGAGTGCAGCAACGTCTTCCCGTCGCCAGACACGCGGTCCCCCGCAGCCCCCAGCTTTGGAGGTCGCTTGCACACAAGAATTGCAGCAAGCGGCACTCAGAGCCAACCTTTTGGTGGTCTCGTTTACCACCATAATCAGAGACCGGTCGAGGACAGAACTGGAGGGACATACCCGGCCATTGCAGAAATCCCTCTACCAAGCACTCCTACCCCTCCTGCACTCGGCAATTGCCAACCGCCGGCAGATGCCAGGTACAGCTGGCGGGGAGCGTATATCCAACTGCGCGGCGGGGCTATCTTTAACGTATGACCTCGCCATCCCCCAGCAGCAACGGCACCAGCTCATCAGCCTCCTAGACACACGCAGTCAACTGCGTACCACCGTGGCCGGCCACACACCGGTCTGGTGGGTTGCCAGGGAGGGTCCATACTATGTGATACCACAACCGCTACAAATCCTTACCCATGGCTGGCCGCTCGGCCTGACGGAAAGCGCGGTTAGGGGACAACTATCTAAGTTACTGCCGGCAGACGTAATCTTAGGAGTTTCCCCATGGTACCACTACAGAGTCCACTGCCCTATACCGGCACTGGACAAGTGGATCATATCCCTTCGATCTGGATATCGCCTCCCTAACGACCTGCCATGCCGCTGGCATGTTAATGGCGCGCTGGACTTCGTCGTCCTGGCCACGCCATTTGAGACGGAAGCGTACCAGACGCAAAAATCAGCAGTAGCACACATTGCGGCACGAACCATGACTACTGCTGGACCAAATGACGACATCACCACAACCGTACGCGCGGAATCCTCGTACGCCGCTGCCACAGCCACGCAGCAAAGGGAGGGGCCAACACTTACCACTTTGCACCAACAACCACTGCAGCAACAAGCTATGAATGGCGACGTTGCTGCCTCACCTCAACAACAGGCAGGCGCTACCGCTGTTGGCCGACGGGTCGCACCCGCTGCTGCCGATGGGCAGCGGCAGGATGCCACCGTTGAATCCATTCAGCGGGAGCCCAATCCAGCGGACACAGCTCAGCAAGAGGCAGGCGACACCGCTGTGGGTCGACGGACCGCATCCGCTGCTGCCGTTGGGCAGCGACAGGATGCGATCGCTCACACCATTCAGCGGGTGCCCCTGCCAGCGGACACAGCTCAGCAAGAGGCAGGCGCTACCGCTGTTGGCCGACGGGCCGCACCCGCTGCTGCCGTTGGGCAGCGGCAGGATGCGATCGTCCACACCATTCAGCGGGTGCCCCTGCCAGCGGACACAGCTCAGCAAGAGGCAGGCGACACCGCTGTGGGTCGACGGGCCGCATCCGCTGCTGCCGTTGGGCAGCGGCAGGATGCGATCGTTCACACCATTCAGCGGGTGCCCCTGCCAGCGGACACAGCTCAGCAAGAGGCAGGCGCTACCGCTGTTGGCCG